>NC_045605.1:15677492-15980522 GCF_009762305.2 Zalophus californianus
TGTGTGAAGGTTTAATGATTTACATTAAATCGAAGTTAGTATTTTTATTCGAAATTCAACAAATAGGGAATGAAGTAAAGAAACTTTTAAATGAAGCGTTTAGCTTTCCTATTTCTGAAGTTCCTGAAGTTTGAAACTGCACGAAGACTTTCGGGACACCACGTACCAATGTGCTAATCCTCACGATCGCCCTCAGCAGTGGGTGCCATCCTTATGCCCACTGGCGGATGAGGACACCAGCGTTGGCGGAAGTGACGTGGATTTCCCAAGGTCACGCACGCGAGCAGTGGCAGCGTGGGACTGGCACCTGTGCTCTGCCTCCCTAGCAGCCACCCTGAAGCCAGCGCCCCCCACCTCACACTTCCCTGGCCTCTCCCTGAGCTGGCACGGGGCAGGACCTGTGGCACGGGGCCCGGAGGACGCAGGCATCCACTGTCTAGGCCACGGTGTGGCAGGTACAGGCTCCCGGAGGAGGCGGCCCTTCGAGTTTCCACTGCGGGCAAATGAAAGCCAAGCCAGGTGCAACCCGAGCGCCAGTACAATCCTGATCAGCCAAGAGATGGTCCGGGAGGCCTCCGTTTCACCCACAGCGCCGAGCTCCCGAGTGTTTCCCGGGCACTGGCATTTAGCGCCAGCCAGGGCTCTTGGCCCGAGGCCTGGTTATGGACATGGCCCCCAGCCTCCTACCCTTGCTGCAGCTTGGCCCACTCCCCAAGGTCCCCAGGCTAGATGAGTCAGGGGTTAAAATGAGCCCTGTCTCCCTGGGGCAGCGAACCCCCCCCCCCCCCATGCGTCAGCAACTGTCATTTCCTGTTGCTCACCTGAAGGGCTCCCTAACCTGCCCAGCCAGGGGAGGGACTGGCTCCCCAGGAATCTCAGGCACTCCTGGCCCCCAGGGTAGAGGATGGGTAATGCCCCACATCCCAGCAGCCTTCATGGCCCCTCTCTGCCCAGATCCACTCTGCTTTCTGGGGTGAAGGCGTGTCGGCTTCTGTGGTCTCACTACTGTGGCTGGATAGAGAGCCCCTCGCTGGGTTTCAGAGGTGCACCTCAACAGAGATCAGTCCTTCCCTCCTACCCAGGTGTCCAGGCCAGGTAAGTGGGGAGTCCCAGCCAGTCCCGCCAGGTGCTTGGGAACCTCCACAGTGGTGACCTCAGAACTTCCCAAAGCCACTTGCTAACACCCCCGGAATGAGGCACTGCTGATGTGCTGACCTTGAAAGATAAAGAGGGCTAAGAGAGGGGCCCTGTCTCCCTTCATTGACACTCTCTGACCCTCGCTCCTATCTGCTTGGGCAATGTCTGGGCACAAGCATCAACTCCTAGGTTGAGGGATGTCCTGGCAGGTGTGGTGGATGCAGGTTGGGTGGAGGACCCAGGTGGGGGCTGTTTGTGCTTGCATGTTCCAGGAGCTCTGTGGACACCTCTCAGTCCCCGGCAGTCTCAGTCTGCCCCCTCCCCGCCAGCCTATCATTAGTAGCTCTGTCTCTCAGGGGCTTGCAGCCAGCGGCCTACCAGTTTAGTGCCTAATCCTCTTGCATGCCTTGGCAGGGGACCATTCAAGAGAATTTGGGTCCAGCTCTGTCTCTCTTGCTCCCAGTAGTTGCCCAAGGGCTGGGAGAGGGAGGAAGGGATGAGGGAGACTGGAGATGAGGGTGAGATCCTGACTGGTGGAGGAGGGGGTGGGCCCAGGGTAGTATCTCAATAGCACGCTTCTTGATTTCGGATTTGAAGGGGGTGGCCATCTCTGCACTTCCAAGAAAAGGCGAAGGAATGGGCCTACAGGCGGTATTGGTATCTTTAACTTCTCTTTCCTAATCACTCTCTGTTGGGGGGTCTCCTGGTGTCCCCACCCCAGGGGACAGTCCCAGTCTTCCTCCATTTCCTCCAGGCCTTGTCTCTCCTCTGTCCTTGCTGCCCCTGCCTGCCTCCTCTGAGCCTTCGCCGCCCGTCTTGCCCCAAGCACACTCCAGGCCCAGTTAGGGCAGCCTATCACATGCTCCCCCAAACACACTGGGCTGTCTGGACAGTGGCCCCATGAAGCTCGCATAGTACAGGGGCAGCTACTGACCTGTGTCCGGGGGCCCTGGACAGGATCTGGGGGCTTCTTCTTCCCCAGAGAGGCAGGGAGCGCGGTGGAGAGCCCAGAGGCTGGAGTCTGACTGGGGCTGGGTAATCCGGAGCTCAGGTTACCGACTCCGATATATATAGTATCTTATCTGACCTCACAGAGATGGCGAGCTCAACTCACTTGCATTCCAAGCCCGGGGAGAATTAAAGGGGCAGTGGCAGGCCCTCCCTCGAGGTGCTGCCCTGATGGGCCAGTGCCAGGCGAGGAGAGGGTGCGAGGGCTCTCTGAAGGGGGACATTCTGAGGTGGAACAGAAGGGGGATCCAAGGCGAGACAAGTGGAAAGAGGATAGAGGGATGGGGGTGCAATGGAGAGATGAGGAGGAAGCCTTGGTGCTAGTCCAAATCCTCCCTTTCGAGGTGGAGTAGACCTAGAGATCCGGGGGGCGCACAGGTAGTGAGAGGCAGGTGGGACCTGCCCTCAGGTGTTCAGTCCAAACTCTTTTCTAATGGACCTCTACGCCTGGGCTTGTAGTCCAGTTCTTTCCCTTCTATTGGCTCTGAGACAGTGGGAAAGTCACGTAAGCCGTCTGAACCTTAGTGATTTAATCTGTAAAACAGGAGTAAAAAGTATAATAATGCTATACCTCACAGTTGTGAGGATTAAATAACATAATATTTGTAAATTTCCTAGCACACGGTAAAAGTTCAATAAATGACAATAATGATTATACTGAATACTTCCACTCATTATTCTAATTAGCGGCAGTCTTTGTAGTAGCACCTACCACGGAAACCTTCCTAGGGAGAATAGGGCCTCTGGGCCACCCCTTGGGAGTGCTCTGTTCTAATGCCAGACAACAGCCCCATGGTTTTCTATCCCATAACTGGCAAGGGCAAATGACTCTTGCTATATTCCCAGAGGTCCAGCCCATCCAGTGGAGAAGGGCCAGGCCTATTTTGGCTCCTTCCCCCTTTGCCTAGCAAAATATAGCAAGCCCAGCTGCCCGAGGCTACCAGGAGAAAGGTGCTCTGGGGTGGTTCCACTCTACCTGTCAGAGTGCTCAGGATTCCAAGGCCACAGAGCTGGGCTGGGCAGGCTCACAGGAGGACGGAGCAGGATTCTTAACCTCTTGGGCCTTGGTGCTCTTGTCTGCTCCCAGTCTGTGTCTCCTGTTTCTCGATGGCTCTCCCTGAGGACTGGGAGTACCCAGGATGGTGCCTCCACCCTGTCTCAGCAGAAGCTACTGACTCAGCTTGGGTCCCGGTGATGCACTTCAGAGGACGCCCTCGTCCCCGGCCCTCATTCCAGTCCTCATTCCGACTCCAGTTTGGCGTGCATCTACAGTGTCAAAGGAGTGGGGGAATGCCCCAACCCCAGCCCAACCAGCTCTCCTTTCCTCCACTTTACAGGGTTGGACTTGGGGGAACCTTCTCATGAACATGCCTGGGGAGGTGAACATCACCACGATCTCCAGCTCAGCCCCATTCTAAAAGCAGCCGGATTGGGAGGCAGACATTCACTCCCCAGAGGACAGCTAGAATGGGTTGGCCAAGGGCTTGCCCTGCCTGTTAAGTAGAAGTTACTCGCCTTGGAGCACCGCGTGCCTGCTTCTGGTTTGGGATTGGTGAGAATTTCAAAGATGCCTCCTTCTGGTTTGGGATTGGTGGAAAATCTCCCCTTCCACTTAACTGCTGCCCTACCCCCACCCTCACCCCTTTGGCAAACTGACCAGAGACAGCCCCCAGGAGCTTTAACAGGGCGGAGTAAGTGAACCAGACGCAAACGTGGGGAAGGGGTTGTCAGTGTCCAGGCGTCACTCTTAGGCCATATACCGCGCAGGGCACAGAGACGCGGACCTGCCCAAGCAGCATTTCCTTAGAACGCACTGATCAGCACACAGATGGCTCTTCCTGGCACCCTGGGGTGTCAGCTGGCAGCCCCCCTCCCACAACTGGCACCCACAGCTGGAGCTCCTCCGCACAGTTGGCGCTCGCTGTACATGTCTGGTGCCCATTCTACCCAGGCTGTCGTTGACACCTCACTTTTCTGAGCCAACAACGGCGCTGACCTCCACATCCCGCCTCCCTAAGTCTCCGACAGGTGGCACGTACCTGCCTCTTCTCCGAGGATGGACGAGCGGAGCCGGGCACAAGCATGGAGCTGCGGGTGAGTCCCGGCTGGTACTGGCGCGGCGCGGTGAGCAGCAGCTGACGCAGAGGGCTCCCTGGCCTCGGCTCCTGCCCGCCTCTCCCCCACCTCCGCCGGGGGCCCGGTAAGGACCTCCCCGGGAAATCGGCGCCACCCAGCGGGCAGCCGCCTCATTGCGCCCCGGCCGGCAAAGCCACGCCGCGCGTCTCGCGTCACTGAGACGCGTCACGGCTATTGGCTTGTTCCTATTGTGGCGTCAGGAGAGCCCCGCCCGGCCGGGGTCTCCCAGGCGACCGGTATATACAGAGAAGCACGTGGAGGAAAAGCGCGCGAGCTCAGAGGGGGTGGAGCGCGACAAGAAGTGGACCGGTATGTGGCAGGACGGGGACAGCGGGGAAGGTACTGGGGACGAGGAGGGGTTGGGGAGGAGCCTCAGAATTTGAGCCCTAGGGTATATATATCAATTTCCAGGTTTGAGGGAAGGCTAAATGGTCCGGCTCCTTCCCACGGGTCTGGGAGGGGGCCTGTTCTTCTGCCTCTCCTTTTCTCTGGTCTTAAACACACCCTCTGCTCATTTTGCTAACACGAAACCAGTGGTTGTGGTGATGATTGGTGATGGCGCCCTGAGTGGGTGAACAGAGGCACTCAGGTAGTGGAGGGGAGTCTTTTTACTTTTTCAAGAAAAAGCCGAGAGACGACTTTGACGCTCCCATTCGTTGTATATCCCATGGTGTTGAAGAAAATCGCACAGCCTGGTAGATTGGTGCCAAGGCAAACCCAGGTTTTCAATTTCACCTGGATTGTCGGTCCTTCGAAGTGTCCTCAGCTCCTTCTCCCGTTCTCCATGGCTGCCAAAGCTGTCCATCTCCACTCTCCTCAAGTCCTTCCTTGTCTTCTATGTCCCAGAGAAACTGTGGCCAACCAGGAGGGAAATACTTAAAGTTCTGCCTTCGAACCTATCTGAGTCCGTTCTTACCTCCGCTCCGGGGCAGTGAAAGAGGAGGCTTCCCTCTTCTTGTCCAAAGTGAATCCCTTCTGATCTCAACTCTTCATACTCCCTTGGGGCCCTCATTCCATCACATTTTATGGATAGCTGTTGCATGTACTTGGTACCCTTCTAGGCACAGAGGAAACAGCAGTGAACAAAACAGGCAAAACTTTTGCCTTCAAGGAGTGTGCATTCTAGGAGAAGCAGAGGACAATAACAAAATAAGTGAAATCTCTAGTATGTTAGATGGCAGTAGGAGCTATGGAAGCAGATAAAACGGGGGGGGGATACAGAGTGTATAAGGTGTCATCAGAGATGGTCTCAACGAGATGACATTTGAGTGAACTGAAGGAGGTGAAGGAGTGAATCATCTGGCTAGCTAGGAAGAATGTTCTAGGCAGAAGGGGACTGTAAATGCAAAGGTTGTGGTAAGGTGGAAACACGCTTGCCATTTTTTTTTTAAACATTTTATTTATTTAACTGAGAGAGAGAGAGAGAGAGAGACAGCATGAGAGGGAACACAAGCAGGGGGAGTGGGAGAGGGAGAAGCAGGCTTCCCGCGGAGCAGGGAGCCCGATGCGGGGCTCCATCCCAGGACCCCGGGATCATGACCTGAGCTGAAGGCAGTCGCTTAACCAACTGAGCCACCCAGGCGCCCCGTCACACTTGCCATTTTTGAGGAAGAGCAAAAGAGTCGGTGTGGCTGGAGTGAAGAGAGGGAGCGTGAGAGATGAGGTCGATGAGAGCAGGCAGGGATTGCGCCACGTAGGACCCTAAGGCGATTTTGATGACTTCCACTTTTACTCTGAGATGGGAGCCATTGGAACATTTTGAGCAGAGGATGGACATGGATCTGACTTTTGTTTTAACGGACTCCTTTCAGCTGATGTATGAGAACACATCTGAGCCAGAGCAGAAGCAAGAGCCCATTTAGGATGTCACTAAAATGATCTGGTGAGGGATGGTGGTGTCAGTGTGGTAGGTAGCAGGAGGGTGGTGAGGAGTGCTTGGGTTCTGGATGTATTTGGAACGTAGAGCCAATGTTTTCTGATGGGTGAGGTGGCGGGCATGAGAGAAAGGGAGGAATTTTTGGTTTGAACATTAACTGAGAAGGTGGGGTGGGGGGAGGGCAGGAGCTTGGTTTAATACATATTAAGTTTGAGGTATCTATTAGGCGTGTCAAGTTGTCAAGAAAGCGGTTGGATGTACAAGTTTTGCAGGGTCTGCGTTGCAGATAAAGAATTGAGAGTCATTGACACGTGGGTATTGTTTATAGCCACGAAAGTCACTAAGAGAGGAAAAATAGAGAGGTGCCAGGACTGAATCCTGAAGCTCTCTGACATTAAATGGCTTTAGAATTGAGTAGGAACCATCAAAGAGACTGAGAAATGGCTATGAGGTAGAGAAAAAAAAAATCTGAGGGATGGTGTTACACCGGAAGCCCAAAGAAGGAAAGTTACCGTGGAGGAGAGAAAGATCTGTTGTGTCAAATGCTGTATATGGATTAAGTAACACGAGTCTGGGAATTGATTTCCAAGGGCGTTGGTGACCTTGACAAGAAAGGTTTTGGTGGAGTGGTGGGGTGAAAGTCTGTGGATGGGCTCAAGGAAGAATGGGAGGAGAGGGATGGGGTACAGTGTGGGCAACTCTTTGGAGGAGTTTTGTGGTAAAGGAAGGAGAGAGGTTGGGTGGGAAGTAAAAGGAGAAGTGAGGTCAAGAAACTTTTATTATTTTTATTTATTTATTTATTTATTTTGAAGATGTTATTTGTTTGACAGAGAAGGACACAGCGAAAGAGGGAACACACGCAGGGGGAGTGGGAGAGGGAGAAGCAGGCTTCCCACGGAGCAGGGAGCCCGATGTGGGGCTCGATCCCAGGACCCTGGGACCACGACCTGAGCTGAAGGCAGACGCTTAACGACTGAGCCACCCAGGCGCCCCAAGAGACATTTTTAAATGGGAAAAATAACCGTATGTTTGTATGCTGATGAGGAAGAGCCAGTGCAGAGCAAGCACTGGTGATGTGGGGGAGAGAGAAGAGCCCGAGCAACGTCCTTGAGGTGGTGGGAGGGGAGAGAATCCAGTACAGAAGCCAGGGCACAAAGCTTCCATCCAAAGGTCAAAGACAGAAGGCACTATGCAGGGCCGATGGATGTGGTGGAAGTGAGAGGGCACCTTTCCTGACGGTCTCTTTCTCTCAGTGAAATAGGAGGCAAGGTCAGCTGAGAGTGAGGATGAAGCGGGAGGGTGTGGACATTTAAAGAGAGAGGAGGAGTTATAAACGAGTTGTCGAGGGCACTGGTTCTCACGTGAGTGTGTAACAGAATCATCTAGAGAGTCTGTTAAAGCCCCGCCCAGACTTTCTGATCCCGGAGGTCTGGGGTGGGCAGGAGAACTTGCATCTCTGACAAGTTTCTGGGTGCTGCAGAAGCTGCGGGCAGACAGCCCTCAGAACCACGGTGCCAGAGAGCGGGACAACGGCCCGACTGTGGAAGTACAGTGTGGTTGTCAGCATCCAGGGCCCGTGTGAGGTTAAAGTCAGGGATTGAAGGTGTCTCCAGTGTTCTTTCTCTTCACACTCACAGTCACTGTCACAGCTTCCGAGGCCTGTATCTTTAAAACTTTCATCTTCTACTGACTTCCCCTTTGCCGTGGAATAGTCTCTTAAATTGTTCTCCTTTTAGAAATGACCGTGTTCGACGCAGATTCTAGCCCTCTCCTCTTCACAGCTCTCTTGGAAGAGTCGTGCTCCCCGTATTTCCCCACCTCCCGGCCCATGCAGTGCCCACGAGTCTTCTCCCTCCCAGATGTCAGGACACCTCCCTCCCCCGGGCATTACGAGCTCACGAGCTCCCATGTGCAATCCTAGTGGGCCTGTTTAATTATAATCAGTTACTGGATCTCTTGGAAATTTGGTGCCTCCCACCATTTGCTCCTTGAAGTCCTCTCTTCGTTTGGGTTTTGTGATATAAGGCTTTTCTGGTTTTCCTCCTGACAGCTCCTTTCTCCTCTTTGCTTCTAGTCTAGCTTATAGCATGTGGTTGTCCCATGTGCAGATTGTAGATTTCCTGAGGTGACCTCTGATTCCTCTGGTTACTCGCTCCGAGGCCTGAAACATTGATTATCTGTTTCGTCACATGTCAAAAAATGAGGTTAGTAGGAAGACCTGCCCCGTGGGGTTGCCTTGAGGATTAAATGAGTTAATATGCGCGAAAAAACTCAGCAGTAGTGAGCACATGAGATCACTGTGATCCGCTACTCACCCATCAGCTGCTGCATGTGTGGACCCCATGACGCCACAACCCATAGTTTCAGGTAGACCTCATTCCTGAGCACCAGTCCTCATTACCTGGCTGCCTCCCGGCATACCTGTGGATACCCCATCAACATCTCACCCTCGACACATCCAAACCTTCAACTCATCATTCTCCACTCAGTTTGCTCCCATTCCTTCATTCCCTACATCTGTGGAGGGTGTCCTCTATCCAATTTCCTAGCCGGACATTTGCTGGTTTCCAACTATTCCCCCCCCAGAATTCTTACAGAGGGATTATCTTAGTCTACCAGCTCAGAGGTGCAGGAAACATAACGTTGTTTTTCTGTAATATGCCTACATTTCTACTGGGAGTGGTGGACACTTAGTTTCAAACGGTTGAAGGAGTAGCCCCTCCTTTCTCCAAAGGATTGCCTGAATCTTGGGAGAGTGTCCTATATGTATTTGCCAGAGCACTAGAGGAAGTGGTCCTTGTTCTTAAATGGACAGCCAGGTATCCACTGAGATGTCTACTGCCTGGTTCCTGCTTGCATGGCTTCTTTGGGTCTGGTGTCTCTGCTACTCCCAGGTTAGTCTTGCACGCATAGGAATCATTCTGGGGTAGCGAGAGAGCGTGTGACGCTGTCAGGGTTCCAACTGCCTCCAAAAGAGGTTACCCTCAGCAGTCATTTCCTCTCTCTGGGCCCGGGTCTCCTTTCTGAGGCTCTACCCGGGATGTTGGGGTGGGGCCCTATTGCTATCAGATCTCAGAAACCGCTTGAGGTCCCTGAGGACAGAACCCACCGACTTCTGTGCTCTTATTTCTTCCCCTCTGGCTCTAGTCTGCTGGGGGTAATGCCAGTGGGAGGCCCGGCTTTACCCAAGGTGTTGTCCCTGCATCTCTTGTATAGGTTTCGAGTCCTTTCTGTTTTATTAAGGGCCTAGGCAATTAAAATCCAAAAGCCAGAAGGGGCTTCCCATTTTTTCCCCCTGGTTTTTGCTGTCTCATCCCTTTACTGAGGCATAAGCACAAAGGCTTGGCTGCTTAAAGTGAGACTATGTGGAAAAAAACCCACATCCTATTTAGAAATATTATCTCACCACACTCCCTACATCTGCTGGGGACCACATCTTCTTTTTTTTTTTTTTTTTAAAGATTTTTTAAATTTATTTATTCATGAGAGACAGAGAGAGAGAGAGAGAGAGAGAGAGAGGCAGAGGGAGAAGCAGGCTCCCAAGGAGCAGGGAGCCCGATGCGGGACTCGATCCTAGGACCCTGGGATCATGACCTGAGCCGAAGGCAGACGCTTAACCATCTGAGCCACCCAGGCGCCCGGGACCACATCTTCTTGATTCTGTTTCTTTTGTTCCCCTCTCCATCCCTAATGCTTTTCTCTTCTTTCCAAGTTTTTATTCTATTTCTCCTGGCTCAGGCAATATTCTTCTCCCCCCCAACCACTGATAGTCGAGGTGCTGAAACAGTCGGAGGTTTTGCATCTGAATACCCTTGATGAAAAATCAGATTAGAAGGACTGAGTGATCCTATGAAATGCCTTATACATATTTTATGTTCACTAACATCAAACACTAAAAACGCAGCACGCTAAATAAAGGCGGTATCAGTAACATTTTACAGATCTTAAATTAGCAGTAATGTCTATATGATCGTCCCTGAGTGATTGCACCTTTTTAGGATTGCCCCCACGGTTTCAACAAGTGTGGTAAATCTAGTTTGTTTTGATGCACGTGCTATATAGTTGGGGTTCTCCTCATGCCAAGTTTCTTCTCCAAACATCCAGTGCCTTCCTGGCTTCCAACTGGTATGGCCCCAACCAACTGGTCCCAACTGGTCCCTTCATGTCTTTAAGCCAGCTTTGGGGAGACTTCTACATGGGGAACCTGCCCGAGACTGGGCTCTATGATTTTTGGCACCTTGGTAAGGAGATACAGGAAAAGCCAGCATTTAAAAGTTGTAAGCAGTTTTCAGTTTCTAGAGAGAAAGGGCCTTCAATTCACCTTAGGGCTGACCAAGTCTTTGCTTTGGGAAAATCACTACAAAGTGCTTTTAGTTTTCTCAGTGTAAAGCAAGTATCTACCACTGGGCTGAGAGGAATGTTAAATCTGGTGGAATGGGAATTGTGTTCTCACCTTTTGCTTTTTAGAAGGCAGTGGGGAGAGAGGCATTTCTTTGCCCTCAGTTTATCTCTTTATTTTTAAAGATTTATTTATTTGAGAGAGAGAGATTGCAAACACGAGCAGGGGGAGGGGCAGAGGAGAGGGAGACAAGCAAACTCCTCACTGAGCGGCCCCTCCCCAACCAATGTGGGGCTTGATCCCAGGACCCTGAGATCATGACCTGAGCCGAAACCAAGAGTCGGACCCTTAACTGGCTGAGCCACGCAGGCGCCCCTCTTTGCCCTGAGTTTTGAGTGTTCTGTGCAGAACACTGTTGGCTGGGTTGTGGCCCAGCAGGTGTTTACAGGAACCAAGGAGCAAGACAAAGGGCACTGGGGAGGACAGGAGGTGATAGACGTGAGAAGGAACCGGGTGGACTGTGAGCATCCTACAGACCTATTGATGTCCCACACAGCAGGCAAATATGGACGTTTCTGAATGTACTGAGTTGGCATGTGCTACGACTATATGAGTAGCTGGTTAGGGTTAGAAGCGTACCACGCCTTTGCGGGTGAGGGTGTGTTTGTGTTCCTCTGAGGGACGTGGAGTTCCATGGTCGGTTGTGCTGCGGCAGGAGGTAAAAGAATATGTGCGGGGGTGCCTTAGACTAGCGGTAAGAAGAAACTTTCCCCTCCGTGGGCCTCACGACCCTGTGTTCTGGGCTCAGAGGTGTTGGTGTACTCGGAGCATTCCTGGGGCTGGAGGTGAGTGGGGCTGAGAGGTTTCCCCTAAGGGCCCTTTAGTTCTGCCTCCTTTTCATGAGTTCAGCCCACTGCTGAAGGGCAGTGGTTCAGGCAGCCGTGGTTCCCATCTATTGTCCAGCCCAGCTCTGTCCAACAGAACTTTCTGTGAGGATGGAGATGATTTCTGCTCTGCCTGGTGTGTCAGCCAGTAGTCACATATGCTTTCAGGCGCTTGAAATGTGACTGGTCTGACTGAAGAGCTGAACATTTAATTTACGTAAATATAATTCCTTTAAGTTTACATCTAAGTAGCCACCTGAAGCTAGTGGCTACCGTGTTGGACAGCTCAGGGCTAGATGACGGGAAACTATGAAGACGTTAAGCCCCAAAACCTGAGCCCAGAGCTGTGATGACGGCTGTTGTCATCTCAGGACACGAAGGTTCCGAGAGGCTGAGTCACCCCCACATGAGGGGTGGAGCTGCCCCAGAAGGCCCTACAGCAAGAGGGGGAGTGTCCTGACTGTCAGGGCTCATGCCCAGAAATTTAGTGGCTCAAAACAACACAGTCTATAGGTCAGAAGTCCTGGTGGGATCAGCTGGTTCTCTGGCCAGAGTCTCACGAGGCCAAAGTTAAGGTGGTGTTGGGGCTGGCTCTTATCTGGAGGCTCAGGGCAAAAATCCACGTCCAAACTCATTTAGGCTGTTGGCAGAATCCAAATCCTTATGGCTGTAGGTATGAAGTCCCAGTTTCCTTGCTGGCTGCTAGTTGGGATCTCTCCTGTCTGCTCCCAGAGGCTGCCCACATTCCTTCTCAAGTGGCCCCCAGTGGAATGTTGAATCTCTCTTGTGCTTCAAATCTCTCTGGATGCTTCTCTTTCTCTTCTGCCACTAGCCAGAGACTATTCTCTGCTTTTGAAGGGATCGTGTGATTATGTTAGGCTCGCTCTCTTTCTCTCTCTCTCTCTCTTTTTGTGGGGGGCAGAGGGAAAGGGAGAGAGAGAATCTTAAGGGAGGGGTTAATCATTTTTAAAAATTGTTTTTAAAGATTTTCTTTTTTTTATTTATTCATCTGAGACAGAGAGATAGAGAGCATGAGCAGGGGGAGGGGCAGAAGGAAAGGGAGAAGCAGGCTCACCGTTGAGCAGGGAGCCCGATGTGGGACTCGATCCCAGGACCCTGGGATCCTGACCTGAGCTGAAGGCAGAGGCTTAACCATCTGAGCCACCCAGGTGCCCCTGGGTGGGGGGCTTAATCTTAATCGATGTGGGGCTCGATCTCACAACTCTGAGATCGTGACCTGAGCCGAAATCAAGAGTCGGATGCTTAACGGACTGAGCCACCCAGGCGCCCCAATAATATCCCTCTTTTAAGATCAACTGTGCCATATAACATAACACAGTCATGGGGATGACATCTCATCTCATTTATGGACTCCAGGGATTAGGAGGTAGGGAATCTTGGGAGGGTATTTTTAGAATTCTACCACGCCCACTTTTTGATAGGACTTTTTTATTTTTTATTTTTATTTTTTAAAGATTTATTTATTTATTTATTTGACAGAGAGAGACACAGAGAGAGAGGGAACACAAGCAGTGGGAGTGGGAAAGGGAGAAGCAGGCTTCCTGCTGAGCAGGGAGCCCGATGCCGGGCTCGATCCCAGGACCTGGGATCATGACCTGAGCCGAAGGCGGACACTTAACAACTGAGCCACCCAGGCGCCCCTGGACTTTTTTATATTATCTACTTTTCTCCAACCTGTCTCATCTTCCCTCCGTCTTCTCAATCAGCCGATGACCTTGCTGCTTGTGTGAAAACCCCTGACCTTCCCACCTCCAGGTTCACAAACCTCCCCACCTCCCCACGTGCCTCTTTGCCTCTCCTCCTCCTTCTAGATCCCTTCCTCTGGGCTTCCTAAGGACCCAGTTTTGTTGTTTTCTTCTTCTTCTCTTTTGTCAATCTTTCTCTGCTCCAGGAATAATCACCATCAACATACAGCCATGCTGTAGTATCTCCTATCTTAAAAACAAACCAAGCTCTCCTGGACTCCACCTGCAACACCAGTCACAGTCAGACTTCCTGGAAAAGCAGCCCACACTCTCCCACTTACCCTCACTCATCACTGCAGTCTGGCTTCTGTTACCAGAACCCCATTGAACTGCTCTTGTTAAAGTTACTGTCTGGTTATCTGTTGCTATATCACAAACCACTTCAAAATTTAGTGGGTTTCAACAATTTATTAATGTATGTCATGCTGCTGTGGTTGATGGAAATTCTCACTTGAGGTTTCTTTCTCACGGGTTGCGGTCCATAGGAGCTGGGCCTGGAGTCATCCAAAGGCTCAGCTGAGCTGGACTTCCCAAGACAGTGCACTGACATGACTGGCAGTTGATGGTGGCTATTGGCTGGGAGCTTAGCTGGGTCTGGTGACTGGAGTGCCTACGCATGGCCACCATGTGACTTAAACTCCCAGAATGGCAGCCGGGTTCTAAGAGGGAGCGTCCCAGGAGTGAGCATTCCTGGAGAACCAGGTGGAAGTTGCAAGGCTTCTTATGCCTAGCCTTGGAGGTCATGCAGCATGACTTCTCCCGTATGCTGTTGGTCATAAGCAAAACACAGGGCCATGCCAGGTTCAAGGGGAAGGGCTTACAACAGGGGCATGGTTTATTGAGGGGGCCATCTTTGGAGACTAGCTACCATGGTCACCAACAGCTTGGTCCTCTTCATCTTCTTGACTTTTTTTTTTTTTTAGTTTTATTTAATCATCTTACTTGACTTCTTAACAGCAGTTGACCTAGTTGATTGCTCTTTTTCAAAACTTTCCCTTCTCTGGCTCCACAGACCCCTGGCTTTCCTCTTCCCTCTCTGGCTCCTCTTTAATCTCCTTTGCTTCCCCCAGAACTTGAAATATGGGACCACCTCAGATTCTAGGCCTAGGCTTGATTATTTCTCTATAATGTCTCCCTGCATAATGTTACTTGTCCCATGGTCAGTGCCTACCACCCAAATGCTGATGTCTCCCAAGTTTTACCTCTAACGCTACCTTTTCTCCTCTGCTCAGAACTGGGATATCCAGCTGTCTTCTTTTTACTTCTCTTTGGATGTCTGATGGGTATTGCTGATTTAATACATCCATTTCTCCACCCCCGTACTCCCCCAGCCTTTTCTATCTCAACAGATGGCATCATTATCCATTCACTGCCCAAGCAAAAACCTAGGGGTCATCTGGGATTCTTTCTCCCCTCCTTCCAAGACTTCCACTTCCATCCAAACCACTAGTAAGTAAGTCCTCTCTGTTCTTTGGGGCAGGCATCAACATATTTCTTTAAATATATTTTTTATTGCCTAGCACTGATATATTTATAGAGAAAAAAGAGTATTATATTACTAGGTTTATCACATAAAAGCAGTCTGTTTCCCCATTCTGAATTCTCGTTTCCCAAAGCAACCACTCTCAACTATTTTGGTTAGTTTTTCTGCCATTTACGTCTGTACTTTAGAATTTCTCATATAGATAACTCTTTCCTGCGTTTTCAGTTTTCAGTATTATCTGTTTACTTTCACCCGTGGGAATGAGGTTTAGCTTTCTTATATGCCTGTTTTGTGCCCCCCCCCAAACACACTTACCCTTCTTGCATCTCCAGGACTGTGTTATCACAACTTTTGGTTAAAGTTTCGTGCTCATGACAGTTCAGTGTTTATACATGAGAATGACTACGTGAGTGTTGTTTACAGCCAAGCTGAGTAATGTGCTCTGATAAGAATTCCTTTATTCCTCCCTCCGGAGTTAGTACTTGCCATCTCTTTTTGGGTGTGTGCTTGCTGTTGAGAATTAAAAAAAAAAAATATTTACAAATAATTATACATTTATGGGATGTTGCAAAAATAGCATAAAGAGGTCCTGTGGACCCTCCACCCGGTTTTCCCAATGGTAACATCTTACATAGCTGTCATACGTTAGAATGGGGAAACATGTTGTAAAATCCACGGACCTTATGCAGATTTCACCAGGCCTCTCAGTTTTAACTGCGTGTACCTGAAAGTCACCACTTCCCTCCACTTTGGCCGCTACAATTCTTGTCCAAGCTGCCGTAGCGTCTCCTAGGATTGCCATAACAATCCTTCTACTGTTCTCCTTCTCCAATCCATTTCCCACTGAGCAGCAAGAGGGATCGTCTAAAAACATTATTAGGTAGGTCAAATCCTTTATCACCTCCCTGTCGCCCTTAGAATAAAATGCAGACTTTTCACTGTGACCTGCAGTGCCCCAAGGGACCTGGCTCACGCCTGCCTCTTCAGGGACATCGGGGTGTACCATCTCTTGCCTGGACACCTTGAGCACGCCCTTACTGTTCCTCTCAGCCTGCACGCACTTCCTACTGTTCTTGGAAAGGCAGGCTTCTCTTCCAGGTCTCTGCCCCACAGCCCCCTCCTCAGGTTCTCCCGGGTTGTCTTAACTAAAGTGTCCCTTTATCACCTCCTACATGGAGATGATCTCAGTCTATACTCATCAGACTTACTCATTGGTTTACTTAATGTCCATCCTCTGTAGACAGTGTTGGTTTTGTGGGTAAGGAACTTGTCTGTCTCGTTCACTGTTCTGTTCCCATCATCCCGCCCAGGGAATTATACTTTCTGGCGTGGAGTGTGCACTTAGTGAATGTGTGAATGAATACTGATTGGGTCGGGGCTCCTGATGATGAGCCCATGTGCTCAGGGAGCTGTTATAACAACCAGCCATGGTGAGTTGCCCTAGAAGAGAGGCAAAGGCCTGTCCTCAGACTGAACCCACAATAGCTTCCCCTCTCTCTTCCCATGTTTTTCAGGATATAGAAGAAATAAAATAACGTTTCTTTCTTTGTAATCAGCTTATAAAATCGTAGAGCCTGCTTTTTGTGCTAACTCCTACTCATGACTCCTCTGGGAAGCCCTTTAGCCTGGCTACTTACGTATTCCCATGGTACCTTCGAGAGGTCTCATTGACATTTAATGAAATTCACCCATTTTCAATATGTAGTTTGATGAGTTTTGACCCAGCAAACATGCATTCATGTAGGCATTCCAGAAAGTTCCCTTGTGCCTAGGCTGCTGCTGCTGCTTTTTATTTATTTATTTATTTATTTAAAAGATTTTATTACTTATTTGACAGAGAGAGACACAGTGAGAGAGGGAACACAAGCAGGGGCAGTGGGAGAGGGAGAAGCAGGCTTCCCACTGAGCAGGGAGCCCGATGCGGGGCTCGATCCCAGGACCCCAGGATCATGACCTGAGCCGAAGGCAGACGCTTAACAACTGAGCCACCCAGGCGCCCCTAGTTCTTTGCTTCTTACTGGACTGTAGATTTCCTCAGCCAGAGGCTGTGTCTTACCTCTTGGCCCAGAGCCAGGTCTTTAATGTTTTTATACAAATAAATGAGTCCAGCCCAACCATGTGATTTGGAACAGTAGAGAAGTGAGGCATTGAAGAGTGAAGTGACCAGGGTCATCCGGTCCTGGCTCCCATCGAATTCAGGAAACTGCTTTCCTGCAGACTGGGCAGGTGGCCTCCACTGACCATGCCCACTGCTGGGCGCTGCCCACCAGCCAGGGCCCCTTCCGGCTGTGGAGCCACACTCGGCCTCCATGGAACTCTTCCACTGGTCCCATGTTGCCCCCCTACACCGTGTGTCCACTTTCTACACCTTTCCTCCAGGCAATGATGTCTCCTGGGAGTCTTCATAGGACATGCTCCTCTCTGAGGGGTCGGGGGGAGTATTCGGAGCCTGAGTCTCCTGAAGCTGAGAGCCCTGGGCAGGAAGGCAATGCCACCTTTGTCCTGGGCTGCGTGGGAGAGAGCTGATGACCCCCACCCGTGCTTCGCCAGGACTCCGAAGGGATCCAGCTCCAACATTTCCTCTTCACCTGAGGTGGCTGCTTTCTCCTGTAAAGACAGACATGCCCTTCACAGCATGGAAGCTACAAACACTGGGAGGAGGCTGGAAGATGCAGATCACAGGTCCCCTGGACACCATATAGATTTATTGGTTGGCCGGTGAAAGAGTCCCTGCGTTCTCCTCATGGTGACCTCCTTGCCCTTCCCGAGGAAGTCCCTAGATGTTGGAGAGACCCTTGCACTGTGTCCTTTGCAGCTAGTCCTCTGTCTGCATGGATGATCCAGTCAGAAATGGGGGTGTAGAAAGGGGCTCTGTTGCTATCGGCCAAGAAGAATTCCATGCCCCAAGGTAGGGACCGAGATGGCTGAAGGGGACATAGGAGGGGGGTGAGGAGGAGTGGGGGATAGGTTGATGGGTTGGGGCCTGGGGCATGTGTGCAGGAACCAGGACAGGCCCCAGCCCTCTTCAGAATTAGCCATGTCACTGTGGCCATCCTGCAGCCTCTATAAGACCTCCTGACTTGCTCAGAGAGGACCAGATGGCTGTTGTGGCCTGCCTCTGAGAGCCCACAGCATGTTCTTTCTTGACTTACATGGTGAGGCCTAATGGCCCAGACTTTAAGCTGTAGGGTGCCTGCGCCCGCCCATTCTCCCCTTCTCTTTTCCTGCCTTCCTAGAGCCCCTGGTTCTCTGATGGCCTCTCTGTGGCTTCTCAAGCTAGCCCCACCCGATGCCGGCCTCAGGTTCTCCTCCCCCAGGTGTGGCTGCAGCACCATCTCCCAGGACCCTCCCTCCGTAGAGTGTGGCTGCTAAACTCCAGGGGAACCACACCCCAGGGTATGACAAAGGCCCCATAGGAGGCTCTACACAGTGGTATTCTCAGAGACGCTTCACACATGGCTTCCCAATTCCTTCCAGAAGCTCCTTCCAGCTTTAACTCTTACTACCCCAAGGGTGGCATTCAAACTCCCTTCCCCCACAAAGGCTCTTTTTATTTTCTTGGCATGGCACGTGAAGCTCCAAGCAGGGCAGAGCAAGAGGAGCCTGTGTCCCCTGGTGTTCTCTGGAGACCCCAGGCTGGCTGTGCCATGCTGAGTGGTGTGGGCCTCATGGTCGGTGATCCAGGCAGCTCCCTCTCCAACTTGCAGGCTTCTCTTGCCATCTCTGGGCGTGGTCACTGCACGGCCACTGGCAGGGCATGGGCATCGATAGGAGGTGTCAGGGAAAGTGGGGGCCAGTGGCATGAATTTAGACCCTGGGCCTTTAAGTAAGTGCTCAGAATCAGCCTACATCGTGAGGAATACCAAATGAATAAGCCTCTGGATAGTGTCCACCCCCTTCTCCCACATTTCCTGGCAAAGCCGGTTGGTTAGGCTTTCTGGGGGGCCCTGGGACCACCCCGTGGTCCCATTCTAGCTCCCAGCACCCCCAGGATGACCGCATGTTCACATGCTACTCATTGACTTTTAGGGGAGGGAGCCAGGCCCAGACTGCCCCTCCCCCACTCCCCCCCCCCCCCAGTCCTGGATATAGGCGTGTGTCGGATTTAAGAAGAGATGCTTGTCCTAACATCTTGATGATGTGGGCTGCCACTGTGCCACCTCCCATGCTTCCTCTCGGTGCCCCAGTACCTCCCCTCTCTCTAGCAGATGTCACTTGAGGGGGCGTTTCTGAGAACAACCAGATCCAAGAAAAAAAAGCAGACTCTACCCCGTAGCACTTGTTAGCCTATTGGGCCATGTGGCTTGGCCCACATATGGGCAGGTTTGTCTGTCGTTCCTGCCAGGTGAGTCAGCGGAGATGGAACATTCATTTATTGGGGCAAATGTTCCATGTTAGAATGGTTCTGAAAAGTCCAGCATGCAGTGCTCCCTGCCCCCCCCAATCCTCCAGGTCCCCGAGAAACCAGACCCGGGGGCAACAGGGGAGGGGAAGGGCTGATGAAGGCAGGGAAGAGGGAGAGTTCAAGGTGGCAGTTCGGAGCTCCTAGATGCGCTGCTAGGGGAAGGGAGGCGGGCCTGGGGACAGGCGGAGGAGCAAAGCAGAGGAAGGCAGGGAGGCATTCTCCAGAGGCTTGGTTTTATTGTGCAGTTCTCTTTGTCCTCACTGACACTATGAGCTGTGGTGCACTATACAGTCACAGGACAGGGTACAGCTGCCGGGATGGGGGCGGGGAGCTGGGTGTTGGGAAAAGCCATCTGTCAAGGCATGTCCTGCCTACAGGTCTCACTCCATGGGCTGCCTCAGACCCCCTCCAATCCCCCAGGTCCCCGAGAAGCCAGACCTGTGTGTGGGGCAGAGGGCTGTTGGAAGGCTCAGCCGCCAGCCGGCAGGGAAAGAAGAGCCTCCCAAACACTTGGGCCAAACTCTCCTCTGCTCTGGGACTCCGCCTGGCCTGGCTTACTGCCTCCAGGTCAGAGATCTGGAAGCTCGTAGGACCTTGGGACAGGCTGGGAGGAGGCTGGTCCTCTGCCACCCTCTCAACTGCTGGCTGAGGCAGTGAGGGACAGTAGGCTCTTAATTTTATTTTCATCAGGTAGAGAGGGATGATGGGCCCTCTCTTCTACCCCGTCTCCAGCCCTCCATTAGCACTGCTCCCAGGCAGAATCTGCTCTTTCACTGGGCCACGCCAGGCCCAAGGCCCCTAGGGAACCTCTGCAGTGGTAAAAGGACTGCTTCTTGCTGTGGCAGAGGATGCTCCTGGAGACGTTCAGTTCTTTCCTCTTGTGATGGGCCACAAATGCTTGGCAGTGCCCTCACATCCGGGGTCTTCGGGCACCATCCCCGCCTGCTGAGGGATGTGCCCAGCCCAGATGCACCTCCTCTTCCTCCAAGTCTCTCCCAGGCTGCTGGTCCTGGTGGGCAAGGATGACCGCCCCTTGCCCCCCTAGGACTCGGACCCCTCTATCCTTCTACCCCCCCATGCCCTCACTCCCCATCACGTCCCCAACCCTGGCTTCCCTTTTCATAAATTCCCAAAGAAAAGGAAGGATAAGCCAGACAGAAGCAACTCTGGCACCAAGAGTACCAAAAAAAAAAAAAAATAAAAGAAAGAAAAGGCAGCCAGTGGCGTGCGGAGAGGGTGTGAGGTGGCGGGGGGGCGGGGGGGCGGGTAGGTGATGCATGCGGCAGTGGGATTCCTTATGAGGGGCGGGGTCCCCGTTGCTCCTTGAGATGGGTGAGGGATGCGGGGAGGGGCTCAGCAACTCGTCTCTGGACTGGGCGATCACAGGGAGATGAAGTCCATGGCCTGCAGGAGAGGCAGGGAGAGCAGGAGCATCAGCAGCCCCGACGTGTTCTGGGCCAGCAGGCTTATGCCCTCACACTTGACCAGTTTGTCTGTGGAGAGAGAATGGGGGGGGGAGGGACAGGGCAGGAATGAAGAGGGACTGTGATTCAGGCAGGCACAGGCCCGGAGCTGGGGCCCATTCCCTTGGGCAGGCTGGTGTCACGATGTCTTAGCTGGAACCAGGGCCAGTCTGCTCTAGGAGAACCAACCATTTTTCCCATTTGCAGGTTCCTGAGCTCTTGAACAAACATCATATTAAATCTTTTATCGAGCATCTTCAAAAGGAAACTGTGGGTGAGGTAGCTAGTGTCATCCCTGTCTTCTGGGGGGGGGGTGGAGGAGGATTGGGGAGGCCAGGTGATCTGCCAAGTCATGGTAGGAGTGTCTGCGACACCGTTCGGCCTGTCTCACTGTGCCCCCAACCTTTCCCCCCATGCACACAGTAGGCAGTGGTTCCCCAGGGCGCCAGGCAGCAGCTGCTGGGCGGGGGGAGGAGGAGAGAGGTTCTGGGGCTCCTCTTGTCTCTGGCCCAGCCAAGAGGACTGCCTGCTGTCCTAGCTAGCCCTCTCCTCCCTAGCCTCCCTCTCCCAGCTCACTTGGCCTTGTTGGGAGCTTGCCTCACCTCTGAGCACAGAGACAGTCTCGCTGGAGGTGACGGGAGGCTGGCCAGAGAGCCGGAGTTCACATGTGTACGTCCCCTCGTCCTTCGTGGTGAAGCTGGATAAGTAGAGGACCTTGATGTTGTACTTGCTGGTGAAGTTGGTTCGGGAGCGGTATGAGTGCTCAGGCACCCCCATAGTGCCATAGAGCACGTGCTTCTTTTTCTCCCGGGTCAGGCTGAACTCATACTGGATGGGCGAGGTAGTAGTATTCTCGTGGCGGCAGTCCAGACGAAGGCTCTGGTCCACCAGGCAGGCTGTCAGGCTGGTCACTTTCTGCCCACGGGCTCCCTGCAAGACTGGCACCAGCGGTGCCCACTCCCGAGTTGGAGGGGGAGCCTGCAGAGCAGGGGGCCTCCCACCCACAGTAATAGGAGAGGATGGCCTGGCCAGGGAGGGCACAAGGGTCTGCTCTTTGGGCCCCTCTCCCCACCCCAGAGGTCCCTGTGGGCCACTTCCACTTTTGTGCTGCAGACCCAGCCTCCTTCCCTCATCTTCTTTACTCTTGGGCATTCCTGGGGTGGGGGGCGGGGCAGGAGATCTTGGGGAGTTGATGTAGTCTCCTGGTTCCCATTTGGAGATTCCAGCTCAGTATGGGGCAGACTCAGTGGACTGTTTTTTCCAAAAACCGCCTCAGGCAGCCGGAAGATGAACTAGGTTACTCAGCAGATTTAGGGATGAAAAAGAGCCCTCTCTCCCTCAACCACCTCCCCCTTCTGAGGTTGGGAGGAAGAAGCTAGCTTCTCTGAAGGGAAGGAAGCCAAGGTGCTTGGAATCCCAGCCCTGCCCCTTGACCAGTACCTGTCAACAAAAGAGCGAAGCCGATGGTGGGGTTCATGGTGCCCGAAGCTCAGTCCTTGATCTGGGGGTGCGACAGTATAGGAATCAGCCAGGAGATGGGGCAGGTGGACCCACACTTACTGCTAGGGCTGGAGGCCTCTGGGACACATGGCCATGGCAGGCATGAAAGCTTCTCTCTGCAGTCCTCCCCTCCCACTTGTGAGTGAACATGACACTGCCACTTGGTGCTTCCCCCCTTGGGGAGAGTAAGGGGAGGGAGAACACACCGTATGATGGTATGTCTCTGTGTGGAAAACTTGGAATAAAGTGATTTTGACCATTTCCTTTTTCCTTCAGGAAGGCAGGGACATCCTATTTCCTAATTGTGGCAAAGTAGAGCTAGTGCGAAATTCACTACCTTAATCATTTTTTAAAAAGCTTTGTCTATTTTAGAGAGAGAGAGAGAGAGCACGTGTGCAAGGGAGGGGGGAGGAGCAGAGGGAGAGGGAGGGGGAATGAGTCTCAAGCAGATCTGTGCCCCCTGCCTAGTGTGACCCAGGGCTTGATCTCAGGACGCTGAGATCCCGACCTGAGCTGAAACTAGGAGTCAGTGCCTTAACTGACTGCTCCACCCAGGTGCCCCTGTCTTAATCATTTTTAAGTGTACGATTCGGTGGTGTTGTATTCACTCACATCGTTGTGCAGGCAATCCCCAGAACTCTTTTTATCTGGCAACACTAAAACTCTACCCAGATCTCCCCATTCGGGTAATTTTCTGTTTCTTGTTCAGAAGAAAATCCCTAATGCCCAGACAATTCCTGGCATATAATAGATGCTCAAAAGATCCTGAATGAATGAAGGAAGGAAGGAACTTTAGATACCCACAGGGTTGTGATGGGGATTAAGAAGAATGACAAACATCTGCCACTAGGACTGCTCCATAGTGAGTGACCCCTAAATGTTAATTCCCCTCCTCTAGAAAGGGCTGTGTGGCTAAGGTGCTTCCAGATGGGCCCGTAGTTGGCACACAGCTAAGGCATACAGTGCTCTCTGATTGCATATGTTCTCTGATTGCATAGGAACCAAGATGTTTCCAAATGTCCAGCTCTCTGGGCAGGCCTCCTGGGCCTGCTGTTTTCCAGTCTGGCTTCAGTAGACTCCTTGCCTAAGCTCTGTGCCCTGCCTTTTTACAAAGCCTAGTCTGGATCAACGTCCTGGTGTCACAGAGCAGGTAGCCTGGCCTGTCCACACTGATGCTGGCCAGGGAGAGGCCACACAGGAGGGGCTTGCGCCTTGGAGGGCCCGTGGGGCCCTGATGGGTGTACCTCTGGCTGCATCCAAGGCCCCCTTGGCGCTCTGTCCTGCCGGCCCGGCCAGGCTGGGGTCCTGCAGCACCCTGCAGTCGGTACACTCTTTGGAAATAAAACCCGAGAGGGTCCCCGGGGTGCTGCTGGGGAAGAGAGGGGGTCGGCATCTGGCTTTGATTCGCACACACTGAGTTACAGAGGTGCGAGCTCGAGATCTAGGAGGGAAAAGGGGAAGCCTGGGCTAGAACGGGGATGAAATGGGGCTGGGGCTGGAGAGGGATGGAGAGCCAAAGGGACAGGTGGAGAGCGGCAGGGGAGGCACAGATGTTTTCGTTTCCTCTGCCTGGTGTCCCCGCAGCCCAGAACCCAGACAAGTTCTGCACTCCCTCCCTCTCCAGTCCCCGCACCCCCCACCCCCGTGCGACTAGCCCCACCCTCATTCCGTTTCCGTATTCCACCCGTCTCCTCTCCCAATTGAGATTCCCCTTCCCCCTCTCCTCCTTTCCCAGTTCTCCCCTCCCCCGTCTGCCCGCCTTCCAGTCCCCGCCCCGCGGCACTGCGGTTTCCCTGTCCTTTGACGCCCCGCACCCAGCCCGCTGCGAGAGGTCGCAGGGCAGAGATTCCCTCCAGCTCTCGGTCATCCGTTCTCTCCCGCAATGTCATGGCCCCCACCCCACGCCTTTGCGAGCTAGGTTTGGGGACGTCTGCGTGGAGAACAGAACCCAAGGCCGTCCTTGGCGCTTTTCGTCCCGGTTCTCCTCCTGCGCCCCAGCCCCAGGCAACCGTCCCCTTAGGGGGTGAAAACCGGGGAGCGCCTTCCATAAAAGGCAGGGTGCGGCACGGCCCCTGACCTGCAGCAGTTGCGTCCCGCTCCCCCCTACCTGGGAAGCAGACCCCCCTACCCAAGCACCGCGAGGCTCCTTGCCAGGGCGCCCCCGAACCTTTTCTCGAAGCCTCGGGTTGGGAGGGCTTGCCTGGGCGCTTGGGGCCTCTCCCAGCGCCCCGGGTCCCGCCCTGGCTCCGGCTCCCACCTGGGCTCCTGTCCTCCGCTGCTGCAGCCTCCCCCGGATGCGCCGCCGCCTCCAGTGGCAGCACCCTGCCCGCGCCCCGCAGTTTTCACCAGGGGTGGGAGTGGAGGAGCGGGGAGGGCCCGGGGACGCGGCCAATCAGAGACTGGGGGGGTGGGTAGCGAGGAAGGATGGCAGCGGGAGGAGGAAGGAGGAGGCGGTCCGGTATAGACGTGGGAGAGTGGCCGTCTGCCGCAGAAGGCGGACCTCACCCTCTGGCTGGCAGGCCAGGCCAGGGATAGGAGGGCTCAGGCCCCGAGGATCAGGGTGGGGCAATGCGGGGAACGCTAGTTGCCTTCCAGAACCCCGAAATGATTGCTCCCCATTTTAGGTTTTAACCCTTTCTTCTGACTTAGGCTTCAGAAGCCTATGGGAAAACCAAGGGGTAAGGGAGTGGAGGATGCAGGCCAGCAACCCTCCCCTTTGGTCAGTGCCCCGCCTCCTCCCGCCTCCTCCTTTCCTTTTCAGCTGGAGCCCACCTCCCTGGAGCCTCCAGTGAGAAGTTTAGGAGTTGGAATATTCCAGGCTCTCTCCAAGGGAAGATGGTGGGGTGTTTTTCCACATTGGAGCAGCCCTTCAGAGGCAAGGCAGGCGCTGCATCCCATCCTTCCTGGTCCTGAGCCCTGCCCCACTCCCTCATCCATACTAGGACACCCGATCCTTCAGGGGCTTTCTGCTCTGGGGCACTCAGTCTCCCTCAGTTCCTGGGCTGGCACCTCCCGGAACAGAAAGCTAGAATGTTCTCGATTTCATATGCTCATCCTGACCCTCCCCCCGCTCCTCCTGCCCCACCTCGACCCTGAGAGTGTCTGTTTGTCTGGTCTTCAGACAAGAGAAGGAGTACTGTTTTCTACTGAGCACTGCGCCAGGCGCATTACATCCATGGCTGTGTTGACCCCACGACAATGTGCTGGGTTCATCCCATCCCACTCCGCATCCTGTTTCAATGGCTCGTAAGTGGGAGAACTGGCCAGTCACCCTGGGCTGTGGAACCCCATGTCCTCAGTGCTGAGGCACTCCACCCTTGCATCCCAGCCCAGTGGGAGGGGACACTGTGGAACTGCGGGGGAAGGGGAGGAGACAGGACCATCTAGAAAGGAATAGAGGAAACCAGGCTCTTAATCCTGCGAGGCACTGCCCCTACCCCTATCAATTCAATTTCAAGTCACCAGAAGCCTTTGGATCTTTTTTCTTTCTTTCTTTCTTTCTTTCTTTTTTTTTTTCCTCATGGCCAGTGCCAATGACTTGTCTCTCCCACCCACAGGTGAAGTGAATTTTTTTAGTCAAAGGTTTATTTGTTTGATTTGCATCCTCATGGCCTCTTTGTGAATTCTGGCTGGGACATCCTGTGGGCTGGCCCTACCTCCCTGCCATCTGCCTGCCCATTCTCCTATTTCTTCACAGAAGTCAGCCTGGCACCTTAACTGCAGTTTCCATTACTGCAGTGCTACTGTTAGAAGTCATCCCTGGGCTAGCAAGTGGGAGATTCACTTCCCTCTCCCTCCCTGGGAGGTTAGGTGGCCTCCCGGCACTCAGAGTGATGGGACTTGCTAACTGGAACGAGCTTCGAGGATGGTCCAATCTAGGGGCCATTCACTGGGGTAAACAAAAGAAGCTCCGGCGGCGGATGGGGGAGGTTTATGAAAAATGAAGTTGTCCCTGCCTGCCTGGGATCTCCCTCGTCTAGCAGTACGCTGCCTGTGTTTGCACTTTTCACAAGCTCCACAGGGTCTGGGGAGTGCAGAACGCTGGTCTGGTAAGACCGTCTCTCTTCAGAGATCAGGTCACCTGGCTTATCATTGTCTGCACAATGATTTTTAAGGCCCTGGATGTCCTGGCTCCTGGCTGTCAGCCTTCACCACTATCTCATCTTGCCCATTCATCTTCTGGCTACATTCCAGAAACACTGGCCTCCTCCCTGTCAATGCACATATGTGGTCTCTCCTGGTTAACAGCTTTCTGATTCTCAGTCCAGGGGGGTCTTTCCTATTAGAGCACAGTTGCTTTAGGCTGGGGCCTAACCCTCCTCTCTCGCTCTCTCTCTCTCTCTCTCTCTCCCACACACACACACACACACACACACACATGCACGCACAGGCACACATATGGATGGGACTGGAGACAGTTCCTTTTTTTTTTTTTTGGCAGAACATGTGGATACCCAGAGGCCTCCTAACTACAGACGATATCTGGGCTCTGGCTGGACACGACCCTGGCTGCTATTTCCTACTCTAGGGCGGAGTCTCTGAGTGTTGTTGGATGGAAGACCTAGCTGTGCTATTTTGATAAGGTTATGAGGACCTGGCCTACTTTCTAGGTCCCCAAGCACTTTAGTTCAGGAAGGGGAGGGGAGTGTGGACTCTAGAAGGTATGGCAGTTGTCTGTCACAGAGTGACAGAAGCCATCCCATCATTTTATAGCTGGGGACTGAGGTCCAAGAGGGGAAGGATTTGTCAAAGGACCAACAAATACTTTGGAGCACTACTAGGACTGGCTATATCCTAGATCTCCTGACTCCACATATAATGCTCTCCACTGCTCCCAGGGTGGGCCTTCTGACTTCTACTAGACTGATTTCACTGGTCCGTGGTGAACAAGAAAAGCAAGTACAGTGGGGGATAGTCTAAACATAGCTGCGAGGTTGCTCCCTTGTTCTGATCACCTCCTCTTCACTGTGTTGATAAGGGAGGGATTTTTACCCCTGGGTTTTGGAGATGGCTGAACACATGACCCCTGACACCAGACAGATGAGATGGACAGTAGCTTATTAGTCATGTATACTCACAGCCCAGAGGAGGACACCACACACAGAAGTTGCACAGGAGCGGAGTGAACAGCCAGTAGCTATGGGAGGTAGGCTTTGTTTGTTAAACAATGGCTTGCTGAATAATTCTGTGGGTTGGCATGGAACTGAAGCCCACTACTCAGAGATAATCAGGAATTATGCCTCGTCCCCATGATAAGGAAGGCTGATTGGCTAGGGGAACTTATTAGCAGAAACTAAGTTGGAAGGAGGACTTGTGGTTAGGCTATTGAGGTGGTCCAGATTTTTCATGTCAAGAAAGCACATACTGTTGAGTCCTAATTTGGGGCTAATTGAGGTCTTATGCCACATACCTGCCCTTCCTTGGGAAGGCCTATGCTTTCATGCTAAGGTTATATCTGTTTGCTTCTTTGAAGTGGCGGTGGTTGGTGATAGAAGGCATGTGTGTTTTTAATGTCCAAAGGCAAAAAAAGAAAAAAAGAAATTTGGTAACTTCTTGTTGAGCTGCAAATTTCTTTGAAAACGTGACTAGTCTATGAAATTCAAAAATCTTGGAATCAAGGGCTCTACACTCTGCTTCCTCTCCTAATCTCTAGTTGAGGTTAGCTCCCCAAGTGAGGTCACTCTCTGAAGAAGTGCATATTTGGTTGGAGAGTATGACAAAGAATAAAAGTTATCTCTTAGAACACAGGGCAGAGGGCAAGAGGACAGAGAACCAATGGAGATATAATATTTGACATTTTATTGATTGATTGTTTGATTGAAAGAGAGGGAGAGAAACATGGGATTTGTTCCCAGGACCCTGGGATCATGACCTGAGCCAAAATCAATAGTCAGAGGCTCAACTGACTGAGCCATCCAGGCGCCCCTCAACATTTATTCAAAAACTTTATTCATGGGTGTATAATTAAGTAATTAAAAGACATTATTGATCTAGGCGCAATGTTCTAGGCACAGGGCTAGACCCTGGAATTACACAGATCAACAGAGCACAATCTCTACCTTCAAAGGCTTGTCCAATGGTGGAGACAGAAATGGTATAGAGATAGTTAGAAAGCAGTAGGGTAAGGGCAATGGTAGGATGTGTATAGAGTATTGTGGGACCACAGAGGAGGGGCAAGTGATGACCCAGTTTGTCAGAGAGGGAGGTGAGATATGAATTGAGTCTTTAAAGATGAACGAGAGTTGCCCAGGTATGGTAGATTGTTACATTAATGGTCTCCAATGAATCATGCATCCCAGTACCCATGCCTTTTGTGTGATTCCCTTCCACGTTTATTCTGGGCTTGGCCATATAAACTGAGGTGCCTCAGTTTATATCAACCACCATTTGGGATCAACTAGCCCCCAGTTGACTGCCACATGAGTGATCACAAAAGCATGTGTAATCCAAACTGATGCCACATAGAACAGAAATAAACCATCCCAGGTAAGCCTACTAAAGTGGTTCTAAAACCTGGATACAAATTCTTTGGTATCGCTTCATCAAGAAGTAAAGTCTGTGTCCCCTCATGAATCTCAATGGGGAGGTAACTGCTTCAGTCAATAGAATATGGCAGAAATGATGCTAAAAGACTTTTGATTATTTATTTATTTTTTTAAAAAAGATTTTATTTATTTGTTTGAGAGAGAGAGTGCACAAGCCGGGGGGAGGGGAGTGGCAGAGGGAGGGGTAGAAGCAGACTCCTTGCTGAGCAGAGAGCCCAACATGGGGCTTGATCCCAGGACCCTGAGATCATGACCTGAGTGAAGACAGATGCTTAACCGCCTGAGCCACCCAGGTGCCCCAAGACTTTTGAATTTAGATCTTAAAAGGCCATATAGCTTTTATTTTGTTTGTTGGAATGCTCCCTCTTATGGCCACTGTATAAAATGCCTGAGTGTCCTGAGGCCATGCTGTAAGGAAGCCCTAGTCACATGGAGAGGCATTATGTAGGCACTTTGGTAGACAGTCCCAGGAGAAGTTAACCTTCAGAGTCATTTCAACCCAGGCTCCAGACATGTAGTTAAAGAAGCTTCCAGATAATCTTAGCACCAAAGCTGTTTGAGTTATCCACCTAGATGCTCACATTTTCAAGCTGAGGCCCCAGATGTTGTGGGACAGAGACAAACCTGTCCACAGAATTCATGAGGTTAACAATATGGTGGTTGTTTTAAGCTATTGTTTTAGGTGGTTTGTTATGTAACAAACATATGTAACAAACAAATATAATACCTAAATTGGCACCTAGAATTGTGGTGTTGTCTTAAAAGCTCAAACATGTGACATTTGGAACTGGATGGTGGGTGAAGGCTTGAATGAGAGGCAGCAAGAGTTGTGAGTGCCCTGGAAAGGGAGCTGGAAACTGCTTGGACCAAGGCTGATCAGTATTATATAGTGTTGAGGCCACTGGCATAAAGTGTGCCTAATGAATTTGTGGGTTTGGCTTAAGAGATGTAGAGGTGAGATTTTGTTAAAAGTGCCATCTGGGTGCTTCCAGCTGGCATGTCAGGTGTTATAAGGGAGAGATGAGCTAAATAAGGATCTGTCTAGTTTGCTGGGTTGGAAAGGAAAACTAGTTCTCATTTCCAGTCTCTCCAGCAGGCAGCAGATTCCCCAAGTTAGAACTGGCCTAAAGGTAAAGATGAAATCAAGGGCATGAATTATAGAACCTTTGTTAAGACCCCGAGAGGATTTAAGGTGGTGCCTAGTAGACCTTCTCAGTTAAACAAAAGGGTCTTTAAGAATAGTAAAGATGTCGTTTTATAGTTGAAGTAGAGTCTTCTTGAAATTAACTGTATATGTGGCTTTTGGAGCAAGAAGTGAACCCAATAATACTTGTAGAAAAACCATAAAGTTTCGAAGATTATTGTTTTGGAAAAGATTATGGGAGTTCGGGCTGAAAGGAACTGAAATAGTTAAAAGGCGAAAAGAGGCCTCTGGGCCACCAGCTATCTATGGATAGTAGACTGGCCAATATTCACAAGGGCCTTCTCTTATGGAAAAGAAAATCTTCTCAGAGGGCAGAACCAGGAGCCCAGCAGGTGTAACTAGATGCCAAGGAGAACTGTACTCTATTCAAATAACATCCCTGCCTCCAAAGGAAGGGTCCTGATAACAGAATCTGATTGGATTTCAAAATTGCTTTGAGTCAGTGATCACTATGTGCCTCCTTATTTCTCTCTCTTTTAATGGGAATATCTGTTGAGGCTATCCTATGCCTGCTCCAATATGCTGGGCACATGGAGGGCAGACATCTTGTCTCATTAGTTCACAGGTCTTTGGATCAAAAGGAGCCACATGTGAGGAGTTGTACCCCAGGAGGCTCAGCCACCTCCAGACTTGCTGCACATTGTGAGATCATGGACTTTGAGCCCAGTGTATGATCGGATACTATTTTGGGTGTTTTGGGAAGGATGAATAAATTTCACATGTGGAAGGCTGTGTGTGCGTTAGGTAGGGGTAGAGGGCAGACTCTTAGATTGCTACATTAATGGCCCCCCAGTGAGTCACACCTCTTCCACACTGATTCTGGGCTAACTATATGACATGCTTTAGTCCTCAGCAGATGTGACCTCAGCAAATGTGACACAGGCAGAGACTTCATAAGTGCTTGCCCATTAGGGATTGCTTCTTGGAACCCACTTGGCATGTGAGGAGCCCAGGCTAGCCGTGGGGAGAGACCTGAGCTGAAATGCTCCAGCTGGCAGCTTCACCCTGTGACTAGACACTGCGTGAGCCCCTCTTAGAGCATCCAGCCCCAGTGCACCTGTTAGCTGACCACAGTGCATGGGTGAGCCCAGTCAACTCAGTTTGGAGCATATGCATACACTGTTCCAGCTGATCTCTAACCAAACTACTGATTCACAGAATTGTTGTTGCCTTTAGTTACTAGTCTGAGTGGTTTGGTACACAGCAATAGATAAATAAATCAGATGAAGAGAAGGAAGGGCATTAAGACAGAGGAGATGGTATGAACAAAGACATAGAGACAAAGCAAAGTGGGTGTGGGAAAATGCAGGCAGTTTGGGGTTGTCTGAGGCAGTGACTGTTGAGAGGGAACACTGGAAAAATGGGGAAGAGCCTTCCAAGAAAGCCCTTGTCTGTTTGGGTGTGGGTGATGGGGAATCATCGGTGGTCTACAGGAAGGGTGTGAAATGGCCAGAGAGATGCATTCTTTAGAAAGATTACTCTAGAGTCAGAATAGGGGATGAACACAGGGCCATGCAGACCCTCTCCTGCCCAGGTTGTTTTTACTCTTGTAGTGTGTTCAGAGTCAGGCTAGGGTGGTAGAGGCCAGCTTCTGGGGAAGCAAGGTGGTATGATAGACACTGCCTTGAGGTCAGGGTCTGTGTCTGTCTTGTTTACTGCTGTATCTCTCTGGAGCCCCAGCACGAAGTTACTTCTCAATTTTATCTATCTATCTATCATCTATCTATCTATCTATCTATCTATCTATCTATCTATCTATCTATCTATCTGTCTGTCTATCTATCTATCATCTATCTATCTGGCATATAGTTGACATACATATTTTTTAAACGTTCTATTTAAATTCCAGTTAACATACAGTGTAATATTAGTTTCAGGTGTACAACACAGTGATCCCACAATTACATACATTATGAAACACTCACCATGGTAAGTGTAGTTATCCTCTGTCATCATACAAAGGCATTACAGTACTGTTGACTGTATTCCCTATGCTCTACTTTTCATCCCTGTGACTTATTTATTTTATAATTGGAAGTTTATACCTCCTAATTCCCTTCACCTATTTTGCCCATTCCCTCATCTCCCTCTTCTCTGGCAACTACTAGTTTGTTCTCTGTATTTATGTCTGTTTCTGGTTTTTTGTTTGTTTTGTTTTTTAGATTTCACATATAAATGAAACTCTATGGTATTTGTCTTTCTCTGTCTGACTTATTTCACTTCACATAATACCATCCATGTTTCTTTTTTGTGGCTGAGTAATATTCCATTGTGTACATCTACCACATCTTTATCCAATCATCTGTCAGTGAACACATAGGTTGCCTCCATATCCTGGCTATTGTAAAGCTGCAATAAACATAGGGGTGCCTATATCTTTTCAAGTTAGTGTTTCATTTTCTTTGCATAAATACCCTGAAGTGGAATTGATGGATCATATGGTAGTTCTGTTTTTAATTTATTGAGGAACCTCCATACTGTTTTCCATAGTGGCTGCACCGATTTACATTCCTACCCACAGTGCACCAGGGTTCCCTTTTCTCCACATGCTTGCCAATGCTTATTATTTCTTGGCTTTTTGATACTAGCCATACTGACTAGTGTGGGGTAATCTCATTGTGGTTGTGATTTGCATTTCCCTGATGATTAGTGATGTTGAACATCTTTTTCACGTGTCTGTTGGTCATGCTATGTCTTCTTTGGAAAAATGTCTATTCAGTGGTGCCTGGGTGGCTCAGTCGTTAAGCGTCTGCCTTCGGCTCAGGTCATGATCCCAGGGTCCTGGGATCGAGTCCCACATCGGGCTCCCTGCTCAGCGGGAAGCCTGCTTCTCCCTCTCCCGCTCTCCCTGCTAGTGTTCCTGCTCTCGCTGTGTCTCTCTCTGTCAAATAAATAAATAAAATCTTTAAAAAAAAAAAGAAAAGAAAAATGTCTACTCAGGTTCTCTGGCCATTTTTTAAAATAACGTTGATTGTTTTTGTTTGTTTTTGGAGGTGAGTTGTATGAATTCTTTATATATTTTGGATATTAAACTCCTTATCAGATATATCATTTGCAAATACCTTCCCCCATTCAGGAGGTTGCCTTTTCATTTTGTTGATGGTTTTCTTCACTGTGCAAAAGCTTTTTAGTTTGATGTAGTCCCAGTTGTTTATTTTGCTTTTATTGCCAATGCCTGAGGAGACAAATTAAAAAAAATATTGCTAAGACTGATGTTTAAGAGGTTACTGCCTATGTTTTTTTTTTTTTTTTTTTTTTAGGATTTTTATGGCTTCAGGTTTTACATTTGGGTCTGTAATCCATTTTAAGTTTATTTTTGTATATGGTTTGAGAAAATGGTCCAGTTTCATTCTTTTGCATGTAGCTATCTAGTTTTCCCAACACCACTTAGCAAAGATTGCTTTTAGCCATTGTATCTTCTTGCCTCCTTTGTCAAAGATTGACAGTATAAGTGTGGGATTATTTCTGGATTGTCTATTCTGTGCCATTGATTTGTGTATCTGTTTTTGCACCAGTACTGTACTGTTTTGTTTTCTATAGCTTTGTAGTAAAGTTTGAAATCTGAGACTGTGATATCTCCAGTTTTGTTCTTTTTTCTCAATATTGCTTTGGCTATTGGGGTCTTTTGTGGTTCCATAAAAATTTTAGGATTTTTGTTCTAGTTCTGTGAGAAATACTGCTGGTATTTTAATAGGGATTGCATTGCATTTCATCCTTGTGCAGGGACCATGCTAATCTTCTCTGTATTGTTTCACTTTTAGTATACGTGCTGCTGCAGTGAGCACTGATAGGGATTGCATTGAATCTGTAGGTTGCTTTGGGTAGTACGATCATTTTAACAATATTCTTTCAGTTCATAAATGTGGTATATCTTTCCATTATTTGAGTCATCTTCAATTTCATTAATATCTTATAGTTTTCAGAGTATAGCTCTTTCACCTCCTTTGTTAAATTTATTCCTAGGTATTTTTTTCTTTTTGATGCAATTGTAAATGGGATTGTTTTCTTAATTTCTCTTTCTGCTAGTTCATTATTGGTGTGTAGAAACACAACAGATTTCTCTATATTAATTTTGTATACAGAAACTTTGCTGAATTTGTTTATTCTAACAAATTGCTTGTGTGTGTGTGTGTGTGTAGTCTTCAGGGTTTTCACTTTATGGTATCATGTCATCAGCAAATAGTGACAGTTTTACTTCTTCCTTACCAATTTGGATGTGTTTTATTTCTTTTTCTTGTCTGATTGCTATGGGTAGGACTTCCAGTACTATATTGAATACACGTGGTGAAAGTGGACATTCTTGTCTTGTTCTTGATCTTAGAGAAAACGCTTTCAGCTTTTCACCATTGACTATGATGTTAGCTGTGATTTTGTCATATGTGGCTTTTATTATATTGAGGCATATTCCCTCTGTACCCATTTTGTTGAGAGCTTTTATCATGAATGGATGTTGAATTTTTTTCAAATGTTTTTCTGTATCTATTGAGATGATCATATGATTTTTACCCATCATTTTGTTAATATGGAGTACCATGTTGATTGATTTGTGGTTATTGAACCATCCTTGCATTCCTGGGATAAATTCCACTTGATTGTGGTGAATCATCCTTTTAATATATTGTTGAATTCAGTTTGCTAATATTTTTAAGGAATTTTGCATCTGTGTTCATCAGGAATATTGGACTGTTCTTTTCTTTCTCTCTCTCTCTCTTTCTTAAGTAGGTTCAAGACCCAGCATGGAGCCCAATGCAGGGCTTGAACTCACAACTCTGAGATCAACACCTGAGCTGAAATCAAGAATTGTATGCTTAACTGACTGAGCCACCCAGTGGCTTACTCTTTCTTTTCTTTTCCTTTCTTTTTTTTCTTTTCTCTCTCTCTTTCTTTTCTAGTGTTTTTGTCTGGTTTTGGTATTAAGGTAATGATGGGCTCATAGAATGAATTTGGAATTTCTCTTTTTTCCTGATTCAGCCTTGGAAGATTGTATATGGTTCTAGGAATTTATCTGTTTCCTCTAGGTTTCCAATTTGTTGGTGTATAGCTTTTCATAGTAGTTTCTTTCTTTCTTTCTTTTTTTTTAAAGATTTTATTTATTTTTTTGAGAGAGATAGAGGGAACACAAGCTGCATGGAGTGCAGAGCCTGACACGGGGCTGGATCTCATGATCATGAGATCACGATCTGAGCTGAAACTAAGAGTTGGCTGCTTAACTGATTGAGCCACCCAGGTGTCCCTCATAGTAGTTTCTTGTAATCCTTTGTATATCTGTGGTGTCAATTGTAATTTATCTTTCATTTCTGATTTTTTAAAAAGATTTTATTTATTTATTTGAGAGAGAGAATGAGATAGAGAGAGAGAGAGCATGAGAAGGGGGAGGTTCAGGGGGAGAAGCAGACTCCCCGCTGAGTGGGGACCCCGATGCGGGACTTGATCCTGGGACTCCAGGATCATGACCTGAGCTGAAGGCAGTCGCTTGACCAACTGAGCCACCCAGGCACCCTCATTTCTGATTTTATTTATTTGAGTTCTCTCTCTTTTGATGGGTTGGGTTTGTCTGTCTTTTCAAAAAACCAGCTCTTAGTTTCATTGATCTTTTCTAGTTTTTTTTTTTTTTGGTCTGTATTTCAGTTATTTCCACTCTGATCTTTATTATTTCCTTCCTTCTACTATCCTTGGACTTTATTTGTTCCTTTTTTAGTTCCTTTAGTTAAAGTTAGATTATTTATTTGAGATTTTTCTTATTTCTTGAGGTAGGCCTGTATCACTGTGAACTTCCCTCAGAACTGCTTTTGCTGTGTCTCAAGGATTTCGAACTATTGTGTTTCCATTTTCATTTGTGTCCAGGTATTTTTTGATTTCCTCTTTGATTTCTTCATTGACTCATTGGTTGTTTAGTAGCATGTTGTTTAGCCTCCACATGTTTGTGTTTTTAGCAGTTTTTTTTCTGATAACTGCTACTTTCATACTATTGTGTTTGGAAAAGATGCTTGATATGATTTTATTCTTAAATTTATGGACACTTGTTTTGTGGTCTACCATGTAGTCTATCCTGGAAAATGTGCCATGTGCACTTGAATGGAATGTGTATTCTGCTCCTTTTTAGATGGAATGTTCTGTATATATTTTGTATTTATCTTGTTAAGTCCATCTGGTTTAATGTGTCATTCAAAGTCACTGTTTCCTTATTTATTTCTGTCTGGGTGATCTACCCAGTGATGTAAGTGGGGTGTTAAAGTTCCCTACTATTATTGTATTATTGTCAATTTCTCCTTTTATGTCTGTTAATATTAGCTTTGTATATTCAGTTGCTCCTATGTTGGGTGCATAAATATTTACAATTGTTATATCCTCTTGTTGGATTGATCTGCTTATCACAATGTCATGCCTTTCTTTGTCTTCTGTTACAGTTTTTGTTTTAAAGTCCATTTTGTCTGATATAAGTATTGCTACCCCAGCTTTCTTTTCACTTTCATTTGCATGGGATATCTTTTCTCATCCCTTCACTTTCAATCTGCATGTTTCTTTAGGTCTGATGTGTGTCTCTTGTAGGCAGCATATGGATTAGTCTTGTTTTTTTATCTGTTCAGTCATCCTATGTCTTTTGATTGGAGCATATAGCCCATTTATATTTAAAGTAATTATTGATAGGTATATACTTATTGCCATTTTATTAATTGTTTTCTGGTTGTTTTTGTTCTCTGTACCTCTTCCGTCTCTTGCTCTCTTCCCTTCTGATTTGATGAATTTCTTTAGTGTTATGCTTGGATTTCTTTCTCTTTATTTTTTTGTGTATCTATTATAGCTTTTTGGTTTGTGGTTCCCATGAGATTCATATATAATACCCTATGTATAGAGCAGTCTATTTTATGTTGATAGTGACTTAAGTTCAAACACATTCTCAAAGCACTACATTTTTACCCTGTGTATCAATGTATATGAGATATTTTACATCTTTTTATTTTGTATATCCTTTAACTAATTATTGTAGATATAATTGGTTTTAGTACTTTTGTCTTTTAACTTCTGTACTAGCTTTATATCAGTGAAATTTTTTCTTTTCATAATTCTTTTTCTTTTAGTTATGGCCTTTTTTTTTTTCTCCTTAAAGAAGACCCTTTAACATTTCTTTTAAGAAATGTGGCTTATTGGGATGAACTTTTTAAATTTTTGTTTGTCTGGGAAACTCTCTCTCCTTCAATTCTGAATGATAACCTTGCCAGGTAGAATATTCTTGGTTGTAGGTTTTCTTCCTTTCATCACTTTGAATATATCTTGCCACTGTCTTCTGGCCTGTATAGTTTCTGCTGAGAAATCAGCCGATAACTTTATGGGGTTTCCTTGGTATGTAACTAGTTGCTTTTCTAGTGCTGCTTTTAAGATTCTTTATATTTAATTTTTGACATTTTAATTATTCAATAAATATTTTTGAATGAACATAAAAATAAATAAGAACAATCAAGTATTGTAGGTGCTGTCTGTGAGGCAAAAAAGGAGGGAATTCCAAGGAGAGTTTGGGAGAAAGCAGTATTTGTTTTTCTGGAAAGAACAAGAAAGGCACTTTCAACAGAGGGAGTCTCAGAAGCAAAGGCATGAAGGAAGGAAGTGTTTCTGGGGAATTGCATATTCTGAAGTTATATGTGGCTCAAGCTTGGAGTGGGAGGAGGGGGTAGTACCTGAGATATGGTTGGGGAGGGAGAAGGAGCCAGGTCACAAGAAACTGGATTTATAAGGCTAAAGATTTTATCCAATAAGCAGTAGGGAACCATGGAAAGCTTTAAAGCAAGGGAGAAGTGTGATGAGACTTGCATTTTGGAGAGATGAGTGGAGACCAGGGCAACAGTGTGGGATTGGAAGGGTGCACAGGAATGGGTGTAGAGCAACTGGGAGCATAGGAGCTCATTTGAGGGGGCAGAGGGCTTGAAACAGGCAGGAGCAGAGGAGATGGAGGAGATAGGTGAGAGAGACCCATGTGGAGAATTCATAATACATAGGCACTTCCTGGATGTGTTTGGTGAGGATTGCAAGAACTCCCAGATTTTTGGTGTAGCTTCTCTGAAGGATGAGAAGAGACAAGGCAGCTTTGGGGCAAAAGATCATGAATTTAGTGTTGGCCGTGTTAAGCTTGAGGTACCTGTGGGACCTACTTGTGGAGAGGTGCAGGTTGGGGCTGAGGAGTGAGGTCTGAATGGAGGGTAGATATCTGGCAGGTGTTGGCAAATAGGTGATAATGAGTACCCAGGGAGCACTGTAGGCCTAAAAGAAGACAGAACCTAAGACAAGATCTGGAGGAGCACTGATATTTAAGGAATAGCAAGCAGCAAAGGAGTGTGAGAAGGAGTACCAGAAGGCTAGGAGAGCCAGGAGAGGGGTATACCATGAAAATGGGCTTGTTTCAGTGAGGGAGTGCTCAGGGTGTCAAGTAAAGACTAGATTGTTTTTTAGAATTAGTAACAAGGAGGTCACCTGGTGAGGACAATTCCAGAAGCAGGTCAGAGCTGAAGTCTGAGGTCATTGTTTAAAAATATAGGTTTTATTATTATTTAGGTATGGTAAGGCCAACAGATCAGGAGATGACTGCCATTGAAAAGGTAGTTTGTTATAGTCACAGATCCTAAGAAGAGGGACACACGATCCATAGGGGGCTTCCCTGGGAAGTACTCGGCTTGGTCAGGAGGCACAGGAGGGAGAGGGAGCTTCTGTAGGAAAGAATGGGTGGGGCAAGAAAAGCAGGGTTAGGATTGGCTAGTTTGAATAATTTCAGTGGGTTCTGGGGGCACAGGGGTGACTCTCATTGGCTGGTACCTGGCCTTGCAATGATTAGGGAGGGTGGCTAGTGGCCTGGAGTGTGAAAGCCTGATAAAGGAGATCGTTGAGGATGTGGGCACCGTCAAATCAGATTGACTAGCTAAGCTGGATTGGTAAATTGGGTGGATTAAATTAGATTGGCTGGTTTGCAGTTGAAAGGTGCTCTTGGAGGTGAATGGTGTATTAATCTCTAGGAATCAGTTAACCCTGGGGTGGGTAGCCACCCCAGATGTGGAAGCATCAGAATACAGAACATAAAAGACCTGATTAATACAGTTATGGGTTGGGAGCGAGTGGGAAGAGATTGAAGATGTAAAGGAGAGGAACCTTGTACGTGAGAGTGGTATAACTGCTGGTGGCTCCCTCTTCTCTCAAGGGTGGTTGGAGGTGGAGAGGTGGGTTGCTAGTCTCTAAAGAATAGGGCTAGAGTCTCCCCTGAAGGCCAGGGCCTGCCTGCTGGGAAGATCTTGCTCACGCCTGCCTCCTGTGCAGCAGCCCCTGCCAGAGATGCTTGAGAGCGTGGGCTGGTGGGGCTGCTTGGGCTTTTGGGCTCAAGCTTAGGGTTTTGTCTTGGCCAAGTTCAGTTCTTCTCAGTCTGCACCAAGTCAGGGGAGGGCCGGAAAGGGCTGCCTGAGAGAGGTGAGAATAGCCCCCCTGAGTCCTGACTCAGTCTCTCCACGAAAGGGAAAACGAATTAGCAGTTTTTTGGCAGGTCCATCTGTGCCTAGGGAGAAACAAGACTCATCCTTGTGGAATGTGAGCAGAGTTAGCATTTTTTTTTTTTTTAATCGGCTTTTGGAAAAAGAAAGGGGGAGGCAGAGATCCCACAGCTGTCTGAGGCTACCTCTATCTCGACTTTCCAAAGTCAGGACCCATCTTCTTGGGCAAAGCTGCTTTGTAAGCAAGCTGCGGTCTCCTGATTTACAAGCTCATAATATCCCTAACTCTGTCTGAAGAGGCTGACAATTACCCAACACTCCTTGCCAGCTGGCTTCAGCCAAGAGAGCTGCATGTAAATGCAACATCCTGTAGCTACTCTGGGTCAGGCTAGTCCAAAGTGAAGAGAAATTCAACACTTAGATGGGGAAAAGGAAAAAAATCTGAAACATGTTCTTTATGTTAGAGGCATTTCTGCTGCTCATTGGCAGGAAGGAAAGGCAGAGAATGTCGGTGGGTGTATGAAAGCATGTATTTCAGCTTCTCTGGGTGGGCATCAGGCAGATCTCATCCATTCAGCCTTCTAGGAGCTATTGGAGGTATGGGTGGACCTGGGGGTGGGGGCGAAATCTTTCTCAGCCCAAGTCCTGGGCATCATCCTTTCCTGCTTTCACCCCCATATCCAGTCACTCATCCAAACTTGAATTCTACCTGCAAAGTGCTTCTGGGAACCAGCTCTTCCTCTTCCTCTTCATCCTGACTGACACAGTGCCAGCCCTAATACTCATTTTCTCTTGCTTGGACCATTGCAATAGCCTGCAAGCTGGTTTCCTGCCTCCAGTCTCTTACTCCCCATTGCTACCAGAGCAAATAAAAAAAAGAGTTTATTTATTCACTAGATAAATAGAGAGAGAGAGAGAACACAAGCGGGGGAAGCTGCAGGCAGAAGTAGAGGGAGAAGCAGGCTTCCTGCTGAGCAGGGAGCCCAACGTGGGGCTTGATCTCAGGACCCCGAGATCATGACCTGAGCCGAAGGTATACACTTAACTGACTGAGCCACCCAGGCACCCCTGGTACCAGAACAATTTTTTCCCCAAACCATGGTTTTTTTTTTAATGTATATACTTTAAAAATTTTGTAATATGTGCATGTGTTTTTAAATACAATGATACTAAACAACATGGAGTAAAAACTAAATCTTCAGCTTGTGTCCTCTAGCCATTGCTACGGTTGTTAGCAATTGTGTTATCCTTCTAGAAATATCCATGTATATAATATTAGCAAATCTGCTCTTGGTGGGGAGGTAAGCAGACAAACGTAGACTGTGATACATTTTGTTGTGTGCCTTACATTTTTTTAAAGATTTTATTTATTTATTTTTGTGTGTGAGAGAGAGAAAGCGAGTGCATGAGCTGGAGGGAGGGGCAGAGGGAGAAGCAGACTCCCTGCTGAGCAGGGAGCCCGATGCTCAATCCCAGGACCCTGAGATCATGACCTGAGCTGAAGGCAGACGCTTAACCGACTGAGCCACCCAGGCGCCTGCCTTACATTTCTTTTTTACTGAACAATGTCTCTTGTGGGTCATTCTGTATCAGGATATATAATGTTGACTTTTTTTAAAATCAGTTCTGTGATAGTTCATTTATGATCATATTACAGTATATTTAATCAGTCCCCTATTGGTGGCTGTTTAGGTGTTACAAACTGTATTATTATAAGCAATAGTTTAAATATTATTACTAAATGTTTAATTCAAATTAAATTATTCAGTGTTTTCTCTCTTTGCAAATGATGTACAGGCTTATATCATCAGTCCAGACTCTTCCCTGAGCTTTGATCCATTGATCAGCTATTATGTTTTTAGGATTTATTTATTTTAGAGAGAGTGGAGGGGGAGGGGCAGAGGGCGAGGGAGAGAGAAACCCAAGCAGACTCTGTGCTAAGCATGGAGCTTAGCCCCATCTCACAACCCTAAGATCATGACCTGAGCCAAAACCAAGAGTCAGATGCTTAACTGACTGCGCCACCCACGTGCCCCTTGATTAACTATTAATATGTCCACACGACTGTCTCAAATCTAGTATGTCTTGTCTTGTCCACTGCATAAAGGGGACTCCCATCTACACAATTGCCTAAGCCCGAAACCTTGAAGTTGTCCGCAATTCCTTCATTTCTCTCCCTGCCCACCCACCTGGCCCATCTCCCTCCCATAGAGCTCTTTTTTGCCCACTTCTCTCCAAGCTTTTGCATCTTCAGTTAAGCCTTTTAACTCCACAGCACGCTGCAGCGTAATAATAATTTCACTACCATCACTCAAAGCTTACAGTCACCTTTCACCAGGATGAATGCAGTCATAATAAGAGTAAATGGCTTATAAAGCACTTGCTATGTGCCAGGCACCATTCTAAGTGTATTATAAATCGTAGTTGCTTTTAATACTCAAAATCACCCTCAGGGTATGTGGACTACTACTACTATTATTATTTTACTTGCTTTCAAAAAATTATTTATTTATTTACTTATTTCATTCCAATATAATTAACATACAGTGTTATATTAGTTTTAGGTGTACAATGTAGTGATTCAGCAATTCTCTTCGTTTCTCAGTGTTCATCGGGATAAGTGTGCTCTTAATCCCCTTTATGTATTTCACCCGTTCCCCCCACCCACCTCCCCTCTGGCGACCACCAGTTTGTTCTCTGTATTTAATGACTTTATTTTTTTTTAAAGATTTTTATTTATTTATTTGAGAGAGAGAGAATGAGAGATAGAGAGCACGAGAGGGAAGAGGGTCAGAGGGAGAAGCAGACTCTGCTGAGCAGGGAGCCCGATGTGGGACTCGATCCCGGGACTCCAGGATCATGACCTGAGCCGAAGGCAGTCGCTTAACCAACTGAGCCACCCAGGCGCCCTGTTCTCTGTATTTAAAAGTCATTTTTCAGTTGTGTCTTTTTTCTTCATTTGTTTGTTTTGTTTCTTAAATTCCACATTTGGAAATCATATGGTATTTGTCGTTCTCTGACTTATATCATTCAACATTATACCCTCTAGCTCCATCCATGTAGTTGCAAATGGCAAGATTTCATTCTTTTTTATGGCTTAGTAATATTCTATTCTGTATATATACCACCTCTTTATCCATTTATCTATGGATGGATACTTGGGTTGCTTCCATATCTTGAGTATTGTAAATAATGCTGCAATAAACATAGGAGTACATATATCTTTTTTGTTTTTGTTTTTTTTAAATATTTTATTTATTTATTTGACAGAGAGAGACACAGTGAGAGAGGGAACACAAGCAGGGGGAGTGGGAGAGGGAGAAGCAGGCTTCCCGCCGAGCAGGAAGCCCGATGTGGGGCTTGGTCCGAGGACCCTGGGATCATGACCTGAGCCGAAGGCAGCCGCTTTAACTGACTGAGCCACCCAGATGCCCCCATATATCTTTTTTGAATCAGTGTTTTCCTTTTCTTTGGGTTAATACCTGGTAGTGGAATTAGTGGATCATAGGGTAGTTCTATTTTTAATTTTTTAAAAAAGATTGTATTTAGTTATTTGAGAGAGAGAGAGTGAGAGAGAGAGAGACAGAGTGGGGTGAGGGGCAAAGGGAGAAGCAGACTCCCTGCTGAGCAGGGAGCCCGTTGTGGGGCTTGATCCCAGGACTCTGGGATCATGACCTGAGCCGAAGGCAGACGCTTAACCAGCTGAACCACCCAGGTGCCCTTCTGTTTTTAATTTTTTGAGGAACCTCCATACTGTTTTCCATAGTGGCTGCACCAATTTGCATTCCCACTAACAGTGCATGAGGTTTCTTTTTTCTCCACATCCTCACCAACTCTTGTTACTTCTTGTGTTTCTGACAGGGTATGTGTACTATTATCTCCATTTTATAAATGAGGAAGTGGAGGCACAGAGAAGCCCATCAACGAGTAAGAGGCTGACTGTTCAACACTATTCTTTCTGCAGAATGATCCCTCTTGTGTCCCTTGCAGAACATTCTCCAAATCAATGCTCTTTTCAAACATGGAGCAAGTCACGTCCTGCACCTCTTTAAAACCCTTCAGTGGCTCCATGTTTTCTCCTTACTCTTAGAATAAACCCCAGATTCCTATAAGGGATTGCACGGAAGCCCTACATGTCTCTGCCTTACCTAGCATCACCGTTCTCACCAGCATCATTCTTGACAGGCTCTCTTTTGGTTCTGGGATATTTCCACCTTGTCCCACCTCAGGGCGCTTGAATTTACTCTTTGTATAGACATGTGACTCTCTCCTGGAGTTATTCCCTCTCCTTCCTCTCCCGTCAAGACCCCCGCCCTTCTCCCTGACACTCCACCAAGTGTGGTTGTCACAATTGGGGCAAGGGGAGGGGCTGCCGGCATCTAGTGGGTAGACAGGCCGGACGCTGCTGAACATCCTGCAATGGCCGGAGCCTCCCCGCAGCAAAGAATTCTCTGGCCCCAAATGTCAGCAACTGATAAACCTGTCTCTTCACATGCTTCATTCACTTTCAGTTGTAGATGTTGGTGGAAAATTTGGTCTCCCCAGAAATGTCTCCCTGACTCTCCTCTTAAAAGGAGAGCTAGCCTCATGCCCTGCCCAAATGATCTCTGGCCAGTTTCCGAATTATTAGTGCCTTTGCTTTATTTTGTTCTTCTGGCTTCCTGGTTTTCAGTGCTTTAGGGCACTGTTTCTAACCTTCTTTTTGGAAAATACCTTCGTGAGATATTCTCAGTTTTTTAATTTGGGTCATGTATGGTCTTTAAAATTTATTCTGTATTTTTGGTGCTACTGTTATTGGAGTCTAGTTTTACATTATACTTTGTGACCTACTTGTGTTCTCATGTACATAGGTACTAGTGTTTGAGAAGTGCATTATTGAATTGGAAAGACCTTGCCAATCAATATTGAGTGAATCGAATGTTTTCAAAATGCTATATAAATTTGTGCTGTTTTATATAGTACAGGAGCAGGTGGTTATTTAAATAATTTTAAAGTTAAACTAATTAAAATTAAATAGAATTTGAAATCCAGTTCCTCAGGCAGGCTAGCTGCATTTCAAGTTCTTGAGAGCCAGTTGTGGCTCATGGCTACCATGTTGGTTGGCGAAAATATAAAACATTTCCATCATTGCAGAAATTTCTGTTGGATTGCATTGTTCCAGAATTTGGTCCCATTTTAAGATAAGGCATATATACCACATGGATGTTCATATAGATGTAGACATCAATTTTTTTGATTTGCATGTGAAATCTTTTATTTTTATTTATTTATTTATTTATTTTTTAAGTTTTATTTTATTATGTTATGTTAGTCACCATAGATTACATCATTAGTTTTTGATGTAGTGTTCCATGGTTCATTGTTTGAGTATAACACCCAGTGCTCCATCCAGTTCATGCCCTCTTTAATACCCATCACCAGGCTAACCCATCCCCCCACCCCCCTCCCCTCTAGAACCCTCAGTTTGTTTCTCAGAGTCCATGGTCTCTCATGGTTCATCTCCCCCTCCGATATCCCCCCCTTCATTTTTCCCTTCCTACTATCTTCTTCTTCTTCTTCTTCTTCTTTTTTTTAACATATAATGTATTATTTGTGTCAGAGGTACAGATCTATGATTCAACAGTCTTGCACAATTCACAGAGCTCACCATAGCACATACTCTCCCCAATGTCTATCACCCAGCCACCCCATCCCTCCCACCCCCCCACCACTCCAGCAACCCTCAGTTTGCTTCCTGAGATTAAGAATTTTTCATATCAGTAAGATCACATGATACTTGTCTTTCTCTGATTGACTTATTTCTCTCAGCATAACACCCTCCAGTTCCATCCACGTCATTGCAAATGGCAAGATTTTGTTTTTTTCCTGATGGCTGCATAATGTAGATATCAATTTTATAGGTTTTGTTATAATATGGTTTTTAAAACTTTATTTTCTTTTTATACAGTGTACCTTTACTAACTCGATAGGATACACTGAATTATAAAATGCTAAAAATCACCACATTCTTTGGAGAAATCTCTACTTTGCCACATTTAAAAAATATACTGCTTCATAAATATTTATTTGTTTTTTCCTTTTTTAAAAAAATTTTTCTTTTATTATGTTGGTCACCATACAAACATCATTAGTTTTTGATGTGGTGATCCACGATTCATTGTTTTCGTATAACACCCAGTGCTCCATGCAGTATGTGCCCTCCTTAATACCCATCACCAGGCTAACCCATCCCCCCACCCCCCTCCCCTCTAAAACCCTCAGTTGTTTCTCAGAGTCCATAGTCTCTCATGGTTCATCTGTCCCTCTGACTTCCCTCCCTTCATTTTTCCCTTCCTTCTTCTAACGTCCTCCATGCTAGAAGAAAAATGTTAAGACTCTGTCACTTTCCCTTGGATGTCAAGGGAAACATTTCTCTTCATGACGGGAGGGTCTGATTTCATAAGTGAATCCCCAGGAGTACAAGAGAAAGAAAGAGTACTGGAAAAGTAATGCCTCATCCTCTTGTCTTATCTCCTGAAATGCGCATTCAAGACAACTGTGCTTACATTTGCCCCCTCAGAAAACAAAGGACCAAACAGCACTTCTGGAAGTGAAAGTGGCTAACAATTATGGGGATGGGGCATGCTCACTTACGAGGGTCCTCCTGAGATTTCCCCATGACGGACTCTGGCTACTACCTTGTATCCAGCTTCTTAGCAGACAATGTGGGGCCATGGGTCCCTGCCTGCTAAGTAATGCACCCTCTCAGGGGCCCAGAAGTTGAGGGGTCAGGAGGCTTGGTGGAGTGTCAGGGAGAAGGGTGGGGGTCTTGTCAGTGCCACCTGAGGCGGTACACCCCCCGTATTTGTGTGAGCATTCTGGGTTGGAGCCAGTGCAAGGCAGATGAGGGCAGGTCACCCTTGTGATTCACCGATGGAGCCAGCTTGAAACTAGGGCCGGGCAGGACCGAGGTGATGTGAGTGAGGCACTCTTCGTGAGAAGTGCAACATTTAAGAGGATGCTAAAAAAAAAACCTCAGTAGCCAAGATAAATGCTGTTTTAATGGCAGTATTTCCAAAAACATAACACATGCAAAAATGCCATGATGGATAAAATATCAGTGTTTGAAACAAAGGCAGGATCTGACCCTGCATTTGCACGATTCACCTTACTTGCATCAACCTCACCTTGGCCCTGTCACCAGATAAAAGTTGCCGTCGCCATCTTAAATGCGCGAGAAGAATTTCCCTTTTTAAAGAGTACAAAACAAAGCTTCCTGCTACTTTTATAAAATGCATGGAGGTCACAGCACACGTCATCAGGGTATAGGTGGCTGGATTCTCACAAGGTCACACACAAGTGCAACCAGAACCCAACCCCCCGGAAGCTGCCCTTGTGCTCCTTCCAGGCACTACCCCCACCTCAAGGTGAAGTTAACCCCTAGCCTGAGTCTTTTTCTTCATTTTCTTTTTTTTTTAATTGAGCTGAAATTCACACAACATAAAATCAACTATTTTAAAGTGTATAACTCAGTGGTGTTTTATATACTCACAGTGCTATGTGAATGACCACCTCTATCAAATTCTAGAACATTTTCATCTCCCCAAAGGGAAACTGTACCCATTAAACAGTCATTTCCTGTTCTCCCTCCCCCCAGGCTGTGGCTAACACCAATTTACTCTGTCTCTCAGGATTTACCTATTCAGGACACTTGAAAGAAATGGAATCATACGGCAACATGTGACCTTCTGTGTCTGGCTTCTTTCACTTAAGTGTAATGTTGTCAGGGCTTATCCATGTGGTAGCAGGTGTTGGCCCTTTACTCCTTGTTATAGGTGAATAATGTTCCATTGTATGGATACACCACATTTTGCTTATCCAATCATCTGTTGATAGGCATCTGAGTTGTTTCTATCTTTTGACTTTTGTGGATCCCGCGGCTATGAACATTCCCGTAGAAGTATTTGAATACCCGTTTTCAACTCTTTTGGGTTTATTCCTAGGGGTAGAATTGCAGGATCATATGATAGCTTTATGTTTAACTTTTTAAGGAACTGCTGAACTGTTTTCCAGAGAGGCTGCACTACTTCCCATTCCCACCTGGAACGTACAAGGTTTCCAGTTTCTCCCTGTCCCATCTAATACTTACATTCTGGTTTTTGTGGTGGTGGTGGTGGTGGTGGTTTAAATTATAGCCATCCTATGGTTATCTCACTGTGCTTTTGATTTGCGTTTTCCTAATGACTAGTTATGTTGAGCATCTTTTTATATGCTCATTGGCCATTTGTAGATCTTCTTTGGGGAAACGTCTATTCACGTCTACTGCTTATTTTAAAATTGGGTTGTTTGTCTTGCTGTCTACTGAGTTCTTTATTTGTTCTGGGTGTTAGACCTTTTAAAGATGTATGGTTTGCAAGTACTTTCTACCATTCTATAGGTTATCTTTTTACTTTTTGGATGATATCATTTAATGCATGAAGGTTTTTAATTTTGATGGATTCCAATTTACCTAATTTTTCTTTGGGTATGTGTGCTTTTGGTATTATATCTAAGAATCCATTGCCAAATCCAGGGTTCATGAAGACTTAACCTTATGGTATCTTGTAAAAGTTTTATAGTTAGATTATATTTAGGTTGATCCATTTTGAATTAATTTTTGCATATGGTATGGTGTAGGGATCCAACCTTGTTCTTTTGCATGTGGCTCTCTAGTTGCCCCAGACCATATGTTGAATATTTTTCCCCATTGACTAGTCTTGGCATCCCTGTTGAAAATTAATTGGCCACAGATGTATGGGTTTATTTCTGGACTCTCAGTTCTATTCCATAGGCCTGTATGTCTGTCTTTATGCCAACACCACACTGTATTTATTACTGTAGCTTTGTGTAAGTGTTGAAATCAAGAAATGTGAGTCTCCTAGCCCTCCTTTTACTTATTTTGACTAGTTTTACAATTTATGTAAATGGAATCATATAACATGTACTCATAATGTGTTTGTTTTTTTCTACTTGATATTATGTTTGAGAGTTACCTTTTTAGGTTGAGTTTAAAAAAACCTTTTGAGGGGCTCCTGGCTGGCTCAGGGCACCTGGTTAAGCATCTGTCTTCAGCTCAGGTCATGATCTTGGGGTCCTGGGATTGAGACCTGCATGGGGCTCCCTGCTCAGTGGGGAGTCTGCTTCTCTCTCTGCCTCTCCCCCCAACTTGTGCTCTTTCTCAAATAAGTAAATAAAATCTTTTAAAAAAAACTTTGAATAAATAACACATTGAAATGATTTAAATGAAATGATTTAAAGCATTCAAATAGGAGGACAAGATTAAGGTGAAAAGCCAGGCTCTCTCCCAGTCCAGTTCTCCACCTCCCTTCCCCAGAGACACCCAGCGTTACCAGTATACTGAGCACTTATGGAGAGAAATTTTACGTATAAAGAGGTCTCGGATTATATACCTTCCCCCATCCCTCCACAGAGAAGGTAGCACACACTACATACAGAAGAGAACACTTTATTGGACTGAACTTTGTAGTTCTTTCCTTGGCTTATCTTCTCTCCAACTGCATTATCATTATTTAGTTTATTTTTTAGAGTTCAGGGCTGTTACTTTCTAGGAGGTAACTCCATTTTTCTGGTGGTTCCACATAATTCGATGCGGCATATATAGTGATGTGGTGCCAATCTCAGCCTATCATATCAGGAATCAGTTCATGTCAGTTTGCACTATTACTGGTGAAATAAATTTTGAGCACTAGGTTAATGTGGAGACTGCCAGGTTTCTCTATTGCAGAATTATCAGGATTTTTTTTTGTAATTAATAAATTCATCTTTGGGGCAATGTATATCTTGTTACTCATCAAACATTCACTTAAAGGTTTTAACATCCACCGATGATTTTTGCCTGAATCAGTGATTACCGTGATGATTGGAAAATGGTGTGTATGAATTTTGTTTGCACTGTTCTTGAGCTCTGCCCATACCAAGAGTGAGGCTAGGTCGATAGTGCTGTAAGGTGCCTCTTGCAGTGCTTCTGCGTGTCTGTGGCTCCCAGAGTCCTGCTTAGGGTCTCCAGAAGGTTTAGCTTGTAGTCCATCGGAAGAGTGAAGACCCAAGAAGAGAGAGAGATGTGGGGCCCAGAGTGACAATATCAGATACACTGAACTTGCCTCCTACTTCTGGCTCCAGAGAAATCAGAAGCCATCGGTAAGGTTGGTGCTATTTTGTGTAACTTCTGTACCTTGAACCCTTTCATCTCAGAGATCATGTTCCTGGTCTTATTTTTGTTCTCAGACCTCATCAGGTTTTTTTTTTTTTAAATCTGGACAGGGTAACTAGATCTTCAGTTTTGAAACCAAATTTGGACTCTGTTCTGGAACCCCAATTTCTTGAGAAAGTCATCCTCTGAAATGAATTCTAGAGTTAAGGGTTGTTCTTAAATGGCTTGATGAGGGTATGTTACTAGGAGTTGAGAGAAGGTGTAGCTGGTATGACACCAGCTTGCTTCTCTACCTTGAATCTTCTCTTCAGGATGATCTTTTCATGGCCTTGGCTTGATTCTGAGGCCTCTGCAGAATCTGGTCTTCTCTGAAGTAGGTGTCTAGCTCTTTGACCCTGAAACCAAAGTTGGATTCTAGACTTTTTGGTCCTGCTTTCTAAAGCAAGCTTTTGTTTGGAAGCATAACTGAAGTAAGATTTTTGGTTGAATGTATGGATGAGAATTTTTAATGGATTCTCTGTGAAGTTGTTGTAACTGTGCCTACCATATGCAGCCACAATCTTGTTTGGAGACTTATCTCAGGAGGAGAGTCCTGGAGTCCATCCTACAACGCAACTAGCTAGAATGATCCTGTGAAAATGCAAATCTCACTAGTCCTGTGCCCTACCAAAGATCTTTAGATAGTTATTCAATACCTACAGCATCCCCAACTTTATGCCACCAACCCCTGGGCTCTGTGAATCCATACAAACACTCCCTAACCACTGTTATTTTGATCTGTATTTAGCATGAAAAATATGAGATGTGAATAGTTTATTTGAGGCCAATATAGCTAATAATACAAACAAAGCCTTGTTGGATTCATCATCGTTTTTGTATCTGTGGTTCTAAAGATGTGGTTTTTATGTCAGTGGGACCTTCAGAATAGTTTGACATTAAAAGAGGACAATGGAATATTACTCAGTGATTAAAGGAATTGATTATCAAGCCAAGAAAAGACATGGAGGAACCTTACAGGCATATTACTAAGTGAAAGAAACCAATCTAAAAAGGCAACATAGTGCATAATCCCAACTGTATGACATTCCCGAAAAGGCAAAACTATGGAGACAGTAAAAGAATTGGCGTTTTCCAGGGACTGATGAGTAGGTGGAGCACAGAGTATTTTAGGGTGAAACTATTGTTTGATATTATAGTAGTAGATGCATGTCATTGTACATCTGTCAAAACCCATAGAATGTACACAAGAGTGAAACCTAATGTAAGCTATGGACTTTAGGTGATAATGACGGGCCGACGTGGGTTCATCCATCATAACGAATGTGCTACTCTGGTGTGGGAATTTGATAATAAGGGAGGCTGTGAGTGTGTAGTTGGGGGCAGGGAGTATATGGAAATCTCTGTGTCTTCTCAACTTTGCTCTGAACCTAAAACTGCTCTAAAAAAATGAAGTCCATTAAAAAAAGAAAAAGATTCTTACGTTAAAAAAATGTTGAGAACCCCCTAGCCTTCTGGGTGAAAATCCAAATTCCTTCATGTGCTGGGCCCTCCACAGTTAGGCTCAAGCACCTTTCTGGACTCCTCTTTCAGCCCGTTCCCTCCTCCCAGCAGGGTAGGCTGTGTTCCCGCCACATGGCTCCTCTTGCCTGCCACCTTCTTCCTTGCTTGGTGCCTTCATCACTCCCTCTCCTACAGCGCTTGTCTTTCTCCTCTGTCTCTGCCTACAAGTCCGTGGGCTCAGCTCAAATGTCTTGCCCATGGTGAGCCTTCCTCGGTGCATTCAGTTCCAGGCAGAATTGTCACCCCCAAAGCCCTTCACCACTGCACTTCTAGAACACTGTGTCTGTCTGGCAGATGCAATGCCATTAGAAGTCTAGTGTAGTCTATGGTTTATGCTTCTTGTTCTCCAACCAGACTGTTCTTTTATTTAAAGGATCAGCATGGCATGGAGTATGTGATGGTTAATTTCACGGGTCAATTTGACTGGGCTCCAGGATGCTCTGGTAGCTGGTTAAAAAAGATTTCTAGGTGCGTCTGTGCTGTTGTTTCTGAAAGAGATTAGCTTTTGTTGGTGAGCTCAGGGAAGCAGATGGCTCTTCCAAAAGTGGGTGCCATTATAACAAAGACCTGAAAATGTGCAAGTGGCTTTGCAACTGGAGGGGTTTTGAAGTGCATATGCTGGAAGAGCCCTGTATTATTGCCACCGGGCTCTGAGGAGAGGTTCTGGAGAGAACTCTGGAAGAAAAGAGGAGAGCACTAAGAGAAAACATCCATCCTTTTTTTTTTTTTTTTAAGATTTATTTATTTATTTGAGGGGCGCCTGAGTGGCTCAGTTGGTTAAGCATGTATGTGCCTTTGGCTCAGGTCATGGTCTCAGGGTCCTGAGATCGAGCCCTGTGTTGGGTTTCCTGCTCAGCAGGGAGTCTGCTTTTCTCTTTCCCTCTGCTCTTCCCCCCTGCTTGTGCTCACTCGCTCTCTCTCTCAAAAAAGGATTTATTTGAGAGAGGGAGAGAGAGAGAGCGAGCGGGATGGGGGGAGGAGCAGAGGGAGAGGGTGGGGAAGAGGGAGAGAATCCTAAGCAGACTGCACTGAGCGAGGAGCCCGATGCGAGGCTCAATCCCAGGATCCTGAGATCATGACTTGAGCCCAAATCAAGAGTCAGACACTTAACCAACAGAGCCACCCAGGTACCCCGAGAATGTCCGTCTTTTTAGAGAATACATAAACAATCAAGCACAGATTGTTGGTAGAAAAATGAATGGTGAAGGCCATTTTGATGAGGCCTCAGATGGGAAAGAGGGACATGTTATAGGACAGTGGAGAAAAGGCCGTCCTTGTTATAAAGTGTTCTAGTGTTTTCTAGAAGGTAGGACTTGGGTGCAATGAAATTGCAATGAAATCGGGTATTTAACTGAGATTTCTTAAAAAAGGAGTGGCTTGGTTCCTCCTGACTGCTTACAGTAAAGTGCAAGAAGAGAGAAATGAATTGAAGAAATGAATTGAAGGTGGGCCCGAAATTGTTAAGCAAATAGGAACCAAAACAAAGATTTGAAAAATTCTGTCTGTACTGTGAAAAAAGAGAAAGTGTGTTCAGAAGAGAATACTGAGGGCTGACCTAAGGAGAGTAGTGTGATCGTGAACCAGGCATTTAATTAGCCACCTCAACAGAAAACAGGAACTGAGATGAGATCATACCAGCAGAAACACTGTCGTCCGGGAAGAAGGATCCTGAAGGAGACTTAAGAGTCATCAGGGCTACTGTCTAGCTTCCAACAGGGCAGAGAGCCATCTGGCAGAGCTCTGGGGGTGTGATCCCCACTTGGCAGAGGGCCTTGGCATAGGTGGCACCTCACCAAACTGTGGGGGTGATACTCCATTCCTCCCCTCCCCCCGCACCTGCAGTGGCCCTGGAAGGCAGAGCATCTGGCTAAAGAGGATTGCTTTCCAGGCTTCAGATCTCATGGAGTTTGTCCTGTGGGTTTTGGACTTGCTTGAGACCTGCCATCCCTTCCTTCTTCCCTGTCCCTCCCTTTTGGAAAGGGAATGTCTGTCTGGTGCCCGCCCCCCCCCCCATTGTATTTGGGAAGCATGTCACTTGCTTGGGTTCACAGGCTCATAGCTGGAGAGCGGTCCGCCTCAGGAGGGAACTTAGCTCCAGTCTCACCCACATCGGACGGAGGCGACAGATGAGACCACAGACTCCTCCAAAGAGCTGACACTGGAATGAAAGAGTTTGGGGGTTGCTGGGATGAAATGAATGCATTTTGTATGTGAAAAGGGCATGCATTTGGGGGGCCAGGGGTAGAGGGCTATACACTGAATATTTGTGTCCTCAATTCTGATATGTTGAAACTTAATCCCCAGTTGCGATGGTGTTAGGAGGTGGTTAGGTCATAAGGGGGGAGCCCTCCCTTTTCAGTGCCCTTCGATGAAGAGGCAGGAGAGTTTGCTTCTCTCTGCCCTCTCTGCCGTGTGAAGGGTAGTGAAAAGCAGACACACAGCTGAACTGTGGCCTTTGTGGCCCTGCTTTAAGAGATGGGGACACGGAAGCTCAGCTGGTCTAGGTTTGCTTCCTGGCTCGAGAGCATGCTGGAGGTGATGAGGGAACAGAGGTTTGGTTCCTGTATGACTTTCTTCTGTTCCATCCAGCTGCTGCCTTCCAGCTGGGCTGGACCTCTTTTCCCAACACTTGGCACATGCCCTCGGGAACCTGGGTTGGGGGTGGTGGCAGAGCTCAGGCCACTGCAACCCGTATGTCTCCCTCAGACCAGAATACAAATGCTTTCTTTCCCCTAGGGCAGTCCCTTTCCTCCTACAGCAACTCTTGGTCCTGTGTAACCCTGGGCAAGGTCTGTCATCCCTCTGGCCCTGTATGATCCTCTGTGAAATGGGCTAAGGTCTGATCTGCCCACCTCAGTGAAAGCATCCAGTGTAGCCTGGGTTTATATGTCGAGGCTACACTCCAGGGCCGGCCACACGCTGTGTCCTCTGAGAATAAGCCACCTGCCTAGGCTATTTTCAGACACAGCTGCAGTTGAATAAATCATGATCAGGAAGAGGACAGCACTGTGAGCCCGGAGCCAGCTCTCGAGAGGGCTAGGGATGCGGCCAGCCCTCCTGCCCCCACTGCTCTGCTCCTCTGCTCCCAGCCACACTCTCCTCCTCCCCCTGGAGCTAGCCCAGCTTCTCTTCTGCAGGAGACTTGCCCCAAGTGACTCCACCTGCCTCCACTCTGAGCGACTTGACCCAATCCCCATTCTATGCACTTAAAAAAAAACCCCACCAGTTGAGTCCCTGCCTGTGGTGTGGTGGGGTGCAGGATGGGGGGCGGTGAAAAGGTGTGGTTCTTCACCTCCAGCTGGTCGTCCTCCGTGGGGATTTGAAGGCCAGAGCACAGCCACACGAAGGAAAGCAGTACATGCGATAAGACGAATGCCGGGTGAAGTGCAGAAGAGGGAAGCAGCACATGGCCTTGGGAAGATGGAGAAGCTAGCAATGGGAGGAGGTGCTGGTCTGGGCTTTTCCCTGTGTATCTTTTTTCCTTCCCATTTTTCCTTCCTCTGACCTCTCAAGCATGCTATTCCGTATCAGATACTCTGCTAGGTGCCAGGGGATACGGATGCACTGATTTTTTCTTTTTAAAGATTTTCTTTATTTATTTGAGAGAGGGGGAGAGAGAGAGAGGGAACAGAAGGAGGGGCAGAGGCAGAGGGAGAAGCAAACTCCCTGCTGAACACAGAGCCTGATGCGGGACTCAATCCCAGGACCCAGAGATCATGACCTGAGCTGAAGGCAGACGCCTAACTGACTGAGCCACCCAGGCGCTGCCAGATGCACTGATTTTAGTTAATTAACTCAGATATGCAAGAAATGATGTATTTATTTTTCAGGCTCCAATTCTGCTGGGTTGGTGGGAAATGCATCTTTGCCATCTTGGAGCCTCCTGAGCCAAGGTAACGCAAAAGCCCAGGTCAGACATGGAGCCATGGCCCCCGGAGGCCGTGCCTATTGGCGGCTGTCAGTCTGCTCTCCATGCTGCTGAGGCTCCTCAGTTCTGCTCTGCTGGGTCTCTGGGACTCAGGCTCAGCGTCCAGGAATCCCAGGCCTGGCCATCTGCTGGGAGCTGCTAGGGAGCAGGGTGTGGTTCCCCCCGTTTGCCTCTCTAGCTCAGGGGAACCTCTTTTTAGTTCAGAAGACTCTCTCTCTGTGCTTCCAAGCATTTCTCCTCTCCCTCAGGGACACCTAGCATATTCACTCTGGGGAAAACAGAAGGCAGGAAGAAACATGTATTAGTATTATGGGCTGGGTTGTGTCCCCTCAAAATTCGTCTGTGGAAGTCTTAACCTTTAGTGTCTCAGAATGCCTTTTTTAAAGAGGTAATTAAGTTAAAATGAAGTCTTCAGGGTAGGTCCTAATCCAGTATGACTGGTGTGCTCACAAGCGATTTGGACCCAGATGTGCGCAAACAGAAGACCATGTGGAAACCCCAAAAGAATATGGCCATCTCCAAGGCAAGGAGAGTGGCCTTGGAAGAAACCAACCCTGCTGATGTTTGACCTTGGACTTCCAGCCTGCAGAACTGTGAGAAAATAGGGGTGCCTTGATGGCTCAGTCAGTTTAAGCATCCGTCTCTTGATCTCAGCTCAGGTCTTGATCTTAAGGTTGGGAATTCAAGCCTCGTGTTGGGCTCTACCCTAGGTGTGGAACCTACTTAAAAAAAAAAAATTGTGAGAAAATAAATTTCTGTTCTTTAAGCCACTCGGTAACATTTTGTAATGGCAGCCCTAGCAAACTAATACAGTTAGGATATGTGTTTGGTTGGTGTGACAAAGGAACCCAAAACACAGTGGTTTAAACAAGATGGAAGTTAATTTTTATGTCATGCACCAGTTTGAACGTGGGCTTCGTAGCTGACATGGGGCTGGGGATTCACACTTCTGACCTTCTGTTCTCTCATCCCCTGGGGTGCTGTTCTTATATTTGTGATCCCAGAGAGCTCCCCATTATGTCCCTAGGTCCACATCTGGCCAGCAGGAAGGGGAAAAAGGGGAGGGGAGAGGAGGGCCCCTTTCCTTTTAAGGGCAAGAACTGGTAGGTGGCGACATCACCTTTTTTTTTTTTTTGTAAAGTACACCGATTTAAAAAAAAAAGATTTTATTTATTTATTTGAGAGAGAGAGAGAGAGAGCAAACAGGGGGAGAGGGAGAAGCAGGCTCCCCGCTGAGCTGGAAGCCCGACTTGGGGCTCGATCCCAGGACCCTGGGACCATGACCCGAGCCAAAGGCAGATGCTTAACCAACTGAGCCACCCAGGCACCTGGAGACATCACTTCTGCTCATATGTTCATGCCCCGAATTTGGTCACATGGCCACATGTAATCACAAGGGAGGTTGGCAAATGTCTTTACTCTGGATGTCTATGTGCACAGCTAAACTTTGAAGGTTCAGATACTACGAGAATAAGAGGATACTGACTTCTGGGGAACGGCCAGCTGTCTCTGCCCTCCCTGAAGCAAAGAAGAGTAGGCATAGAGGAAATAGAAGAAAGGGAAAGGGATAATGACAAGGAGGATCTAAAAAATTAATATAAAAAATTACCCACCACAAGGAGAATAGTAAGACCCGTGCAGAGCCTGCCCTCAAGTTGCTCCCAAATGCTCACCATCTCTAGAGAACAGTCTTTAAAAATAAACGATTATGACACAGCATGACCATATACCATGGCAATGAAGTGGACGTTATTAGAATTACAACCTACACCGGACATCACGGAGGGCAACAGAAGGAGCCGAGTAATAGGTGGGGAGGTGGAAAGTGAATTGATAGAATTCTTAGAACAGGATGCCCAGTATTTAACTTTAAATCATCTGGGTTCTCTAATGTAACTCCTACAAACCTCTAGTCAAATCTACTAACTATGTAAAGGCCTGCGTGTGTCACTGGGAGAGTCACATCTGGGTCATTTTTGTGCAGGGCGGGGAGGACAGTGCCCCTATTTTCTGGACACATCAGGCGCAGCAGGACTGAATCGAAGGTGGCCAGAGAAGCCAGCACTGCGCATCCCCTATAGATTCCAGAGAGCCCGGGGTGGAGGTGGGAATGGAATTTCAGCCAGTTTTGTTGAATTTCAAAAATCAAAACCATGCCTGGATTATAACCATTGTAGGTGGAAACCAGTTTAAATATGTTTCTAGAGAGTATTTCCCTCGGCCCAGGGGAGTGAAAGACGAATTACAGAGAGGGGACACTTATGGTGGCCTTAAAGGAGAAGAGAGGGCTTAACCTTAGTCATGGGAAGAGGTTTGGCTAGGAGGCACCGGGAAGGGTTTAAGCAGGGGGTCCCATGATTGCATCTGGCCTTTCAGAACGTGACGAGGACGGGAATCTGCTCTCTGGATGTGAGCGGCATAGTCTCTCGTCCTCTGCTCACTAAAGACACTTGTGTCTTTTTTGGAGGATCTCCTTCCCGATCTGCCCTCCGTTGGTAATGGCTGCCTCTGCCATCTTGGTTCCCGTGGTTGGGCTTGTGCAGCACAACACTGCTGAGGGGGCGAGAGAGAGGGCAGAAAGAGGCAGAGAAGCCAGGATGGCGGTGTGCATTGGGAAGGGCTGGGATTCACTCCTGGGAGATGTTGGGGTGTGCAAGGAGGCCTTCCGAATAGTACCCCTCTTCCTTGCCTAAATCCTGGAACAGCGAAAGTGAAAGATGGGGTGTCAGGCGGATGGAGATGAACTTTCACGGTACGAAGGAGCTGTTGTCGGAGATGGCGACTTTTTTTTTTTTTAAAGATTTATATATTTATTTTACAGAGAGAGAGAGAGAGAACACATGCATGCGCCCGAGTGGGGTCAGGGCAGAGGGAGAGAATCTTCAAGCAGACTCCCCGTTGAGTGCAGAGCCCAAGGGGGGGCTCGTTCGCACGACCTATGAGATCATGACCCATGAGATCACGACCTGAGCTAAAACCAAGAGGCGGACGCTTAACCGACGGAGCCACCCAGGTGTCCCAGAGATTGTGACTTTCTGTGTGGGCCTCATAACACTAAACTGCAGAGGAAGACCTGTCCATTTTTGCACCCAGTCCCAGGCAGTGCCGGGCAGATCCTTTGTAAAACTTCCAGCATGGAGGATGGAGTAAGGGACGCACCTGTGAAGGCAGTTTGATTTGAGGAGAGAGGTTAGAGGAAACGTCAGGGTCCCACACGCCAGGTTTGCCTTCCTAAGTCACCAATCAGACCATCTGGTGTGATTCCCAAATCACCAGTCCTCCATCTCTCTTGGGGTGGAGTGTGTGAGAGGGAGGAAGGGGGCCTGGAGCGTGGTATTGTGGGACCCCTTTCACGTGGAGGGAACATTGGGATGGGGAAGAGGTCTCACGCTCCTTGGGTTTCTTTTATTAATGCTTTGGGCTTAACCATTAAGCCTTTGATCAGCCAAGAGCGGGTGTGTGTCTGTCCCGTCTGGAGAGTTGTTCACAGTCTCACTCATCCTTGTATTCCCAGCACTTAGCACCATGCCTGGAAAATGGTAGACACTCAGTACATATTTTCTGAAGGATAGAAGAGAGGAAGAAAGGCAGGCATTGCTTCAGAGGAGGAGCGGAATCAGGAGACCTCACCCTTGCCTCTCGGTTATCCTGTAGCGTATCTAATCCACATAGAAATGCAGGGGAGAAGCTCAGGTCTTTCTTCAGGATCCTAAGGGAGGCGGACACGCCCTTTCCTTTTGTTACTTCCCCATTGTTTTCCAAGGTGCAAACCAATTTAGTAGGGTGTGACCATAAATAAAAAATAAAATAGACTATAACAGTACAGGACAGAATGGCATTGAAAATATGAAAGCACATTATATGTAATAAGGTAGGGGTTGCTTTATGAAAATTGGGGTGTGTGTGTGTGTGTGTGTGTGTGTGTGTGTGTACTGGTTTGTTATGTAAATTGTATATTTTACTATGAATTTTTTTGAAAAAATTTCAAAGAAACATTGACTTCTTCCATTTAGCAAAACTGTATTGCAACTTCCTTCTCTTTTCCTGTAAGGAAGTGAATTCAACTAGTGGGGTATATTTAATTGAAGGATGAGAAAAGAAGAGGGCAGTTTGGGCTCAAAATGACTAGCTTGTTTGTCAACTCCTTGGGGCTTATGGCTCAAGAGCCTTAACTGGGTGACATTTTTTTTGCAGTAGTGAACGAAGTAAAACAGAGCACTTGCACTGGAGCAACTGGCTGTCATTGTGTTTCCACACCCCTGCCAAAGCAGGAAACCCAAGAGCACTGTGAAGAGCTTGATTTTTCATCTTCCTTGTGTATGGAACCGTGCATGAAATCTTGCTACTGGTTATCACGGTGAACGTTACAGTAATAATGGTATCAGCAGTACTAACGAGCCGTAAATGTGTTGAGTTCTTTTCAGGTTTGAAAGCTTTTCCCACCTGTCTTTTCATTTAATTCTTCAACAACCTGGGGAGCAGTCAGTCAGGTAAGGTTATACCCACTTTATTTTAGAGGAAACAGGCACAGACCAGGGTCCCACAGTTCCGAAAGAATTGCTAATAGGGACTCAGATACTTGTACACCAGTGCTCATTGCAGCATTGACAGTAGCCAAAAGGTACAGACAGCTCAAGGGTCCAACAACAGATGAATGAATAAACAAAATGTAGTATATACATGCAATGGGATATTATTCTGCTATAAAAGGAGCTTTGCTACATGTTGCAGTATAGATAAACCTTGAAAACATCATGCTAAGTGAAGGAAACAAGACACAAAAGGATAAATATTATATGAGTCCACTTAATACGAAATATCTAGGGGTGCCTGGGTGGCTCAGTAGGTTAAGTGTCCAACTCTTGGTTTTGGCTCAGGTCATGGTCTCAGGGTCAGGAGATCGAGCCCTGTGTCGGGCTCCATGCTGAGCTTGGAGCCTGCTCAAGATTCTTTCCCTCTCCTTCTGCCTCCCTCCACCCCCGCCTTGTGCACGCTCTCTCTCTGCATGCTCTCTTTCTCTAAAAAATATATATGTGTATATTATATATAATATATTTTTTTATATTTATATTATAAAGATATTTATAATATATGCTTATATATCTAAATGATATATAATATATATCTAAAATATTTATATATCTAAAATATATATGTATATTATATATTTTTATATTTATATTATAAATATATATAATAAGTATATAACATATATAACATGTAATATACAAATATATAAAAAGTATATAAAATATGTAATATCCATAAGAGGCAAATTCTTAGAGACAAAAATTAGGTTACCAGGGCCCGGAGGAGGGAGAAATGGGGAGTTATTACTTAATGGGTTCAGAGGTTCTGTTTGAGGTCATGAAAAAGTTTTGGGAATAGATAGTGATGATGGATGTATAACATTGGGACTGTAATTGATGCTCCTGAATTGTACACTTAAAATGGTTAAAATGGCAAATTTTGTGTGACATGTATTTTTACCACAATAAAAATATATTTAAAAAAATGGATCAGGGGCATAAATATAAAGCCTCAATCTGTAAAACTTGAAGAAGAAAACTAAGAATATTTTTTTGTCCTTGTGGTTATGCAAATATTTTCTTAGATACGACACCCAAAGTGTGATGCATCAAAGAAAAAAATTAATACATTGGACCTCATCAAAATTAAAAACCTCTGCTCTTCAAAGGAAAATGCTAATAATGTCCATCCACTGATGACACAGTGATAGACACATATGATGAAATATTCTTTGGCCATGAGAAGGAACAAAGTACTCACGGATGTCACCACATGGAAAAACCTTGAAAGCATTATACGCAATGAAAGAAGCCAGTCACAAATGGTCACATATTGACTAATTCCCTTTCTGCTAAATATAAATAGGCCAATTTATATAGATTAGTGGTTGCTAGGTTTGGAGGAAGGAAGGGAAAATGGGATTTACCACTAATGACTATGGGGTTTCTTGCACAAAGGACAAAAATGCCCTGAGATTGTGGTGATGTCTTCACAGCCCTGTAATATACTGAAACACACTGAATTGTATACTGTAAACGAGTAAATTGGATGCTATGTGAATTATACCTCGATAAAGTTATTTAAAATAAGAATGCTTAGGAGATGAGAAGATAAGCCCCAGACTGGGAGACAATATCTGCAAATCACTTATCTGATAAAGAAGTTGCAACTAGAATCTAAAACTCTCAAAGGCAGTAATGAGAAGAGAAATAGCCCAATTAGAAAAATGTGCAAAGGATTTGAACTGTTGCTTCCCCAAAGAAGACATATAGATAACAAACATAAGATGCTTGATATCATTCATCATTGGGTAGGTGCAAGCTAAAACCACAGTGAGATACCATGCAAACCTATTAGAGTAGCAAAAAACTAAACAAAACCCCAAGTGCTGATAAGGATGCCGCTTTGGAAAACAATTCAGCAGTTTTATAAAGTTCAGTGTACACTTACCGTAGAATGTAAGAATTCCACCCCTAAGTATGTACCTAAGTGAGATAAAAAAAACTTAGGTTCACCTATTGTAAACTATGGGCTTTGGGTGATGATGATGTGTCAATGTGGGTTTATCCATTTTAACAAATGTACCACTGTGGTGTGGCATGTTGTTCAAGGAGGAGGCTGTGCGTGTGTGGGGGCAGGAGGTATATTATATGGGAAATTTCTGTATTTTCTGCTCAATGTTGCTGTGAACCTAAAACTGCCCTTAAAATCTTTAAAAAAACCTTACCAACTTATGTTCACACAAAACCCTTTATATGACTGTTTGTTTGTTTTTCAGAGGGGGAGTGTGGGGAGGAGCAGAGGGAGAGGGGGAGAGAGAATCTGAAGCAGGCTCCGTGCCCAGTGTGGAGCCTGACTTGGGCTCCATCTCACAACCCTGAGATCATGACCCGAGCGGAAATCAAGAGTTGAATGCTTAATGACTAAGCCACCCAGGTGCCCCTTTATGTGACTGTTGATAGTGGCTTTATTTTTAATTGCCCCACGCTGGAAACAACCCAGATATCCCTCAAGTAAGAAAACAGTGTAACCAATGGATAAATCAAATATGGACACATCCATATAATGGAATAGTACTGTCTTTCTAGTAAAAGACAAGAATTGCTAATATAGGCAACAATATGGGTGAGTCTCGAATGCATTATGACAGAGGAAAGAAGCCCTTCTCAAATGGCTATGATAACTTTTTATGACATTTTGGAAAAGGCAGATCTCTGGGGACAGAGAATAGATACTGATTGCCAGGGTTTTCCGGGGACAACACTGACCACAAAGAGGACTGACAAGTTTTTGGATAAAAATGCTCTGTCTTGGTTATGGTATGACTTCATGTGTCTTCAGGATATATAGAATGTTATTCCTAAAAAGGGTGAATGTAAATTATACTTCAATAAACCTGACTTAAAACAGGTTCATCAAAAGACAAGGCAATGGATACATGTTCACAGCAGCACTATTCACAATAGCCAAAAGGTGGTAATAACCCAAGTATCCATCAATGGATGAATGGATAAACAAAATGTGGTATATCCATAGGATGGTATATCGGGTAGCCGAGCAAATGGATGAACCAAAGTATGTTCAACTTGGATAAATTTTAGTAAAAATACGAAAAAGCAGGTCACACAGGACTACATACAGTATGATACCCTTTTTGTAAAATCCAGAATCAAACAAAACTGAAGAGTATATTGTTACCCATATTTGCAATAAAAATCAAGGAAATGCCAAGCACAAAATTCAGGTTAGGGTTGCTTCTGGTAGGAGTGAGGGGCATCCCCAGGAGGATGCAATGGGGAGGAGCTCATAGATCAGTATAAGTTACTGGGAACAGTCTAGTTCTTGGGTAACAGGCAAGTGGCAATAATACCTATATGTTATTACAACAAACAAAGAGGGACGCATGAATCAGTAATAGTATATTACGAAACAGGGGATTATGACTAATTCGATCATACCTGATTCTCCTGCAAAAACCAAAAACCTCACTAGAGGATGTGGCTTGGAAGCGCGGACACATTAGACTTGGTATTTCTTCATCCCCAGTCGGTGGGCACCTGCACGTCTCTCCCCCAAAGACAGGTCCCTTTTCATGTGACAAAGAGCAGGCTACAAGGAGGGTGGCTTTATAGAGAGTCCCTCTCATAAACTCACTGTCAGAAAAGCTATGGGGAGGAGGAAGTGGGGGACCAGCATGACTCTCTAGTCACAGATTCTCCCTGTGGAAGCACAGGACCTGGGAAGCAGAAGCGGGTTCCCTCTCTGCTGCCTTTTCTCCAGCGTTGTACCTCTGTGTCCCAGAGCTCAGGGAGCTCCCTCTTCCTGCTGGTACCACCCTCTAAACCAAGCTTACTGGAAATCTCTCCATATCACCCCAGAGATTTCTTTTTCTTTTTCCAGTAGACAATTCTTTAGAGCAGTTTTAAGTTCACAGCAAAATTGAGCAGGAGGAGGAGAGATGCCCCATATACCTCCCGCCTCCCACGATCACACACACAGCCTCTCCCATTATCAATATCCCCCACCAGAGTGGGACGTATGTTATAATTGGTGAACCACATTGACATGTCATTGTCCCCCAGAGTCTGTAGTTCACATTAGGGTTCACTTTCGGTGGTGCATGTCCTATGGGTTTTGACAAGTGCAATGACATGTATCCACCATTATAGTCTTGTGCATAATAGTTTCATTGCCCTAACAATGGTCTATGCTGTCTTTTCACTCCCCTGTCCTTGCCCCTACAACCACTAATCTTTTTGCTGTCTCCATAGTTTTGCCTTTGACCTTAGATTGTCATATAGTTGGGATCATACCATTTATAGCCTTTTTAGATTGGCTTCTTTCACTTAGCGGTATGCATCTGCATTTCCTCCATGTCTTTTCGTGGCTTGATAGCTTATTTCTTTTTAGTGCTGAATAATATTCCATTGCCTGAATGTACCAAAATTTAGTTATCCACTCCTGTACTGGTGGACATCTTGGATGCTTCCAAATTGTGGCAATTATGAATAAAGCTGCTGTAAACATCCATCTTGCAAGTTTTGGTGTGGACACAGGTTTTCAGCTCCTTTGGGTAAATACCAAGGAGCATGATTGCTGGATCTTACAGTAAGAATATGTTTTGTTTTTTAAGAAACTGCCAAACTGTCTTACATAGTGGCTGCACCATTTTGCATTCCCACTAGCAATGTATGATAGTTCCTGTTGCTCCACATCCTTCCCAGAATTTGGCATTGTCAGCGTTCCGGACTTTGGCCATTCTAATAGGTGTGTAGTGGTATCTCAGTGTTGTTTTAGTGTATTTCCCTGATGACATATGATGTGGAGCATCTTCTCATATGCTTATTTGCTATCTGCACATCTTTGGTGAGGTGTCTGTTAAGGTCTTTAGCCCATTATCTAATTGCATTGTTTGTTTTTGTATTGTTGCATTTTAGGAGTTCTTTGCATATTTTGGATAACAGCCCTTTATCAGATATGTTTTTGGCAAATATTTTCTCCCCGTCTATGGCTTGTCTTTTCATTCTCTTGAAATTGTCTTTTGCAGAGCAGATGCTTTTTAATTTTAATGAAGTCCAGCTTTCAATTATGTCTTTCATGGATCATGCCTTTGGTGTTTTATCTAAAAAGTCATTGCCGTACCCAACACCCAGTGGTTTCTTTAGATGACCTTTCAGTATTTCCTACCTTGTGGGAATAAATTGTAATTGTCTAGTCAGCATTGGATTCTTGGTTTCTCATCCTTGAGCTTACACTGGTTGGTTCTGAAGTCAACACAAAGGGTGCAGATCTCATAGAAAGTCATGATAGAACCACAACATACCACCTGTGTGAATGGTCCAACGTAGCCAGTTTCCCCCAGCATGGAGCAGATCACTTATTCTTCAGCTGAGCACCAGACAAGGTAATTGGCCTATATTTGAAAGATGTTTACTTTTAAACATCACAGTAATGCTTAGCTCAGCAGGATACCCAGACTATGAGAGGCACACAGAGCAGATTCAGGTCTCTGGTCTCACAGACTCCCTGTGGGGCAAGCACTCATTGGGTGGGACAGTGAGTATAATTGCCCCTACTACTTAATTTGGCACTTTGCCCTCTGGTGAAGCTCAGAGATTTGAATTTATGTGAGTTAAGTTGCTTATATGATGGACTGTCTTGTATTTACCTTTGGAGTTTCTGGCTATGACTATACACTAATTTCCTCTCTGAGTTTTATAAAGTTCTCCAAAGTAACATGAGAAGAATGTCTCTGAGGAGTTTGTGCACAAACCACTAGGGTCAGAGGTGGGCCTGCCCCCTTCCTTAAGTTATGGGTCAGAAGCTGGACCAGAAAATGAAATCAATACCAGGGACTAGATCAGTATACTCTCAAGACACGTGGAAGATCCTGGGTGGGCGGAAGTGGGATGCAGGGAGAAGTCAGAGAGGAAAGGGAAGAGCCAGGGAGAAGCTGTGTCCAAGAGAAGAAAATGAATGGTTATCAGGATCACTGGTGCCCAGGCCAAGAGGCTGGGACAGTTCCTGGGTTTGGCAACCAGGAGGTCACTGGTGAACACAGCGGGGGCAGCTTTAGTATATCAGTGGGGGCCGAAGACAGCAAAATGGGAGCAGGTCAATGGGAGCTGTGACACAGGTCATTTCCTTGAAGAGGTTAGGTTAAGAAGGAGAGCAGAGTGGTAAGGGACAGCAGTGACAAGCAAAGGAGAGGGAAGACCGTGTCCTCCTCTGCTTGGCACCCTGACAGGACCCTACTTAACACTGAAGGAATGAATGAATAAACATCCAAAGGTCTGTTGGTGAAGGGAGGGAGCCAGTGGAAAATATTAAAGATGGGCCAGGAGTTTAAAGCAGACAAGGGGTGGGCATTTCAGAAGACAAACTGTGGGAGTTACAGTCTTGTCCAGTGCCTGCGTCTCTAGAGCTGGGAGGTCCCAGGTGGGGCTGGACAGGAAAGCCAGAGACTGAGCTGTAATCGAGGAAGACTGCCTGTGAGCTGGGGCTGATTGGGGTGTCAGTGGTGCAGTGTGGCCGATCGAGGGGCTGGGGCTTGCGGGCAGAACAGGGGTCGGGGTACCCGGGGAGCCAATCTGGAGGTACAGGTTGGGGCGAGAGTTCAGGACATGGGAAATGAAGAGTGAGGGGGTATTGGAGGTGTGCTTGAGTGTGTGATTGAGCAGGGAGCGGCGGGATGGCTTCACCCAGCAGCGTCTTGCCTGAGATACGTCCCTGCAGGACTGTCCTCCTGCTTCCTTGCCTGGAACCTCCTGTGCTGACTTTTGCTAAAACCAGGATTGATAAGCCATAGCACCCATGCCATTCAGGCAGGGTTTGGGGCCCCAAAGCATCTCTCTTGCCCTTCCCCTCCACTGTCAGAGATTATACCAGCCACTGAGAAGGTAAGTGCAGATTTTCTTAATCTGCACAAGGACCTTATAATTTATAGTCCAAATTGGGACACTTTTGAGTGAAAGGAGATGTTACCAATAAGTATGCCAGGAGAACAGGTACAAACTGGAACTGTCCCAGGAAAACTGGAACGTATATGGTAATGCCCTGCCTCTAACCCTCTATATCAGATTCTCTGATAAAAGCTAGATTTGAAGCTCAAGAAGGGAATGAGGACATGGATAACGGGCAAGCGGCGATGCCGCCCCGGACTCAGTGGCCCACTTGCCAATCAAACATGGCCCAGTGGGGTCAAATTCCAATGCATCATGTTAACGACAAGAGGAACAAGGTGGAGAGGGGTTTCTGTTGCATTTGTCCGCTTAGGGAATGAAAGCAGGAGGTGAAGGAAGCCTGTGGAATAGTTCTTTCGCCACCACGACCCGGCATGGGGCCGGGTCTTCTCCCACTGCCTTGCAAAAGTTGGCCTCAGAAAACAGGCCTCCACCTCAGGCATCATAGGTCGAGAGGAAGCAGCTAGGATCACAACGTTTAAACAATCCAAAAAATAAAAAATTATGCCAGGATGTGGGGAAATGGGAACCCCTGTGGTGGGAATGCAAACTGGGGCCGCCACTATGGAAAACAATAGGGGGATTCCTCAAAAAATTAAAAATAGATCTGTTGTCTGATCCCAAAATCCCACTCCTGGGTGTATATCCTGAGGAAATGAAAACAGGATCTCAAACAGATCTTGTGCTCCCATGTTCATTTCAGCATTATTCACAGTAGCCAAGGTGTGGAGACAACCTAAGTGTCCCATCAACAGATGAGTGGATAATGAAAACGTGTTACGTGCATAGAATGGAATATTATACAGCCTTTAGAAAGATTGAAATTCTGCGCTATGCTACAACGTGGATGAACATGGAGGTGGTTGTGCAAAGTGAAATAAGCCAGTCACATGATTCTGCATGATTCCACTTAATATGAGGTATCGGAAATAGTCAGACTCATAGACAAGGGGTAGAATGGTGGTAGCCCAGGGATTGAGGGGAGAGGGAAATGGGGAGTTACTAATCAAGGGGCATAAAATTTCAGTTATGTGTGGTGAGTAAGTTCTAGAGAGTTGCTGTGCGAAATTGACAACAATGCAGTCAATAATATTGTGCACTCAAAATTTTGTTAAGAGGTAGATCTGTGTGAAGTGTTCTTACACAACAAAATAAAATTTTAAAAAATTATGCGAAGGAAAAAAGGACTAGAAAAGAGACACAGAAATGCTAACAGGATTCCTCTGATTTGTGGCCTTTAGGTGATTTAAAATATGTCTACTTTTCAGTGCTTTCTAATTTTAAACAAATGAGTATTATTATTATTTTTTTAAAGATTTGTTATTTATTTGTGAGAGAGAGAATGTGAGTGGTGGGGGAGGGGCAGAGGGAGAAGGAGAGACCTGAAGCAGACTTCCCGCTGAGCGTGGAGCCCGGCCCGGGGCTCGATCTCACCAGCCTGGGATCATGACCTAAGCCGAAATCCAGAGTCCGATGCTTAACTGGCTGAGCCACTGAGGTGCCTCAAGTGACTATGATTTTTATGTTGGAAAAAAAAAATTTTTTTTTTTTTTAATTCCTGCATTTGTTACCCTTGACTAGTCTAAGCTCCTTTAAGTGGCTTGCAAAAGCCCCCTCTCCTGCTCAGTTGTACCCACTTTTCCAGGAGGATGTTTGCCTGTGTTACTCACCGGGCTGTGACTGCTGTAGGTCTTCGTCATCTTTGTGGCCTCAGCACCTAGCACAGAGCAGGAGGTCCGGGCGTGTTTGCTGAGAGAAAGCTCCTTGCACGACACCTGTGTCCATCGTGTGCGACCCGGAGAGTCCAGACGAGTACACCCTTCATTCCTTAGAGGAGAATATTTGGGGAAAGTGCCTCCCCGTCCCCAGGAGCTCTCTGTATGTTGAAAATGACAGAAAACTGGTCCCAACTTGGCTTAAGCAAGAAAGAGAGTTTGTTGCCTTCACATAACTGAATGATCCAGGGATTATGTTAGCTTCAGGTGAGGCCATACCCAGCGCTTTGATTACCTAACAGGGACCCAGTTTCTCTTTCCCTTAGAGGGGAAGAGAATATTGAGAAACTGTTACCGGGTGGGCGGGGCGGGGGAAGATGCTGCGCAGTCAAAACAATGAGGAAAATCCTCCACTTGGACATGACCATAGATAATAGGGATGTTGGGATTGCAAGCTCAGCCCGCACGTCTCAGCAAGGCTGGGGCGTAGAGATGAGCAGGAGAGTTCTGGTTCTGGGGGAAAGCAAGCCCAGGGTAGCTCCTGGGGGTGGTTGCTTTGAGTGGGCATGGATGGCAGAGCTGGAATAGCACAGATGGGGCAAACTTGAAGGTTCGTTGGGGAAAAAATGGGGTGTTAGCAAAAGAATCTGGGGTGTTAGCAAAAGAGCTCTCAGGACGTACTATAGAAAAAAAAATGAAACATCTATGTCCCTCGGGTTTAACCAGTCAAGAGGAGAATTTGTATTGTAAATAAAAAAGTTTATTCGGTAGTATTTAAAAGACCCACCATATGCCACATGCTGAGAAACCAGTCGTTAGTAGGGTTCCTGTTCCTGCCTCTGCCAACAGCTTGTCATGTGAACTTAGATTATGTCCCCTCTGGGCTTTAGTTTTATCATCTGTAAGAGTGAGGGTGTTGGATATGTGCACAGGGCCCCTCACCTCCGGGACCCGACAGGCAGAAACTGTTAAGTGATGGAAGCGGGCAGGGTGGGGACTTGCGTCAGACTGTAGGGCGTACCCCTGACATGGGAGCCTCTTCCCACTGCCTGTCCAACGTCACTAGGAGAAACGTGGCCAGATCTTCTGAGGTTTTTTTCCCAAGAAAACAAAATCTCTATTTTTCTATAAAGTCTGATTTTGACCTGTTAATAAAATGTTAAGTGGCTGTAGAGGCCAAACGTAACATGTGTGAGGGCCACTTTGTTTCCTTCGACCAGATGGTCTGTAGGCCCTTCTGGCTTAGTTGTTCTGTGGTGGCCCCTAGCAGAGGGAGGCAGGTGGGGGTGGGGGGAAGGTGCAGCACTTCTAACTGAGGCTGAAAAAGAAAACAACAAGACAAAACGTTAGATTAATAAATACATGTAGAACTGGGGTCATCTGGCAACAGGGTGTCCTCCTTTCCATACTCTCTGGAAGTGGTCTCTGTACTACTCCTTCCTTGCACATCCCCTACGTGCTGCCCGGGGTCCAGCCAGCTGAACCAGTCTCTGCCCATGCATAATGGCGGGGAGGGGTATCTCAAAGGTGTCGTCCACAGTGATTTGACCCTTTAGGAATAGTGCTGAAGGGAGGAACTCCCAGAAAGGGGAAGCTACTTCACCTTCATCTGTCCGCCATCCATCCATCCATCCATCCAGCCAGCCAGCCAGCCACCCACCCACCCATGCAACCATTAGTTTACAAATTGTTGAATGTCCATTTATGCTTCACGCTGTGCTAGGCACTGTGGGCCCTTTCCTCAGTTAGTAGCTCTTTTACCCAGAGGTCCCCAGCTGCTGCTTAGAATACAAGTTCTCCTGTTGACTGGTTAAACCCGAGGGAGATAGATGTTTTTTTTTTTCTACAGTACATCCTGAGAGCTCTTTTGCTAACACCCCAGATGCATCTTTTAATCAGGAGCTCAGCACTTAGGAGCATTCAGGGCATCAGCTCCTTATCTAAAGACTCAATAATTTAAGGAGTCTTCCAGCTTGCAGTTCCTCCTTAATATATTATAAAGGCAAATTTTCTACACTTCTCGGGCCCTCTGGAAAGGTCAGCCTATGGGTGTGGGACCCATAGAGAATATGTCCTACCTGGCACGTAGGAGCTTTGAAGGATGATTTCAGAGTTCACAATAGCCTCAAGTACCTAGTCGACTTGCCAAACCCTCCCTCCATTTATTTCATTAAGCCATTTTCTTGAATAAGAAAGTTCTGGAAACAGATCAAGTTCCTGTAGCAGCCTTCCTCTGGCAGGCGAAAGCTCAGCATCCCTGCTCCCAGATCACTCTGGCTACTGGTCCCACTTCCTGGGAGGGGAGGGCAGGGTGGGGCTGGAGGGATGGACCCCAGGGCAAGTCTTGAGCCCAGTGGGGGATACTCAGAGCTCTTACTTTTCTTTCCCCTGTGTGTGGTACCCAGGGCCAAGAGACCCTGAGTTAGTTTGCTGTAGTGGGAATGGTCCCGAGCTCTGGAGGTCTACGCTTCTGACTGAGCTGTGGCGGACCACGAGGCCAACACTCACCAGGGGCTTCATGGGAGCTCGTCAGCGCCAGCATCCACGTGAGTGCCAGACAGCTGTGCCTGGCTGCCCGTGCCTGTGGGTAGCTCTGAGCGAGCAGGGCTTCCTGAGCACGTGTCAGGAGTGAGCTCCAGGTATGCCGAGGTGTTGACCTCCTCAGCTGGGCGGAACCCAGGGTCGCTCAGCTCCCCTCAGTTCCCGGACCTTTTACCTTCAGCTCTGAGCAGCTTTGTTTATTCCAGAGTGCCCTAAAATGTTATTTTCTATCTGTCCTGACATGAAACAGTTTGGCAAATAATTGTCCTGGTTGTGTATAAGCAGATAGCAGCTGGGTATCTGATCACATGAGGCTGGCCTGGTAAGGATCAGGGCGAAGGACCGGTCTAGATCAGAGATTCTCAAGTTTCATTGGGTGTGAGAATCTTTAGGGGAGCTTCTTGAAGGTGCAGAGAGCTAGCCGCAGTCTCTGTCTCCAGAGCATCTGGTTCAGGTCCAGAGGGTCTGGCAAGCTCCGGAGGGTCTGAGGTGGGAGGGAGCTGTCTTCTGCCACTGAGGGTTTGGGACCCCGCTTTGAGCAGATCTGGCTTGGATGCTCATTTGATTGTTCTGCTTTTCTTGAGGCCCTTCTTCTAGGCCCCCGGGGCTACAAAGCTAAAAAACGACACTTGCGAGATTAAACAAGAGATTACAAGGCAGAGTGGTTAGTGCCAGCATCCAGCAAGCACAGAGTGTCCGCCGAGGTCCAGAGAGACGGCTGCTTCACCGGGGGAGATGGGGGCGGTGGTGTTTCCCAGGGAGGGCAACTCTCTGCTGGTCTTTTTTTTTTTTTTTTTAAGATTTTATTTATTTATTTGAGAGAGACAGAACACAAGTGCAGGGGAGAGGGGAAGGGACAGAAGGAGAAGCAGACTCCCCGCTGAGCAGGGAGCCCGATATGGGGCTCGATCCCAGGACTCTGGGATCATGACCTGAGCTGAAGGCAGACGCTTCGCCGACTGAGCCACCCAGGTGCCCCTCTCTGCTGGTCTTAAGGAATGAGGAGTTTTCTGGATAGGAGAGGAAGCTGAATGCACTGAAGCTTTGGGGCAGGAACATCTCACCTTCTGGAGGCAAGCCTGGCCATTCTGGAGTAATCTGGCTAGAGTAGAAGGCAGGCTGGGACGGCTTGAGGATGGTCTTGGACAACATCCTGAGGAGTTCGGATTTTGTCTGGAGTGCAATGAGGAGGTATGGACTGGTGAGATGAGATTTGCATTTGTGGGAGCAGGTTGGAAATGCATGGGGCCGAGGCGCTCAGGGCAGGCCCACCCAGGCTCCAAATGCAACTCTGTCTGTAGTGGTGTTAAGACTGGAGCAGGTTAAGGGGCATCTGGGTGGCTCAGTCAGTTAAGTGTCCGGCTCTTGGTTTTGGCCCAGGCAAGCCCTGTGTTGGGCTCTGTGCTCAGTATAGAGTCCCCTTTGGATTCTCTCCCTCTGCCCCTGCCCCATCTCTCTCTTAAATAAATAAATAAATCTTTAAAAAATTCTTAAAAAAAGACTTGGGCAGGTTGCTTATGTTTTCTGAGCCTCAGTTTCCCTCATAAATAAAAATGGGTATAATAATATCCAATGTACAGGGTGATCAGAAGATAAGTGGACTGGCATATGAGAAAGTGCTTGGCATAGTGCCTGGCACTTAAGCTCCCGATATAATAATGTCCCCTCATTCCCTAGCTATATGACTGTGGCAGCAGGGGGAGGGTGGATGGGGGGAATCTCTGGGCATGAGCTGGGGGAGGCTGTCTTACCAGGTCTGAATAAAGGTATCGGGTGTGGATGGAGGACTGGGGGTCATTGTGGGGGGAACTGGAGCATCAGGCCCTACTACGTGGACTGGAGGTCAGGCACCTCCTCAGCATGGAGGGATGGAGGGAAGGGGGTCTGGATTCAAGGGGACCTGGGAGGGGGTGGCGTGAGAAGAGGGTCTAGGACACAGAACTCTGGAGAACTGCATTTTGGAGGGGCTGGCTGAGGAGAAGAGTCTGAAAAGGATTTAGAAAAGCCATGTTCAGAGAAACAGGAAGAAAACCCGAAGAGGCCTGTCGTGGAGGTCAAGGAGTGGGTGGCAGTTACTGGCACGGCCCACCTCAGAGAGGGCAGAGACACGGGGACGGTGTGGGCATTGGATCAGGGACCAGAAGGCCAAGGTCCCCTTCCTGAGAGCAGGTGGGACTGGAGTAAGCTGAGGAGCTCCCACAAAGTGACCGTCCCTTGGAGAAGATCCAGGGTCACAGGAGGAGCCGAGAAGGAGCCTTTGCGCTGAGAGGGGCTTGGATGTGGGGAGGGAGGGGGGTTGGAGGGAAGACACAGAAGACTGTGTGGGTGGGGTCAGCAGGGTCTCCTGTAGGTCTCTGAGGGAGGGGCGACTAGAGCTGGGCCTTGGAGGAAGGGAAAGAATGCAGCAGGTGGGGCAAAGGGTGGGCAGAGTTAGGGTGAGGAGGGGGAAGCAGGGGGGTGTGGAGGAGCTCACTGGAGGGAGGAAAACCTTCGGTAGCATTGCAGAAAGCTGGCCTGGCAGCCCAGGAAGTCCTTGAGCTGGAGTGATGGAGGCCAGATCCTGTCGCTCCCGAGGGGGCCTGGGCCCTGGAGGGCTGGAGTCATGTCGAAGGGTGTCAGGGAGCCCTCCTGGAGTGCTCAGGGGAGTGGCTGCCTGGGGAGCCGGTCCAGAGCTGGCCCAGGCCCTGCCGTGTGGCCCGCAGGTCGGTGCTGCATTGTCACATGGGCACTGACAGTTTGCGTTTTCTCTCCTCAGTTTGTGGTTGTCCCCGCTGCCCACCCCCCACCCCCGTGCCCACAGTCTCTGGAAACTGAGCCAGGGTCTCCATGTTGCAGTGACATCCCCTATATTTAATTTGGAGCCTTTCATAAACTGGGAGGTAGGGTAGAGGCTGCAGGGGAAGGGTAGAATTAAAACCACATCCTGGGGGAATGAGATCCCCATGTAGCCTTGCTTACTTCTTTTCCCACTCCCAGACCCTGCTTGGCTGCCCTCCTTTCTTGCAGGGAACCACGTCTCCCGCTTGCCTGGTGGAAGCCAGTGGAAAATCCAGTTCACATTCCATATGTAGCCTTGTTGGCATGCACCAGTCCCGTAGTGGGAAAGCTGTCGGGAGGGGAACATAACTCGCTTAGGATCATGTTTGTGGCTGCACACTCGCTCCTCAGGCAGAGTGGGGTCGGCTGGGAAGGGAAGACGGGAGGATTTCCCACCCATGGAGACCCTGGCGGGGACGGGCGTCCCCCTCCGCCTGCCTCTGGGAGTGCGGAATGGGAGAAGGCTCTGCACTATGTGACCCTGGGGAGGACTCCTGGGTGGGGGAAGCCAAGGAACATATCTGGACACTGGGAAGCTGTCGTTAGAAAGACTGGCTGACTCAGTACAGTCAAATCCCAGCTCCCGGGGGTTGGCGGGGTAGAGGGAGGCTCCCATTTACAGATTAGGGTTGGATTCTGAAGTCTCAGCTGCTCCCCCGGGGATGCTGCTCCCTCTGCCACTAAAGAGCTCTGTGGACACACCCTGCTGGCTTTAGGTGGCGGGCCCAAGCGTGAGCTGGAACTGGGATCACTGGCTCGGTATCCCTAAACACAGCTGAGTCGAGATTGAACAAAATACTGCTCCAAGTTCGGGACGACAAAGGGGAAATAAGCACAGGCAGTCACGTGAACCCAGCCCACGAGCCAGGTACAAGGACTGTGGCTTCTTCAGCTGGAGGACCCTCCCCCGACAACCCTCAGGCTCTATCCTGACCTTCTGTCTGTGACAGAGGTCACTGTTCTCGACCTCTCCGGTCCTGGGAGAGGTCCTGAAAGGACAGCTTCCTTAGAAGTATCAAATAAGCTCTTACAAAAGATAAACATCCAGTAGCAGGAAGCTTGATTCGTGACCATTCTTCCGCTGTTTTCCTGGACTTTGGGGTATTCTCTCTGGCAGCCGTCCATAATGACAACGTCCCCATTGTTGCATCCTGGTGGGTTTTTTATTCTTTCCTTTTCTTTTTTAATTTTTCAACTTTTCCCCCCAATTGTTCAGAAACCAGAGACACACCCCTGGAATCAAGATACAGTTGTGACAGAGGGGGGGGAAAAAAAGCCCAAACCATCCAAATGGAGCTTAATTCATTAAGTTATTGTGTTTCTTGGCAGGTCCTTGGTTGAGGCTTCCTTCCTGGGGGGAGGGGGGCACTCTCCATAAATCATGACGAGGAGGTGGGGCCTAGGAAGCCTGGCCCTTCCCCAACCTTCCTAGGTGAGGAGAGAGCCCAGTTCTCTGTAGCCAAACTGTGGAGCCAGCTCCCCCGGGGGCTGAGGTGCATGCACGTTCTAGAATAAGAGCATAGTCTTCCCCTGTGGGCTTCTTGGAAGCCTGTGATCCCAGTGGAAGGCTGGGGTGGGGGCTGCTGAGGGTCCCTTGGGTGGTTATCTTCTGGCCTCTGGGTCTTCCTTTATGCTGAGGATGGGTGATGTGGCTGTGGTGGTGGCTGGCTACCTGGTTAGGCTTGCTGATTTGTGGCTTGGTCCCTGTTTCTGTGAGGGTCTTACTGATTTCCTCAAGCTAAGCTCCCACTCTTGGGAAGCATTGTGCAGTCTCTCTAGGATGCAGCACGGAGCAGCCCACGCTGGACTTCTCCCTTGTGAACACACGTCGCCTTGCGGGAGACAGAAAGTCCAAGTATTAAGTAAGCGCATTAAGACTCAGTCCCCACAGTTTTGTGCTAAGTGGGTGCCAGATAATCCAGTTATGAAATGAGAGATCACGTTCCTGTGAGGTTAATGAAAAGTGAATTATCTGGTGGGGCATGTTGATAATGGGGCAGGCTGTGCATTTTTGGGGGCAGGAGGATTAAGTCTTTTAAAAAAGGAGTTCTGGGTTAGAAACATGGTTTCTTAGCATCACCAAGAAAAGGAGGGATTAGGTAACCACGTTCGCCTTCCTAAAAGAAGCTCTGTGTAAAGTAATGTTTTCAATGTCTTAAGCACCTTTGCTCTGCCTATAAAGTTCAGAGCTGTGGTGCTGCTCTCAGCAGGGCAGCCCGATCCACAACTTTGACAGCTGTCCTATGTGAAGTCATTTTAAAAGTCATATGACTTTTGGCTTTCGGCTCGGGGAGGCAAAGGTGCAACTTTCTTCAGTCGTCCCGAATCCAGGTTCATCCGACACCAGCCACCTCCGCCATGCCACCTAAGTTCGACCCCAACGAGATCAAAGTCGTGTGAAGACTGAGGTGTGAAGAAGTCGGTGCCACGTCTGCCCTGGCCCCGAAGATAGGCTCACTGGGTCTGTCTCCAAAAAAGGTTGGTGATGACATCGCCAAGACAACCGGTGATTGGAAGGGTCTAAGGATTACGGTGAAACTGACTGTTCAGAACAGGCAGGCCCAGATTGAAGTGGTACCTTCTGCCTCTGCCCTGATTATCAAAGCCCTCAAGGAACCACCAAGAGACAGAAAGAAGCAGAAAAACATTAAGCACAGTGGAAGTATCACTTTTGATGAGATTGTCAATATTGCCCGACAGATGCGACACCGATCTTTAGCCAGATCTGGGGACTGCCCAGTCTGTGGGCTGCAATGTAGATGGCTGGCACCCTCATGACATCATAGATGACATCAACAGTGGTGCGCTGGAATGCCCGGCTAGTTAACTACAAAGGAAAATGTTTCAATAAAGGATCATTTGACAACCAAAAAAAAAAAAAAAAAAAGTCATATGAGATGGTTTTAAAAGTAAAAAGTCATAACCTGCAGACTGTAAGAATACTGGGAAATTAATACATTTTTAGTTTGGAGACTTGTATTTTGCGAGCTGAAGTAAAGAAAACCTTAAATTTAAAAAGTGAATTCTGGGGCACCTGGCTGGTTCAGTCGGAAGAGCACGTGGCTCTTAATCTTGAGGTCGTGAGTTCGAGCCCCACATGGGGTGTAGAGATTACCTAAATAAATAGAACTTAAAAAAATGAATTCTTTTTCTGTTGCAAAAAGTAGAGAGTGTGACTTAACACTATCCTTGAACTTGCCCTGAAAGGACAAGGTCCTGGATAGTCACGAGATTGCTACTTCCTGGACATCCTGTCCCTGGCCCCAAAGACATGACCTTGAGCTTTCCCTTGTTCCGGGAGAGTGGCGGTGGGTGGCTGGAGGACAGAGGGAAAACCCACCAGTGCTGTGTGCCTCTCTTTGCCTGGTTCCTTCTCTTGTTCCTGGAAGGGCAGCTCCTCAGCATCCTGCCTCCCAACCAGCCACGCAGAGGAGCAAGACACAAAAACTACCCAAGTGTGTATTTGAATTTGGCCTATTTGCCAGGCACTGCACTGAGTTGCTTTATGTGGAATTTCTTACTTGATTTTCAAAAATAACCTTATGAAGTTAAGTACTGTCAAAACCTCCATCTTGGGGCACCTGACTCTTGATTTCAGCTTAGGTCATGATCTCGGGGTCGTGAGATGGAGCCCCGTGTCGAGCTCCGCACTGAGCGTGGAGCCTGCTTGGGATTCTCTCTCTCTCTCTGCCCCTCCCCCCACCCCCCCAAAACCCTCCATTTTTTCCTGGGAGTGCAAAGTACAGCAAGGTGACCGTAGTTAAGAATACTGTATTGTATATTGGAAAGTTGCTGAGAGTAGATCTTAAAAGTTCTCATCATAAGAAAAAGTGTTGTTAACTATGTGTGGTGATGGATGTTAATGAGACTTATTGTGGTGGTCATTTTGCAATATATACAAATGTTGCATCATTATTTTGCACACATGAAACTAATATAATGTGATATGCCAATTATATCTTAATAATAAAAAAGATTAACAAGTTTTGAGGCTCAAATTTACAACATGGTCATTAGAGCTAATAATACTGTATTACATACTCAAATGTTGCTAAGAGAATAGATCTTAAATGTTCCCATGACAAAAAAGAAATGGTACTTATGTGACAGGAAGGAGGTGTGTTGGCTCATGCTAGCGTGGTCATCATTTTGCTATATATAAATGTATCAAATCAATAAGTTATACACCTTAAAATCACATAACATTGTATGTCAGATATATCTCCATAAAGCTGGGAAAAAAATAAGCACAAACCAAGTCGCCTCCATTTTACAGATGGGAAAGCAGGGACTTAAAAAAAACCAAGAGGGTTGGGGCGCCTGGGTGGCTCAGTTGGTTAAGCATCTGCTTTTGGCTCAGGTCATGACCCCAGGGTCCTGGGATCGAGCCCCGCATCCGGCTCCTTGCTGCGCGGGAAGCCTCCTTCTCCCTCTCCCACTCCCCCTGCTTGTGTTCCCTCTCTTGCTGTGTCTCTCTCTGTCAGATAAATACATAAAATCTTTAAAAAACAATCAAGTGGGTTATTCAGGGTCTCTTAGCTAGTCAGTGAAAGGGCCAGGAGCTGAAGGTCACCCGGACGGAGGGACAGCTAAGCTGCTGTTGCTCCAGGAGCCGGGGGAGGTAAGCAGGTGAAATGTTGTGTTGGCAGGATTGTATGGGGGAGGTGTCGGCAAGGGAAGGGTGTTGCAGTTGAGGGGAAAGCGTGTGCAAAGGCCTGCACCATCTGCTCTGTGGCCCACCTGGGTGCTGCCAGGTGAGAAGATGGAAATTTTTATCTTCTAGGACACGAGCATCTCAAAGACAAGGGCTCTTCTTACCCACCTGTGTAGGCCCAGCACCCCGCTCATCGTCAGGTGTGTGATATGGCTCACAAATATTTCTGGGCTGGGGAACCTTAAGGGGAGGTGCTCAGTGACAAGGAAGGGGGGACCGAGCTGGGAAACCTTGCTGCAGCCCTTCCTGCCGGTGTCTTTCCCTGAGCCCGGCAGATACTCCAGGAAAATGGGCCTATGCCCTTCCCACAAGCCCTGGGAGGCTGCCCTTGGCCTGAGTTTGGACATGGTGTCCAAAGATCATTCAGCCAGTGTCTCCTCACCTTTCTGGGGCCACACAGGGCTTTGAGTCACGTGGGAGAGCTATTCCTGCAGAAAATGCACATACTGCACCCACATGATTTGACATGGAGTGTCCCGGACACCCCTTCCCCTGAGGCCCACCTGGGAGGCTGCCCCAAGTGGAACCCCGGAATCTTCCTCCTCCTACCCCTGGCAGGACCCTCTCCCTCTTTACTCTCTGATATGGGCTGGGCCAGATGTCCATCTGGGAAAACTGGCAACCAGACCCTGCCTCTCTCTTTGTGCCCACAGCTGGTCCCTGAACAGTCCATCCTACTTCCGAGGGGTTGTCGCCAAACCAGAGGCCCTGAGTCCCCAGGGCCCCTCCCTTTAGCCAGCTTTGCTCCATCCCTGCCCCTCCCTTTCTCTTCCCCTTCTTCCAGCTGCCTGGGAAAATCCAGAGCATACAGGGTCTCCAGGGGGAATGGCTCCCCTTCCTGCCCACGGCTCAGCAGCCCTGCCCTTCTTCCCTTCCCCCCCCCTTCCCGCACTGTGATGTGTGTGATCTTCCTTCCAGTCATCTCATCCAGTCAACCATGTACTTCAGGGCAAGAGTTTTTTTGAAAAACGCCACTAGGACTTCTGTTTTCTTTTCAATCCTCTCCTGTGTTCATTTGCCTTTCTAATCTGCTTCGATGACATCATTTCTACCATTCTTGTGGTAAACTCTAAACTGCCTTACCACTTTGCCCTTTTGCTGCTCCTACAGAGCCAAACCCCAGCCTTCGCTTGCCTTGGGGCAGGAATCCTTCCCACCCAGCTCACTGTTCTCCAGGCACAGGCGTTTCTCTCCCCATCTCACGCTTGTGCTCCAAAAGCTCCTTCCCTCCCTCCCTCTCCGGGCTGTTTTCTCCTTCCCAGGGACAATGGCCCTCTGAAAGAGGACCGCAGTCCTCAGGGCGGGTAGTGGGAGGAGGGAAGAGATTTAACTGAGGGGTCCTCAGCAGTACTCAGCAGGACGCAGTGTGGACCCTCCCTCCAAGGTCTTGAATCCCCCTGCGGACACCCTTCTTTTGGCCCCGCCAAGTCACGGGCTTGGGTACCCTGTGTGGGGCTGGACATGGGAAAACGGCTTAGCACTTTGATCCCTCACCCCTCCGGAAGGCAGACTGAACAGAAGGGGCTGGGGGTACCCCCCGAGACCCAGCCGCCCTCTGTCCTGCGCTGGCCCCTGAGCCCGGCTGGAGAAAGTCGTGCCCTTGGGCAGCTGGGCCACTCTCCTTCCTTCTCACTTGATGGCCTTTACGTGGGTGTGAAGTCAGGCTTAGAAGTCCCACTGCTCTTCAGTGGTGTGGTTGTGTAGTGACTGTTTCCAGCCTTTGCCTCCCTCCCCTCCCCACCTTGGGCTCAGTTCAGCATCGAGCTCCCTGCTCAGCGCCCTCCAGGGAGATCCCTCCTCCACTTCTCTGCTCTACTCCACCCTGACTCAAGCATTCCAGATACCCCATGCAGCCTCCCGCCTTCCCCCTGGACGGCTCACAGGGATCTCAGACGCCGTGTGTCCGGAACTCAGTTCTTGATGTTTTTCCCCTGCATGTTCCCCCTGCCAGCTTTCTCTCATCTCAGTTCCTGTCTGCCCGGGAGTCACCCTCGCTCCCTCCCTCCCTTCCTTCCTCCCCACTTTCCATCCATCACTGAGCCCTACCCTTTTCCTCCTCAGGGTCTCAGAGATCCAGCAGCCAGTCTCTGCCCCATCCCCTCTCACCTGGACATCTGTGTCTCCGCCCCACCCCAGAGCTCCGGGGGCCGGCGCTCCCTCCTCTGGTCCTGCCCTGCCCCATCCCGACCTCCCCCATCTACTCCTCTGATCACACCTCTCCCTGCGAAAAACCCATCCATGGGGCCCCATGGCTATCAGGAAAAAAATGCAAACCCTTTTTATGACCGGCAAGGTCCTGCCTTCCCTGGATGCTTGTACCTAGACCTTTTGGTTTCTTGCAGTCCACTGAACTCATCCGTCTTCCTGAAACCCGTCACCTGCCCTGCCTGACAGTCACCACCACTGTGCCTGGGAGTTGGGCAGTGATCACCCCTGTGAGGGGCACGCTGGGCACACATGGAGGAAGCAAGAGGCCAGGGCTTCGGGGCTGCCCTCAGCAGACTCCTCACCTGACAGGAGGGATGGTACACATAGGAGACCCAGGAGCAAGGGTGAGATGCATGCGTAGAGCTTCACATGAGGCCTCCCCCACAGGGCCACAGGTCAGGGCATGATGATTCTGCTTAGGCCAATCCAGAGACCTCACCCAGCGTCATCCCCATCTTCACTGGTATCATCAGCATCGTCATCACCATCAACGGCCGATTATCACAGCTGGTGTTCACTGAACACCAGGTACGTGCCCAGCTTTACACATTTTACCTTAGTAGCCCTCACCACTGTCCTGAGACTCCGCAAGGGTAATGACATCACCTCTTTGGGATCTGTTATGGGCTGAATTGTGTCCCCCTAAAATTCATATCTTGAGATCCTCACCCCTGTACCTCGGAATGTGATTGTATTTGGAGAGAGGGCCTTTAAAGATGTGATCAAGATAAAACGAGGTCAAATGAGTGGGCCCTAATCCAATACGACTGATGTTCTTACAAGAAGAGGCGATTAGGACACAGACACCCACAGAGGGAAGACCGTGTGAAGGCAGATATTTGGGATAGCCATCTGTAAGCAAGGAGAGAGGCATCAGAAGAAACCGGCCCTGCTGACACCTTGATCATGGACTTTCAGCCTCAAGAACTAGAGAGAAATTTCTAGCAAAGAAATTTCTGGCGAAGCTGCCCAGTCTGTGGTACTTACTATAGCAGCCCCAGCAAACAAATGCAAGATCTGAGAGCTGGGAGAGACTTCAGAAGTCATCCCATGGTTGACCCCCTTCTTTTTACTGAAGGGGAGTTGAAGCCCAGAGAAGGGAGGTGCAAGGCCATAAAAAAAGTCAAAGATAGGGGCGCCTGGGTGGCTCAGTCATTAAGTGTCTGCCTTCGGCTCAGGTCATGATCCCAGGGTCCTGGGATCGAGCCCCGCATCGGGCTCCCTGCTCCATGGGAAGCCTGCTTCTCCCTCTCCCACTCCCTCTGCTTGTGTTCCCTCTCTCCCTGTGTCTCTCTCTGTCAAATAAATAAATAAAAATCTTTAAAAAAAAAAAAAAAGTCAAAGACAGGACTCCCAGCCCAAGGCTCCTCAGACCAGGATGCCAGGGCTGCAGGCATGGAGCAAGTGGATCTGGTGGAGGAGGGGAAGAGGGACGCCCTCCTAGGCACAGGGAGGGAACAGTGTTCTGAGGTCACCCCTCATCCATGGGCTCGGTTACCTGACGTCCGCTGTGGCGGGGTGGGGGGAAGCAGGTGATCATCCTCTCCTACTGTCAGAGGTCAATAACCTAATAAGTCTGCCTCACCTGCCTATGTCCTTGAGCTCACTCTGTCTCATCTCACATCATTGCCAGTGGGAGGGTGTGTAAGGTCGTTGCAGAGAAAGAGACCTGATCCTCATCCTTTACTGCAGCGTATTACAATTGTTCTATTTATTATTGTTGTTCATCTCTTACTGTACGTAAGAAATAAATTGAACTTTGTCATAGGCTTGTATGTATAGGAGAAAACATAGTCTATATAGGGTTCAGTACTATCGTGGGTTAGGCAGACCCTGGGGGTCTTGGAACCGGGGGGTCTGGAGGAGGAAAGGTGGCAGCCGGCAGCCTGCCGAGAGGCGCCTGGGGAGTCTCCTGACCTGGGAAGGCATCGAGGTGGATGAGGGGAGTGTGGAAAGAGGAAAAGCTGGACACAGGAAGAGGGGAGGCTGCTTGAACCTCCCCCAGGACCTTTGAGTTGACCTGATGGAAGTTGTTTCAAGAGCCTGAGAGGAGTTCAGCTCAGTAGGAAGAAGTGACCAAGAGTCAAATGTGTCCCGAGGCGGGTTCCCCCAGGAGGCATGGAAGGCGTGGAACTCGGTCAGCAAATATTTATGCAGCACGCACCTCAGTGCAGGCTCAGCTTGGGGGCCAGGGAGCCAGCAGTGACCCAGGCAGACCGGGTCCTGAGTCTCTGAGCTCACCCTCTGACGTAATTACACCTGCAATCCTCATAGAGGCTAAGGAGAGGCTGGAGTGGAGGGCTCTGAGAACATTGCCTCAGCAGGAGCTTCCGGAAGGCTGGAGGACAGAAAGGAGGGAGAGTGGCATTCACTCTGGGCAAGGAGAGGTCTGGTGCGGAGCCTGCCGGGCTGGAGGGAGTGACGAGCCGGTGCTGGGCTGGCCTGACACTAAATGTCGCTGGAGTGGGAGGCTGGTTATCACGGCTGCTCAGACCGCAGCAAAGACCTTGAACTTTGCCCTGAGACTGATACAAAGCCACTGGCGGGGTTTAGGTGGGGGAATGGTGCGACTCCATTTATGTTTTGAAAAGACCAGTCTGACTGTGGTGTACAGAAAGCTGCTGGGAGTGTGAGATGGGCGGAGGGAAGGGCGACTGTGGGCCCTGGCCGGGAGGGGGCCAGGGCGGGAGACTGGTGCTTGCACATGGGTGTGGGCGCAGAGTGGACAGGCTGCGGAGCTTGGCTGGGCTGGGAATGGTGGAGGTGGGCTGAGGGGCGCTGGGGGTGCACCGTGGTCACTCACTGCATGGAGATCAGGGGTCATGGTTGGGCACAGACAACATTAGGTCCCTGAAGACATCCAAGAGATCAGGAGAAGCAGGTGGGTAGACCGGTCTGGAACCCATGAGGAGGACCTAAGCAAAAGGCTTAATTTGAGAATTAAGCCTAGGTCATGGGAGCGGATGTAGCTACTCAGGAAATATGTAGACAGAAAGAGGAGGAGAAGCCTGAAATGGAGCTTTGAGAAATACCCACACCTACAGAATCATCATTAGAGGAGGCGCTTCTGTGAGCTTTCTTGTCTGTAAAATGGGTAGAATGATTTGAGTTGCTGTAAGGATTAGGTAAGATCAAATATATACAGTGTTTGACGCAGTGTTGGTGCCCACTGAGAGTTCTCGTAAGTGTGATGGCTCCACAGTGGCCTTCCACCTCGGTCACCTTGACTTATTAATGCCCCTTCGAAAGATGTGACCAGAGGCTTGGACTTCCTTGCTGCTGACTACAGTTCTGTAGTAGGTTCTGTTACTGCAGCCCATGGTTGCCCTTGTGCTTTTAGCCTTGCTGGCTGAAAAGCATGTGCTCAGCCAAGATCTCTGTATCTATGTGAGGGGTGCTTTGAACCCAAGAGCCTACTAGGAAGGGACCAGGCCCTGCGGCAGGACCTAGCATCTGTTCTTGCCCTTTACAGCAAGAGCAGGGAAATTGGCAGGCACCCCTGGCTCCGCCCTTCAGGGTCCCCCCCCCCCCCCCGCCGCAGGTGTCTGGAGATGGGGAATGTGGAGGGAAGGGGCAGGCTTGAGGATATGCTAGGTTGAGGAGGGAATGGTCTCCAGGCTAGGGTATGGATACGCTGGGTCCCCCATCCAAGTCTCTTCCACCTCTCAGTGAGGCTGCTGCCAGGGAGTCTGACTTTGCCCATTTTTGGGAAGCTGGACTCCAGGCTCGTGGGCGGTGGCTGGAGCAACACCGCCCTCTCCCGGCTTGCTCTGCGAGTGCAGCCAGGGGGTGCATGGGTGTGTCCCGAGCTCAGGGCACCCAGGGGCACCCCACCCCACCTCTTCCCAGGTCTGCCTCTAGTCCTTGGCTGTCTTTGGCAGCCTGTCAGGCAGTCTCGAACCGTGTGGGCCTAAGAGTGGCCCTTTGTTTTTGGCTTGCGCTAGCTGTCACTGGTGGGTGTATCTCTGCCCATCTGTCCTGCTGGCTTGGGCTGTCTGTCTCTGCGTCTGTGACCACCACCTCCTGTCTCTATAGACTTACCGTCAGTCTCCACCTCATTTTCTGTCCTGGTCTCTGTTTCAGCATCTTCTTCTGCCTCTGACTTGCTCCTTGTCCCTCTCCACTGTCCCTGTGTCCTGGAGCTGGGGTCACAACTGCCCTCCCCCTCTAGCATTGGACTGATTCTTGAGAAAGGCTGGGATTTTCAGTTTTTTCCGTGATGAGTCAGGAACTCTTGGAGGGACAAGGGCTTGGGCCCCACCTAGTAGTGACCTCAGAGAGGATGCAGGAGGTCAGAGAAGCCTTTGGCCAGGCTGGAGACTGTGACAAGATTTTTCAAAATATATTCATGGGGCCGGCTGGGGCTGGGTGCATTCCAGTGGACATCTAAGAAGAAGAATGAGTAAGTTAGCTGGCTACCAGCGTGGAGCTGTGCTGCAGGGCCGTTCCGGCTGCCGTCTGTTTGAGGGCTTTCCTGTTCTCCTTAATCCTCACTGGGCTTTCTGTTGCCTCAGGGCCTTTGCACAAACTGTTTTTCCGTCTTGGAACAGTCTTCCCCTAGGCCTCATCTTGGAAACCACTTTCTCTAGGAAGTCTTCCCTGCTTTGCACTGTCTGAGATGGGGCCTTCCCCAATGCCAGAGCAGCACCCTCTACTTGGTTAACAGGGTGTCTGTTGCTGTATCATCAGTGTTTGGCCCTTCTTGGCTCTCTGTAAATACTTGTTGAAAGAACATTCTGGAGTCCCACCTGGCCCCGCCAAATGTTGTCTCCTCCCTGGAGTGTCCACCCCTTCCCTCTCTGTGCTCCCACAGCTCCTAGGACTGTGTTGTCCAATATAGTAGCCATTAGTTAGTTATGTATGACTATTTACATTTAAATAAGTCCCTTTAAGTAACATTAAAAATTCAGTTCCTCAGCCACACTAGCCACATTTCAAATGCTCAGTGTCCACTGTGGCTAGGGGCTACTGACATATCAGTGCAGATAGAGAACATTAGCATCATGACAAAAATTCCTTTGGTTCCAGTGGTCACCATTGGTCAAAGTTTCATTGAACAGTCTTTGGAAGCTGCTCCTTTTCTGAGAGTCTTTCCTACCCCGAGAGGGAGAAGGACCCTAATGGCTCCCCCTCAGGATTCCCAAGGCCTGGCACTGTCCGGTAATAAACATTTGTTAGGTGGATGGATGGCGGCTTGCCCCGTTGGGGCCCCGGGGACCGGGGAGGGTGACAGAGCCCTCTCTGAGCTGGCCAGGCGAGCTTGCATGCTGGTCTGTGGAGATGGTGCTCTGCTCCAGGTTCTGCAAGTGAATGGAGGGCCTTTGGTGGCTCTCAGCCTGAAAACTGGGACTTGGAGCTGTAGGAGCTTGGAGGTTCCTGCAGGAAAGGTGTGGGACTGTAGGCCAGACTTGGAGGCCTCATGTTTTGGGGCGAGCTCTGAGCTGTGGTGGAAATAGCCAAATTGGCTGGCAGTGAATGAACTGTAGAAGGGGTTCTAGTCCTCAGGGGTGGCTGTCGGGGGCTCCCTGTTTGCAGAACTGAGCCCCAGGAGAGGGGCCCTGGGAGCGGGAAGGGGCAGCTGCAAGGTGAGAGTCCAGCCCCGTCCAGGGCAGGACCTAGGAGTTGAGGCAGATCTCACCGGCAGCTGAGCTTGGACAGTCATGGTAGTTGGGGTCACACCAGGGATCTGACCCAGCAGGAGGAGCAGGAGCTCATTGAGGGCCCCTGTTCTGCCCCCATGAGCCCCTCTCCACTTGGTGCCCCAGAAGGCTCCGGCAACAGTCCTGTCTTGTTTGCGCTGCTGTGAGGCAAAGGGGACCTGCCCACCCCTGGGCAGGAGACAGGGAGGTCAGGCCCACAAGACACACACACACACACACACACACACACACACACATGCACACGCACACACTTATACAAACATACAGACGCCCTCTCATTCTTACAGACCTACTGACAAATGCTCACATATGCACATGCTTATAGACACATGCATGCATGTGCACACACACACACGCTCAAATACAAGCCCCTGCCCCCAATCCCTTTAAAGGCTGCACTGCTCCCTGGATGCTCTGTCCTTTTGTCTGACAAGCTTGGAACGGGCCTCCAGGAGACAGGACGGGATGAGATCTGCACTCATGTCTGACCCACACCGGAGTGAAGAGCCGGCCAGCAGCCTGAGGCCCCAGGGAGGCTGCAGGAATTAGGAGTCCCTGCCAGCCTGCAGCGGGCACAGAGCTCCAAGGGGGCAGAACTGAATCGGGCCTTGGAATTTGGGTGGCTTTCTGGGGAGGGGTGGTGGGAGTTTTCCTGTGCATAGACACTTGCCAGGAGCACTGGGGAGGAGGGGGACCCGGGGGGCCCAGATGGGTGGGGTAACGCCCTCTCCCCGCCCCCACTTGTTCTGCCAGTTTCTTTCAGGCACTTCCCTCTCTCTGGTTTCTCAGCATCTTTGTGCCCTAGAAGTTCCAGGAAAATCTCCTGTCTGGCCTCCGGCCTAGAAACAGGCCCCAGGAGATGGTGGAGGAAGTTGCCTGCTCATCCTGTCTGCTGGCTCCTCTGGGCGGGCATCGCAGGGGGATGGGGACTACCTGTGGGCTGCCCAGAACCGTGGAGGAGGGGTGGCGGGGGGAGGGGGAGGACCAGGGACACTTAGAGCCTGAGCCCTCTCTGGGGGAGTGGATGTGTCTTAAGGTGGCTGTGTGGCATGTGTGGCATGAAGCAGGCAGGAGGGATGGCTTTCCCGAGGTTCGCACATGGCTCGTGGGTCAGCGGGCAGCCTGGAGTTGTGCTGGCACCGTGGACTTGCCCAGAACTTTGTCAAGGCGTCGGGGCCCAGCACTCACACACAGAGCTCCAGAATATATCCCAGGGAAGGGAAAAGGAAATACCTGAAAGATGACTTCCGGTGCAGGTGAGGGCAGGGAGCCCCCCCTCCCCTGGATTTTTTGGTGGGTCATCTGGACATCCCTTGAAGGCTGACGCCTGCTATTGATTGGCTGTGCGACCCTGAGTGATGGGGTTAGCCTCGTGCTTCACTAGGAGGCTCTGTTGAGAAGTGAGTGGACCATTTATAAATGATGGGGGCTCTGCAGGGGTGGGGGGTGCTACACGGTGGGCAGAAGCTCTGGACCTGACAGTGAACCCACCGGTGGAATCTAGCCCAGGACTGCTTGGACAGATCTGAGGCAGTGGCCTCCAGAGCTGAGGCTGGAAGCCCAGGGGTGGGGCAGGACAGGCCTGGGGTGCCATCTGAGTCCCAGCTCAGAAGCCCTTGCTCACCAGGAGCTGAGGGAACACTGTGGAGAGGTGTGGGCTTTGGCTTTGGGGAGGTGAGTTTAGGTCCCAGCTGGGGACATTGGCCCTGTCCCTGGCTTCTCTGGGCCTCAGCGTCCTCATCTGTGAAGAGTGGGGCACCAGTACCGTGTGGGGCATCTGTGAGCCGGTGTCTGGAGGTGCATGGCACATACGGTTAGCTCCCCTCCTCTTCCTCTGTTCCCCCAGGTTGTCCTGGCAGACTGTCCAGACTGGGTAATCAAGGACTGTAGGAAGGCTTCCTCTGGCTCGCACAGTCCATGGGGACTTTGGGAGACACTGCTTTGGACGACCCCTCTGCTCCCCTGTGACTCACAGGCTCACCTGGCCCCCTGTGCCCCGTGGAGCCGCCACTGGCCACCCATATGGCTGTGCACTCTCCTTCACCTGTGGTGGCCACTGGGGTGCCAGGATTGTCAGTTTCTGTGGTCTCCCTGACACCCACCTGGGCAGGGTGTCCCCTGCGGAGCCCATGGAGCAGTACCTGGGTCTCTGCAAGGAAATTGTCTCCTGGGGGAGCTTTGAGCCTTGTTGGCTGGAGGATGGTGAAGTGCCTGTCTCGTGGGTAAGTGAGAGGTTCCCAGGCAGCCCGAACGCCCGGGAAGGCAGGCCTCAAGTAAGCTGTCCTCCCTTCCCACCCGTTTGAGAGTCGCCCCATTGGGATAAGCGCTGGCTTCTCTTAGCAATGCCTAACGGTCCCGAAGTTGTTGTTACATGCTGTCCAGTGCACCTGCTCATTTTATAGATGAGGAAACCAGAGGACAAGGCCCAGGGGGACACTGTGGGGTGGGGGTGGGAAGACAGAGCCATTCATTCAGTACGTTGAACACTCCCCGTGCACCAGCTACGCACCAGCCAGGTGCCATGCATGTATAGGTCCTGGGGTCTGGGTTGGGGAAGCCATAGCCTTGCCCTGGAGGAGGGCACAGGGCTCTATCAGAACGTCCTGGGAGCTTCAGGGCTTGGGGGAGTGGAGTGAGGCAGGTGGAGGAGGCTGGCCCACGCTGTGGATTCCCAGGGGGCGGCAGCGCTCCCAGGTCAGCCTGTTGCCCCACGAGGGGCTGTAGCACCTGGGGCTCTGGGCCAGGGGACTTAACCTCTTGTGCAGTCTTCCGGTTTGTTTGTTTTTAAAATCTGCTATGAAGTGAAGGTAGCCATGGTACGGAGTCCATAGGGTTGTTATGAGTTCACGTAGGAAGTATTTAGAGTTGTGCCTGGTACACAGTAAGTGCTACGTAAGTGCTTGCTCTTATCATCATGGCAGCTGCTTCCCAGGCCTTTGGTGCCTTTGGTTTGGTGCATTGATCATATACCTTCCTCCCTGGAAAGTGGCTGGAGAGGAAGAGCTGTGGAGGAGACGGGGTGGCGGGGGGGAAGGGGGGTGTTGCCGGCTCTGAGGGCCCGGCAAAGGGAAAGCTGGTCAGGACCCGGCCATGCTCTGGCCAGGATTGGCCACTGCCTCCAGGGACACAGAATTGCCTGGGCTGGGAGGACGCCGGCCCAGGGAGGAATGGGCCCGTGCAAGGGGTGGGGAGGCACGCTGATCCTTTTTAAGTTACAAAAGCATCTATGCTCCATGTTACAAGTTTTAGAAACATAGGAACGTATAAAATAAGCAACGAAAGTCCCTCTCTAAAACACTTTCTTTTTTTCTTTTCTTTTCTTTTTTTAGAAGATTTTATTTGTTTATTTGACAGGGAGAGACACAGCGAGAGAGGGAACTCAAGCAGGGGGAGTGGGAGAGGGAGAAGCAGGCTTCCTGCCGAGCAGAGAGCCCGATGTGGGGCTGGATCCCAGGACCTTGGGATCATGACCTGAGCCGAAGGCAGATGCCCAACGACTGAGCCACCGAGGCGTCCCTCTAAAACACTTTCAACCCCTTAACTGCCCTCAATTCCTTTTCCAAAACCTGCCCCTCAAGATTAAGTGCCACTCACAATCTCAACTGCATCCTTTCTAGACCTTTTATGTATTGTAATAACGTAAATATGCACACACAAATACCATTTTTGTTTACCAAAAAAAGGGGAAGACAGTTGCCTAATATCACACACATTATTGTGCAACCTGACTTTTTCCACCTAACAAAGCGTCTTAGAAATCCTTTCGTGTCACACATACAGGCTTCCCCGTTCTCTTTACTGTGGTGGAGACTTCATAGCACAGCGTACCTGGATGTATTTCAAAATTTCCCCAGGAATGAACATTCTGGTGGTTTCTAATTCTTTGCTATTACTAATAACGCTGCCTGAAACATCCCTGTACATGTATCTTGTGTCTACTTGCAAGTTTTTCTGAGGCTAAATTCCCCAAGAGGAATTGCAGAGTGGAAGGGAATGTGCATTTAAAATTGCGAGGGCAAACGTATGGGCATCTTTTAGGGTTTGCAGTTGCAAACCCCCACGTGTGGACCTGCATGTTCAGGGACCAGAGCCGTGTCGAGTGGAGAGCACAGTGCCTGTCACTCACGTCCGCACGCTGTCTCAAGGCTGGGGGAATGCATGGGGTGGGGTGGGACCCCCCACCCAGCACACTTACTGCTGCTGCTCAGCCTCCCTGACAGGGGCCTCATCGCCACCCCGCAGTCGTACTGAATGTTCCCAGTCCATTCATTTCCTCTGTCCCTCCTAGACCGTCGTTCTGTACCTTTGCTCTTGCTGGAGCCTCCCTCTTTGCTCTTGGCCGATGACCTCATTTCCTGGGTCTCTGAGAAAAGAGAAGACACCAGGAGAGAATGTCCATGATCGCCCACACCACCCCCACCTGCCTGCCTGCATCAGAGACTGTGTCTTCAGCCTCTTTCCCAGCCCAGGGCAGCCCCTCTCATCTGCACAAGCATATCTTTTAACAAAATTATTACCGACATATAATTACAAAGCATAAAATTCACCCTTTAAAAAAGTGTACATTTCAGCGGTTTTTGGCGTATTTGCTGAGTCGTGCAACCATCACCACTACTTAATTCCAGAACATTCTCACCACCCCAAGTGAAACAACAGCCACTTCCCACTCTCCCTCTCTGCAGCCCCTGGCAAACACGAATCTGCTGTCTGTGTGGAGAGGTCTGGTCTCTATGAATTCTCCTAGGCTGGGTATTTCATATAAACAATGACATAGTACGTAGCTAGCTCTTTCTAGCTAGCGAGCTAGATGAACCAACAAGGTTCATCCATGCTCTAGTGTGTATCGGTACTTCTTTCCTTTTTGTGAGTGAATAATATTCCCGTGTGTGGATGGACCGCATTTTGTCTATCCACACGTTAGCGGATGGACGTTTGGGTTGTCACTTTTTGGCTCATGTGAACAAAGTTGCTATGAACATTTGTGTACACATTTTCATGGGGCCGTATGTCTTTCTTTCTCTTGGGTATACCTGGGAGGGGACTTGCCGAGCGCATGCTCACTCCATGTTTAACTTCTCGAGGAAACTGCCCAACTGTTTTCCAAAGTGGCTGCACAGTTTCATATCCCCCCCGCCCCACCCGGCAGCGTACAAAAGATTTGATTTCTCTGTGTCCTCACCAACATGTGTTACTGTGTTTTTGATTCTAGCCCTTCCAGGGGGTGTGAAGTGGTATCTCATCGGGATGAACAACCGGATCTCATCTTTCTTCCCCTGCTCGCAGACAGTGCTCTCATGACTCACCCCTACCTCTCCTCCCACGGCTTCTCCCCTTTCTACCCAGCCATGCCTGTCACTTTCAAGCAAATTCTTATTTTTCCCACCTTAAAAAAAAAGGAACCCCAGGGGTACCTGGGTGGGGCTCAGTCTATTAAGTGTCTGCTTCGGCTCAGGTCATGATCTCAGGATCCTGGGATGGAGCCTCACGTCGTCGGGCTCGCTGCTCAGCGGGAGCCTGCTTCTCCCTCTCCTTCTGCTGCTCCCCCCGCACGTGCGCTCTCTCTCTCTGATAAATAAATAAAATCTTAAAAAAAAATACAAAAAAAAACTCAAACCTCTTGACCCACCCCCTCCCCACCCCCTCTCCACCTCCTTACCTATTCTAAAAAAATTTTTTTAAGGATTTTATTTATTTATTTGGGAGAGAGAGAATGAGCAGAGTGGAGGGGCAGAGGGAGAGGGAGAAGCAGACGCCCTACTGAGCAGGGAGCCCGATGCGGGACTCAATCCCGGGACCCTGGGATCATGACCTGAACCGAAGGCAGACGCTTAACCGACTGAGCCACCCAGATACCCCTCGGGCTACCCTTTCAACTCCCTGCTCCCTTTTATAAAAAAATTCACCGAAGGGTTGTCTCAATTTGTGCCCAGTTTCTCTCCTTTCATTCTTGCTTGCACTTCCTCCTAGCAGGCTTTTGTACCCACCCTGTCTCCAGACCCGGGCCTCTCAGGGTCACTGGGACTCTCTGCATTTTACTGAAGCCAGTAGACCTTCCTCAGCCCCGACTTGAGGATCAGCAGCTTTTGACATGGTCGCTCACTCCCTCCTCTTTCTTGACATGAGTTCTGGGACACCAGCCGTCGCTGCCTTCTCCCTCTCTTGCACTTTCCTGCAGCATCTTCCTGAGGACGCCGAGAAGCTGAGGGCTCCCTGGCTCTGACCCAGGTCCCTTCACTTTTCTTTCTATCCACCTGCATCTCATCCAGTCTTATGGCTTTAATGTCACCCAAGGGCTGATTTCTCTCAGCTGATAGCCCCAGGCAGGCCCTCTCCCCTCAGCTGCAAACTCATTCATCCCACCGCCCATTAATAGGCAGCTCTGACCTGGCAAGTACCGAGCAGAGCCCCCGGTTCCTCCCACCAAGTCTGCCAATCCCACAGCTTCTGCTCTGGTCTCACCTCCTACTGCTGTCCCCCCTGCCCCCGCCCCAAACTCCCTTACTTCTCGCCGGCCCTTTCCTGTTCCTCAGACACAACAGGCCTGCTCTGGCCTGTGCATTTGCTGTTCCTTCTGTCTAGAATGTGCCTGCCCAGAAATCCACACGGCTCTCTCCTCATCTCCTCCTGGACTTGTCTCAGTAAGGTTGTGTCTGACCACTCTATCCACAGTCACACAACCCCTTGAGCACTCCCCACCTGCTTCCTGATTTATTCCCCCCCCCCCCGGTGCGTACCCGTCTCGCATACTGTGTGTTGTATGTGTCGGCCTTCTGTATTATTTGTCCCTCCCCGCCCCCCAGACTGTAAGCACCCTAAGGGCAGGGCTTTCAGTCTGTTTTGTTCACTACTGTATACTCAGCCTCTGAGGTAAAGGCCGCCACACAGTAGGTGCTACGTCAGTATTTGTTGAATGAGTGCCTGGATGCCAGTGGTCTGGGAGTTCCTGCAGCTGTGGAAGGACAACCCCTCCCTGCTATGCCATGTAGCGCTAACAGGTGGCACTGTGGCCACAGAAATGGCAGGCTCCTCCACCACTTTTGTTCTAGACGTTGCTGCTTCGGGAGGTAGACTGCCGAAATGTGTGTGGGACAATGTATGTGCTTCCGGGCCAGGCTGCTGCCTGTTTCTGGCGGGATTCAGAGGCCCCATCATTATTTCTGGGTAGTGAGGGTCCCCAGCTCTGCCTCCCCCTTCCAGCCCCAGGCTCAGGGCATGGTGAGGTGTATGGGACCAGGCAGCCCACTTTATGGCAACTGGCTGGGTTTGGCTAGACCCTGGGGAGTCTTTCAGAGCCCTGGGAGAAGGGAGGGCCTCCCACCACTGGCCTTCTCTCTGCTCTCAGCCAGCGGACCGGTCCCACAGTCTCCAGGTAGCCTAGAGCCCTGAGTGGCTCTGTCCAGCTCTGACCATTGTCTGCAGTCAGAGAGCACTTCTTTTTCTCCTTGGGAGGGGCAGCAAGCTAAGGCTTCTTAGCCCTGCATTCCTGCTGCTTCTCACCATCGACATGTGGAGGTGTGAGCCAGGACTCCAGACTCAGATCAGGACCCGTTCCTCACTCTGCCACTTGCTAGCTGGGTGATCTTGGCCAAGTGCTGAGCCTCATTGTCATCTGTCCAAAGGGAGAGACGTGTCTGCCTTATCGTGGGGAAGGTTAGATGCTTTGTCGCACTCCTGTCTGGTTCTGGGCTGACGCAGACAGGTGCTCTTGGTAAGTACTGGTTCCCACCTTGAAGGCAGGTAGTGTGGGGACTGACTAGGCACCGAAATCAGGCTAGGAGAGACGGCGGATGGCTGGGCCATTTATCGTTCATTCACTTATTCTAACCACTGTGCGGTGTGCCTCCCGTATGCCTTGGGCTACGTAGGTCATTGGACCAAAAAGACTTTGCTCCAACATTCAAGGAGCTAAGAAGTAGTGGAAGAGACAGGATTACATGTAAAAAAGTTAAATAACAAATATGAGATGGAGTACAAGCGACGTCAGCAGGTTCCTCATGATGAGTTGCCCACTGGGCAGGACAGACTGGATTTGCTGTCAGCCTGGTGCCGAGGAACCAGGGCAGTTGTGGTCTGGCGAGGCCACGGCAGGCTTGGGGGAGGAGGCAGACAGAGGCCATGGCTGCAGCTATGGAGGGAACCAGCCTGGGAGGATGTCTGCCCACCCACCTTTACTGTCTTCTCCCCATGGTCGGGTCAGGGGCCAGTTTCCAGTTTCCATGGGTCAGGCTGGAGGGGTCCTGCTGCCTGCCTGGGACTGTGGCTGGCATCAGCTGAGGCCACCTGGAATTGGACCTAGCCCTCACTGAGGGAAGGGTTCTAAAGATGCGACTGCTGTCTGCCGACCAGAGCACACCAGGAGGATGTCCTAAGCAAAGGGCAACCTGGTCCCACTGAGGCTGGTTGGAGGTGGGGGGAAGGAGCCACCATGAAGATGGGGAGCTCCTACCCAGGGGGGTGCCTGTTTAGGATACCTCAGATGCTGGAGCTGATGCCCTCCTGCAGGACCCCGGGGGCAGGGAGCAAGATGAGGGACATCTCCATCCCACAAAGTCCTAGTGTAACCTTGAGGAAACAAAACTAAGAAGAGCCCGTGAAGGCCGCCCTGTACAGTGGATGATGGATGAAAGTAGAGATCTTGAGCGCTGTCTCCCCGTGAGACCTCCACCACCATGTCTGAGAGTCCTGGGGGCCACTCCCTTCCCCCAGCCCATTTGCCATGCTATACCTAAGGCGGGAAGCCTTCGGGACCCTGGCGTTAGCATTTCCAAGGGCAGAAATAGTTACAGCCATGTCCCACCTTCCTCCTGTCTCAGAACCTGTGGTCCTCCGTCCCTGCCAACTTCCCTCAGGGCAAAGTCCAGCCTGTGCCTAACTTCCTATACCAGATCTTAGACCTGCTGCCATTGACCTTCTTCCTACCTTCCCCCTCCCTTATCCAGGTGCTCGAGGTTTCCCTGAGGCAGCAGTTGAGGCACCAGGGAAGGACCCAGGAGCCCTTCCATCCCTCACTGACCTCCAAGACCCTGCACCTGTCAAAGCTCACTCCCCAGAGCATCTGGGCTCTGTGGCTCCCATCTGCCAGGGAAGCTGCCCTCCCACGTGGCCCCTGGCAGGCCTGGGCACAGAGGCCCAGACGGGTCCTGGACCGCCCGGCTGCCTCTGCCCCTCTCCCTGCCAGTGGGGGCTTGGCCCTGTTGTTCTTCCCACGTCCTTGCTCTGCCCAGCTGCCTGTCTGGCACAGAGGATCTCCGTCGGACCCTCTGGGGCAGTAGCTGGGAGGTGAGTCTGTTTACCCCACTGCCCCATTCTCCCGTGGCACAAAGCAGAGCGCTCACTTAGATTAATTAATCCGCTGCCCAGCCTGCTCCTCTGACCCATCTTTTATTCATGGACACGCGGCATTCTCTGCTTTACCAGGACTCGGGCATCAATATTTTATCCTGGCTTCACTTGCCAGCTCCCCGCTCCCTCCTTCCTGTTTCCCACCGGCTCTAGGACCCTGCTGCCTCTCAGGCCCTTTACCTGCTCAGCCTGCCAGTGCCAACCAACATCAGGCAGAGTCAGGGCCTGACCCAGAAGCTTCTCTGAGCGAGTGAGCTGGAGAGGTAGAGGAATCAGAGGGCCAAGCCCAGAGTGAGCATCTGGGCTCAGGATTCAGAAGGGAGGAGGTAGATAAGCCCGGGGGATGTGTGTGTGTGTGTGGCTTCTGGCCGGCTGGCTGGGTAACAGATTTGTTGCCAGGATGAGAGATGAAGGTTGTGGGGCCAGGCATAGATCTGGTCACATAGGAAGTGCTCATTTTCCTTCACCTTTTAGGCCATCTTATTAATTTTTCTCCCCCCGCCCCACCTCCGGCAGTTGAAAGAATGACTATTTGAAGGAATGAAGTGGTACTGGTGATCAGGAGTGCAGGTGCTCCTCAGCCAGCTTGTATTCCTTGCTTCATTAGCTCTGGGCTCTCCAGGCTCACACGGAGGCGCTCAGGACTGTGGGGGCTGAACTGCACATCTGGAAGGGCCCTAACCAGGATCCCAGCCTAGGGCTCTCAACCTGGGGTCTGTGGAGGGCCTCTTGGAGGGTCATGAACCCTTGGAACACAAAATCAAGCGGTGTGTGTGAGTGTGTGTGTGTGCGTGCATGTGCGTGTGTGCGTGAGTGTGGTAGTACTGGCTGGGTGCTGGGTGGCCACAAACAGATACGGTGCAGTCGTGCCCCGGAGAGTGTGTAGCCGGGATGGAAGCAGTAACACTCAGGTGGCCCGTGGACAGGCCGTCGAGCTGCCTTTGATCTCAGCGCGGCCCGGTGGTCAAGGGCGTCTCCCTCGCTGAGCCTGGCCGGGGGGGTGGGGGGGGGTGGGATTTGCCCTGCACCTAGCTTGTGCCAAGGGCGGGATGAGAAGCAGCATGCCAAACACTGCTGTGCTTGGTGTGGAAGGCTCCCTGCGGGCCCTGCAAGGTGCCCTGCTCCCTTCCTTTCCTCATACCCCATCCCTGATCCATCAGGACATCCTGCCTGCGAAACCCTCAAATACATCTGGAATCTGAGCCCTTCCACCATCTTCTGCCACCCTGTCTGCACCCACTCTGTGTGTGGCCTCTGCCTGGCCTCCTGCTCCTGCCCGCGTTCCCCACAGTCTGAGCTCAGCACAGGAGCTGTGACCCCAGCTGGCTGCTTTACCAGGGTGCCTGGCTCATGTGGGTCAGCCACCCTGACCCCACACGCCCTCAGGCTCCACCTGGGGCCTCTGAGCTTTTACTTTCCCCAGGGGGCCTCCTGGCACGCTGTGTCACCTCCTTCAAGTCTCTGCGGAAATGTTACTCCAGCCCACCCCTCAACCCTGTAACTGTGATTTTCCTCCCTGATCTGTATCCCCTTGTACGGGGCCAGTTACTCAGCGGCGTGTCTTTACTGTGTACTGTTTGTCTCCTGCCCCTGCAGTGGACGCTCCCTGAGGGTAGGAATTCTTACATCCTGTTCACTGATCTGTACTAGAGTAGTGCTCACTAGCAGGAGCTAGTGGGGCAAATGAATGAATGAATGAATGAATGAATGAATTCCTCACCACATTACTCCGTGGCCCGTTTAGGACAGCCCACAGATGGTGTTATTTTTTCCTCAGGCCTAAGAACCAGAAGAACCTTAGCCTGCGTTGAGAAACCGTGTTCATTCATTTATTTATTCAGTGTATTTACTGAGCACTTAACTATGGGCCAGACCCCATCCCAGGTACTAGGGAGACCACGATGAATAAAATAGGCCAACACCTCCTGTTTTCCAGTGCCAAGTATTTATCTCACGGATCTCGAGGGGCTTGTCATGGATCTTGTTGCTATTTCCATTCTGTTTTGGTGGCCCCCATGCCCAGTGCTAATTTTGTGAATTTTTCAGAATACTAAAACTGCTCCTCTGATCTCACCTTGTTATTCTGTTTTCCTTCCTTGTGTCTTGGTTCTTTTCTTTTCCTTTCTTTTCTTTTTAAGATTATTTATTTATTTGACAGAGAGAGAGAGACAGCGAGAGAGCACAAACAGGGGGAGTGGGAGAGGGAGAAGCAGGCTCCCCGCCGAGCAGCGAGCCCGATGTAGGACTCGATCCCAGGAGCCCGAGATCATGATCTGAGCCTAAGGCAGTCAACCAACCAACTGAGCCACTCAGGCGCCCCATGTCTTTGTTTTTAACAGAAAAGGAAGTGTTTCTGGCCCAGGAATCTGGGGAGCTGCCGGGGACCAAGGCTTTCTCTTGGTCTCTCTCTGGAGTCTCTCTCGGACGCCATCTGTGGACACTGTCACCTCCATCTCTGGGTCTCTGCCACCTGCCTCCTTCTCGTGTCACTTGTGGACCAGCTTCCCCCTCACGCAGCTGAAGATGAGGCCCCGCCACTCTTTTGCTTTGAGGCAACGGTCCATTTAATACATAGAATCTTAGAGTCTTGTATGCATTCTTTCAAACTGTTTCAAGATCCCATGGCAGCGTGGATTACCTCTGTAGATGGGTGTGCATGTGTGGGGGTGGGGCGGGGCTGGCTCTGGCCCGAGGACCAAGTAAGAGATGGAAGAAGCCCCAGAGAGAGGAAGGGGAGAGTGACAGACCTCTTGGGTGGGGGGATGGTCCTTGCCGCCCCTCCTCCTGACAGGCCCTCTTTAAGAGTCAGTGTGATTTGCTCAGCTTTTTGTCACCGGCCTGCCATCTCCTGAGCAGTTCGCCTGTCCCCGGCCACGCCTAGCCAGTCTCGGACTTCACAGCCTCATGCCCAGGTGAAGTCGCTGTCCCTTTGGCTGTTGGCCTCCTGTTACTGTCACAGTGGCGGGGGTGAGCCCTGCGTCTGAAGTTGGGTGCCAGGAAAAGAGCTACGTGGGTATGGGGGAGGTGGGAGCAATTGGCACAGAAGGCCAGAGGCATGGGACCCTCCAGGGGGATTGGGAGGGTGGGGTGGGAGGAAGCAGGCAGAGGTACTGGCCTAACAGCTGTGTGCCACAGGCATGCCCATGTCTCTCTACCTTGAACCCTCCCTGCCGCCATCAGCGCCTTAGCCTTACGCAGCACTAACCAGACGGCTGGGGGTGGAGAAATGGGACTTTGGCCTGAAAGCCAGAGGCAGAGGTACCCCCACCCTCCCTAGGTCTGGGGTTCTCATTGTGACCCTTAGCCCCACTTCATCCCATGGTCCCCCTGCCCCCCGGCCCACGCCATTCCCCCTGGCTTGAGAAGAGGAGCCTGCAGTAGGGAAAGCAACTTCCTTGGTGCCAGACTGGGGCTGCAAGGTGTAGTGGCTAACTGGTCATGTGCCTTCGAACAAATTTTATAGCCTCTCTGCGCCTCAGTTTCCCCAGCTGCATATTGGAGATAATGGAATCTATCTCATAGGGTTGTTGTAAGAGTTAGATAATTTATGCAATGAAGAATTCAGAACAGTACTTGTATATAGTCAGTGCTCAGCAAGTGTCAGCCACTGTTATTGTAATTTAAGAGTTCTAGAAGTTTCTTCCCACCCCTGTATTTCCTCCAAATATGCAGAGCCTGAAATTCTTCCTCCACTTATTTCTTTGGATGATAGTTTTTCTTTTTCTTTTTTTTTTTTTTTTAAAGATTTTATTTATTTATTTGACAGAGAGACACACAGAGAGAGGGAACACAAGCAGGGGGAATGGGAGAGGGAGAAGCAGGCTTCCTGCCAAGCAGGGAGCCTGATTCGGGGCTTGATCCCAGGACCTTGGGATCATGACCTGAGCCGAAGGCAGACGCTTAACCGACTGAGCCACCCAGGTGCCCCCGGATGATAGTTTTTCAGGGCTTCTTTTAAGAAACACAGACTAGTTCCTGACAACGCAGCGTGAAGGTCAAGAATGAGGACTTGAGGCATGGCTCCATGCCGTGTCTGCTGTGTGATCTTCGGCAGTTCCATAGCCTCTCTGAACCTTGATTCCTCCTCTTTAGGTGAGATGACAGCAGACCTACCTGCCGGGTTCTTGTGAAGACAGAACGACAGCATGTGTTTCAGACACTCAGGGTGGTGTGTGGCATGGCCTGAGTGAGCAGGAAACACGAGGCTGTCCCTCTCCAAGGTGCCTGCCATGCATCATTGCATCAGAAGCTGGCCTCACCTCTGAGCTGGTAATGCAGGGCTCAGCCTGCCCCTTCCAGGGGAGGAGTTGGAGGCAGAGAGAGGGGCTTTCTGAGCAGGACTGGAACTTGGGCCTGCTGGCTCAGGCCTGTGCTCTCTTGAGGCCTCAGAGGCCTGGCACCCGTGGCCGGTGTTCTCGGTGTGATGGGGATAATTAGGTGCTTTGCCTTGACCTGAGGCTGGAGGCGGGACGTGAGTGGTCCCACAGGGCAGTGACTGGGGAAGGCCTGGAAAGGGCCAGCTGGGTGGTCGTAGCTTGTGAATTTATGAATGCAGTAGAGGGGTAAGTGTAGGGGGGGTTGTGCTTCAGGAAACAGAGCCAACCTGTCACTTCACAGATTTGTCCCAGCTCAGCCTGGCTCTCTGCCTCTGTGAGGCCCCCACCCCTATCTTCCCTGCCCTTGCCTCCCCCAGGGCCTGGCCTATGGGCTTGGGGGACCCTGGAATAGAGCCTGTCCACAGGGCTAGAAGCTGGGGTGCCTGCCCCCCACCCCCTGGGGCATGGCTTTTTCTGATGCCTACAGGTCTTAGGAGGGATAGTGACTGGCCCCAACACAGAGAAAAGCTTTAGACATCTCATTTTCCCCTGAGATTGTGGGGGAGGGAAAAAGGCAAGTAACAAATAGTCCACCTAGACTGAGCAGGGGGAAAAGCAATTTCCTTCCGAAATCTGTTTTTCTGATTCTTGAAAGATGCAATTTAGAAATGTGTTGGTGGTGGCTCTATCTGGGGTGTGGGCCAGGCCACCTACAAGGCATTGGGGTGGGGACCCAGGGGGGTGGTTGGGGAGCAGCGAGGGCTGTGGAGAAGCAGATCATGCCTTGCCGGGTTTCAGCCCAGCCTCAAGGACCATCCAGAAGAGGGAGATGTGAAAGGGATGGTTCAGCAGAGGGAGAGCTGAGTGAGGGGGGCAGGGATCGAACAGACAGCGGGAGGGGGTCTGGGAGTCCTGATGGGTGGAACAGTGCTAGGAGAATTCCAAGCCTGGATGGGGTAGAAGGGTGGTCCATCACCGGAAGGATGTCCATGCCTTGGGGTCAGCGTCTTAGGAGATTTCATGGGGCCGAGGCCCAAATCTGTCCTGAAGGACAACATATTTCAGTCCCCTTTCTGGAAAGCCCTCTGGGTGCTAGGTAATCAGCTGGTAGCTTGGGTGCTTTGTCAGAGCCTGTAGGAGCAGCTGGGGCCCAGCATGGGTTGGTAGAGGGATGTAGGCCAGCCTTAATGCCTATTACCCCCTCAGGCCACTTTCCGTGTTCTCCAGAAGCCTTCTCCTCAGGCTGCTGCTTCTGTTTGCAGAGATGTTCTGGTAGCCATGGCATGGCTGTGAGGGTTCCAGCTTGAGGGGAGGGCTGGGCCCCTTTGGGTAGGGCAGAAATGGAAACTGAGCCTTACTGGCACTGTAGGGGCCTCCCCGGGCCTTGTCTTTCCCTCTGACATGATGCTAACCCCATATCCTAAAGCACTAACCTATCAAATGACTCAACCAGCTGAGTCCACCAACCTGCCAGTCAAGCCATCACCCCCCTCACCAATGTGCCAACCATCAACCAACATATTACCCTAGACCATGTCACACCACCAACCCAGCAACCTTCTAAGCAACTACCAAGCAGCCCACCAACCAACCAGTCCACCAACCTGTTCTCCCACCATCCTACCACCCCACTAACGAGCCTACCACCCCACTAACGAGTTAGCTTACCAATCAACCACTACCTCACTGTCCAATTAGGAGATAGAAACTGCACAGTAATATTAACAGGAAAGGTTTAATATAAAGAATTATTAACTATGACAGGAGATAACTTATTAAGGTTTACTTACTAGCTGTAACAAGGGATTGCCTCCCTCCTGTAGAGAAACATGGGAATAGCAGATGTGGAGAGTGGTCACTACCTCTGGGGCTGTGGCAGAGCATCAGAGGAAGGAACAAATCCCATAGAGCCTTCCCTGCATGTGCATACCCTGGGCCGATGGGACTCCGTTAAAGGAAGGTACAACGAGGCCCACTGGACAGCAGAAGAATTTGCTGAGGTGCCATGCTGATGGAACTCCCTGGAAGGCTGCCTTCTGGGGTGCTGGCAGAGGCAGTATGCTGAGGGATGCCTCCTTGCGGGAGCCTGGGAGAGAAGTCCCTTCATCCTGCAGTGTTCCAGCCCCTTTGACAAAGCTTAACAGAACCAGCTGGTCAAGGAGAAACAGTTGCAGAGTCCAGCCATGATCCCAGGCAATCAAGAGGAGACAGATAGTAGGGTCATAACTGGTGCACCCATTCTCCCACTAACCCCCCACCCCCAGCAACCCTCTAACAGATTTGCCAGTCCATCTACCATTAGCCTGCTCATCCGCTGACCCATCCCGTCACCCCATCGACTGGCCACCCTCTAACCACCATACCAACCCATCTACCCACTTACCCGCCAACTCAGAGAAATGAAGATTTCCTGGTGGTAGCCTGTTCCAGGCTGTGTGCTCAGGGCTGGGAGGACACAGTCTCCACTTTGCAGGAAAGACACTTTGGAATAATTCATCCAGTTGGGGAGATGAATGCAACTTATGCATGTGACCAGCTAAGGGCCAACAGGGACCTGTCACACAGGTGACACCCATTGAATGGACAAATAGTGGCAGATGGTGTGTTCTGAAGTTGGTGGTGGGAGAGATGGCTATGGCTTAACGGTATGGGGCAGCTTCACGGAGGAGAAGCGTTCTGGGTTCTGAGAATGAATAGAATGGAAATTTACACTGGACAAGGGCTTCAGAAAGAAGGCAAGTGGGGACAAGCATCTCTGGCATCTCTAGCATTGAGGAGGACTCAGGCACGTGAAGACTTCTTCTGCAGGAAAGACTCAGCATGCTGGGGAGTCCTTCACACGCAGCTGCCCTGGGCCCCCAGGGAGCGAGTCTCCATTTGGCCCATGACAAGGAAGAGCCATCATGGCTGTGGGAGGAGATGCTGATCATATCATCAGCTTCTTTCTTAGGCAGTGGATGGGCTTTCTTCCTAATAGCGCTTTTCCTCTTGCATCAAGGAATAAAATGGGGGGGTGGGGGGGAAAAAGGCTCATCCAGCATCAGGCAGACATCAAGAAGAACTTCCAGTCCAGGCCAGCAGGAGTCTCAGGAATATGCTTCTCTGGCTGAAATACTGACCTGCTTCAGAGGCAGGGGAATAATTCCAATGACCCTTCCTAACCCGGTTGTTAAAGCGTTCCCTGGGCCCCGGGTCCACCTGCTCCCAGGCTGCCATCAGCCCAAGTGCCATTAAGTATCTTGGAATAAAAACTGGACTTCAGAATCAACTGATGGAGAGAGGTTCTCCAAACATTTGCCAGAGAAGGTAATTAAATTCCGATAGGAGAAAATGGAGCTGTGTGACAGGGCGGTAGGGCAGCGTGCTGGCGCTGGGCTGCTGAGCAGTGAAATCACAGGCGTGTGCAGCCCAAAGCTGGCAGCGGCACAAAGGAAATTGGAACAGTCAAATATTTCCCTCCTCGTTGAGTTCCATTTACATGTTTATAATAGAGGTTCTTAAGGCCCTAATGAGAAGGCTGCTCATTGCAGGGAAGAGCATGATTAAGGCTCTGTCAGACGAGATCAGGGACAGGAACAAAGACCTGTTAATTACTACAGAGGGACGGGAGGGAAGCCAGGCTCCACTTGCTGCTCCCCTAGAGCCTTCCCAGACTAGTGCCTTCTTGCTCTCGGGGGTCACCTTTGCCCCCAGCCCCAGTGACCTCCAAGGGATGGGTTGGCTAGTTCCCCAGGGCTCCTTTCAGGGGCTCAGGGATGTTTCCACCTCTCCTCCCTAGGGGGGGTCATTCAGGGCTGTATCCATAGCACATGGACACCTGTCCCTGGAGATGCCCTGTTAGGGCGGTGGGGGGAAGGGCTCAGAAGAAACCACACTGCTTAACTGCTGGACCATCGTGTGAACCTACTGCCCACTAGGAGGCAGCTCACAGAAGCTTCTGGGCCCTAGAAGGGGATCATCAGAGGCGGAGGAGAGGCCCTTCTTCCCAGCCTTAGGACATCCAGGACACATGGATAGGCCACACCCAGGCCAGATTTAGTGACTCTATGAGGTCATCTGACAAGAAGGCAAAGAGTTCCTGCCAGGTTGATTTTAAGGTCTCTTTAACAACCAGAGTTCAGGGTGTGGAAAAAGGATGAGCTTTGGGCCAACAGACCGAGGGCCCGACAGACCTGGGTTCAAATCCCAGATTTGCTATTTGCTAGTGAGCCTCAGTCTCTTCGTCTTTAGAAATGGGATGGTCACGCCCACCAACCAGCACAGTGGGTTGCTTTGATGATTCAGTGAGATAATGTAGGCAAAGTCTGGCACATAATAGGTGTTCAGTTCATGTCGGTGACCTTCCCCCTACTCTCTGGGGCTGGATTGGCAGTCTGAGGCCGAAGACCTCTAAAGTCTTCTCTGGGGACTCTTCCCACGTCTGGGGCTGTAGAGGGGAAGAGCAGCTCTCAGTCTGGCCAGGGTTGGGTAGAAATCCGAACCCTTGCACACTGCCTGCCTCGGTGTGCTCTCCACTGTGCACCCACCTGAGGACCTCACCTGGGTCCCATCCTACCCCTCAGGGCTCAGGAGATGAGGGGAAAATGAGAGAGACAGGAGGAAAAGACTTGGGGAATCTCTCTGATTTCCCTATGGGGAAGAGTGATCAGAGGGATGAGTTACGTCAAACAGAGTAGAGTGAATCTGGCCATCAAGAGTTGAATTTGAAAAACTTTGATTTTTAGGAAAATGATCATCTTGTAAAGGCCCAAACCAGAGATTTCTCAATTAGAATCTAGATTCCAGGCCCAGGGGATGTAGGGTTCTAATGATTCTGAAGGAAAGGGAGAGACCCTAAGATGGGAGACCTAAACTCTCTAGAGGATATGGTGCTACCTTGGTCTTCTCAGAGGTCAGTCTTGGGTGAATAGCTCAGAGTCGTGATGTCATTGGAGGGATGGTGTGGGAAGGCAGCTAGGAACACCTCAGGTGCTTCTTTGCTTACCAAGGCACTTTCCTTGGAGCTGTCCACGGTGCTGGCCTCAGATCCCATCTGGCACTGTGCGGCCGGCTGTCTGCCAGGCTTGTCACCTGCAGATCTCCTGCCCAAGCCCATAGCACTGATCCTCTGCGGCAAATCCCAGAACCCTCAGACATATCTAACTCTAAGATGAATTTTAGCTCAAGCCTTAGTGCTAACAATAACCTAGTCCCCAGTCACAGCCTGTACCCTAGAGCTCCTCTTAACCAGAGTTTTAACCAGAACTCACACTGGAACCCGATACAAATCTGAGGTTCAGCCCAACCCTATCCCTTCCCTAAGATGAATCTTAACTTAAACACTATCTTCAGGTGTAACCTCAACCCTAGCATTTCACTTCACCCCTCACCATCATCTCAGACTGAAGCTGAACCCTTAAAATTTGGGGTTGTGCAGATTGGCTCTTCCTTCCCTCCTCTCCTATCCCTCCTTATAAACATGGCTGAGAATCTGTGGCAGGCACTAGAACTTGGCCATGTGCCCCAACCTCCCTCACTGCCAGGGATCGACAAACTCATGTCGAAGTCAGCATTGACAACATTCCTCCAAGTGGGGAGGTTTGGAGAAGACAACGTTATCACTTTGCAAAGGCAAAGGATGGAGGTGGGCCATGGCTCCTGCCCATTGCTCTCCACCTGCCGTGTGTCTCTGACTCTGGTCCATTGTGCATGCTGTGTGGGGGGGGGAAGAGGAGAGTGGAGTACTCCTCATGGAGGAGGAAACTCTCACAGAGGCAAAGCAGGTGGCTGGTTTGTACGTTAAATGCTGAGGTGTGCTGAGGCTGTGTGCCTGTGAAGCTGCGGAAGTTAGGAAGGGGAGGGTCCTAGAAGAGAAGGTTTTGGGGGAACAGCTGCAGGGGTGAGGGCATGGGGCTCTTCTAGTGTCAGGAGGGGTGAGCTGGGGACAGAGGGGAGCGTTGAAGGAGAGGGGCTGGCCCAGGCTGAGACTGGCCAATGCAATGTGGTGGCAAGTATGAGCTGGTCTGGGCTTTGCCTCGGCCCAAAGCCTGGCACTGGGGACCTCAGAGGGGGAAGAGAACCCATGGCCAATTCCCACCGAGGGTCCTGCTCTTGTGTTCCATGTGGAGAGCCCAGGGCGTGAGATGGAGAAGGGCGATGGGGGAGAATGGCAGCTGGGGGAAGGTATGTGATGTTCCTGGGGGTCCACAGGAAGGCCCATGTGTCCCTCTACTGACCCTCCACTCTTCTCATGCCCCAGACCACAGCCTCTGTGCCCTCCCTCCTTCCTCCATCAGGTCTACTGCTCCCAGTCAGAGGGACCTTCTGAGATCCTTGTAAGGGCTCTTCTCCCCAAGAAGCTGGGCTGCTTCCTCTTTCCTTTCAAATTCCACTCAACTCTCTGCTCCTTGGCTTTCTAGTCACTTATAGTCGGGGTGAATGTTATCTGTCTTCCAAACTGGGACATTGCTGAAAATGAAGGGAAGGCTGTTAATGATTTTTTGGAGCAGTACATTACCAGGATGTACCCCATAGTCTCACCCCTCCAGGCCAACCCCAGGACCCCTTCCCCCAACAGCACTCTCAGCTCCTTGAGAATCTGCCACAGTGCAGGCCTGCAGCTTCCAGGGCTCCGAAGGCTCTTTGCCATGAGGGTTCTTTATCAGCATGAGGTCAGGAGCTGAGCCCCAGCCCCAGCTCTCCACTCACTGTGTTGAGACCTTGGCGGAGCACCCTTCCTCTCTGGCTCATCTCCCCATAAAATGGGATGGTCATGCCTGCTCTGCTCCTTTCCCAGTGGGGTAGAGGATGTGTTGGCAAATGGATGCATGCACCCGTGAGGCTTGCTGGAGTTACCATCCCCTTTCCTGTCCACATTTTGGCTCCAATTATTATTTAAAAATTTTTAAAAATTATGGTAAAACACACATTATACAAAAATGCCATCTTAGACATTTTAAGTCTATGGTCCAATAGTGTTAATTATAATTACATTACTGTGCAAGAGATCTTCAGGATTTTTTCATCTTCCCAAACTGAAATTCCATACCCATTAAACAACAACTCCCCATTCCTTCTCCCCCACCATCCCACCATCCCAGACTTCTCTGGGAATTGGACTGCTCTAAGTACCTCATGTAAGTGGAGTCAGACAGTTTTTGTCCTTTTGTGACTAGTTTATTTCACTTGGCATGTCTTCCAAGTTCATGTATCTTGTAGCATGTGTCAAATTTCCTTCCTATTTAAGACTGAATAATACTCCATTGTATGACATACCCCATTTTATTTACCTGTTTATCCATCAGTGGATATTTGGATTGCTCCCACACCTTGGCTGTTGTGAATAGTGCTGATGTGAACATGGATGGGCAAATATCCCTTCGAGGCTCTGCTTTCTTTTGGATGCATACCCAGAAGTGAGATCGCTGGCTGATGTGGTAGCTCTATTTGTAGTTTTTAGGGGAACTTCCTATTGTTTTCTATAGTGGTTGCACCATTTTGCATTCCAACCAGCAGGGTACAGGGTTCCAATTTCCCCACATCCTTACCAACACTTGTTATTCTCTGGTTTATTTTTTGTTTTGTTTTTAAAATAGTAGCCATCCTAATAGGTGTGAGGTGATATCTCATTGTGATTTTGATTTGCATTTGGTCTCAATGTATTTTTTTTTTTTTTTTTTTTTTTTACTTTTTTGGCCCCCATTTAGTTTAATTGCCCTCGTCCGTAGAAACTTCGTTCCCTATAGCACCCAGCTAACCCCCTCTGTACCTTCCAGGATCCTCAGGCTGGTCTTGCAGTGGTCCTTGATTATTGCCTCTCCTATCGGACATGGACAGCCAGCCCAGTGCAGGGGAGGTGGTATCTTTCTTCCCTGCCAGCCTTAGCATAGCCCTGGGGGCCCAGGGAGCTCTCTCCATCAGGTTGACTGGATGCTGGTTGAGCAGGTCTTTAGTTCAGCTGCCCTCAAACCTAACCCTGAATCAGAATTGTCCTGTGGGTTTGCTAAACTCCAAAGTGCTGGGCCCTGCCCCCAATTTCTGATTCAGTAAACCTGGTATAGGATCTGTGAATTTGTATTTCTAACAAGTTCTCGGGTGATGCTGATGCTGCTGGTCCAAGGACCACACTTGGAAAACCACTGCTGTTTCCCACAAAAGCCTTGCTGGCCTTCCAGGGAGCCTTGTCTAAGGGGTGTGTGTGGGGGGGTGGCGTGGGGGCTTGGAGGAGCCTCACCTCCGACACCCAGGGGCTGAGCTCCTCTTGCCTAGAGGCAGAAGCAGCCTCTGGTGTTTCTGGAGAATGTTAAGTGTTGGATGTCCTCAGCCAGAGCTGTGACATCCAAGTTTAATCTGCAAGGAGCAATTAGAGGGAGGGGGCTGGGCGGGGAGTGGGAGCTGGGAAGGCGGCTGCGTATTTCATGCTGTCCCTGGCTTTGAAGGTCCCAGGAAGGCAGGCACTGACAGTCGGGGACACCTTCATCGTAATGAGTGGTGGGGAGATGCACCCTGCTGGGGGCGGGGTGCAGAACCTGGGGCTCCTTCCCCGGGGTGGAGAGACAGTGGATGGGGAGGAGCAGGGGAGGTGCTGGGTGGGCACAGATGGGAGGAGGGGAGGAGATTCTGTGATCTGGGCCCCTCCCACAGCTCAGCCCCCTTCTCCCACAGGATATAGGGGTGGTGGTGAGCTTCCTGGAGGACGTTAAGGGCCTGCCTCTGTCCCTAAGGGGCACATCTGGAACATTCCTCCCCCCTCCAAAAAGGTGTCTCAACAGCTGCAGAAGCGTCTGGTAGAGCAAAGCCTCAGTGTTCCCGGAACTGCTCCCAACTGGGCTTTGGTGGTATCAGAAGCCTCTGAATTACAAGGGAATAGGGCTCATTACCATTTGGTCTCGGATCCACTTCCTTTCCTGATCCATTCCCCGTCCCCAACCTCCACCAGTAAAGGCCAAGGCCATTTTTAAAGAGTTTATAATTGAGGGCTTAGGGAGAATCTGTGAACATTCTGAAAAAGCCCTTTCCTTTTTCTCGGTTTTGGCCACATTGGCCCCACCCTCAGCACGGCCGTGATGTAGCAATTTAGCATCTGAGATCCAGGATGAGGGGAGGGTAAAGGGGTGGGGCCTCTGCTCAGAGACAAGCTTTGTTTGGGGACACTCTCTGGGACCAGAGGTGGGGGGGCAGTTTGCATGGGGTCAGTGCCTCCTGTTCTCAAGGTAAAGACTCAAAGGGCTCTCAGCACCCCTGAGTTGGCTGCATTGACAAGCGTGCCCCCCCTCCTGGCTCAGCAGGGTGCCGTGCTAGTCTCTGAGGAGACAGAACCATTTGGAAAATGACCTCGGTTTCTTTCCTCACAGAACTCCAAATCATCAGTAAGAGACTGGGTGGAGGGTGGTTACCTGGGCAGGACTCAGGCAGATTCTGCTGCACTTCTGCCCTGCCCTGCCCCCTTTCTAGGGCTCCACTTGCCCTTCCAAAGGACTATGCAGGCATGGAGCAGGACAGGCCCTGGGAGGTGGGGAGCAACGATGGCATTGCAGTATGGCTTCGCATCAGACGGGTCTGGGTTAGAATCTCGCCTTGGCTTCCCAGTCGCTGGAGATGGGACCTGGGGCAAGCCCCGTGACCTTTCAGGGTCTCCACTTGAAAATGGGGACATAACTGCCATTTTGCAGGGATGTTGTGAGGCTATGAGACGTGGAAAACACTTAACAAGGTGCCTGGCACCCCGCGAGCTCTTTTTTTTTTTTTAATTTTTTTTTTAAAGATTTTATTTATTTATTTGACAGAGAGAGAGAGAGACAGGGAGAGAGGGAACACAAGCAGGGTGAGTGGGAGATGGAGAGGCAGGCTCCCCGCTGAGCAGGGAGCCCGATGCGGGGCTCGATCCCAGGACCCTGGGATCATGACCTGAGCCAAAGGCAGACGCTTAACGACTGAGCCACCCAGGCGCCCCCCGCGAGCTCTTAATAATAGGCATGTGCGAGACCTTGAGATGGATGCGTGGAAAGCAGTGCAGGGCCTTCCCCAGCCCCATGGACCTTCCCTCCAGCCCAGACCAGGTGGAACCAGGGACCAGGCCTCGAGCCCCCTCCCTCAGAGCGGGTTGGAGTGAGCATTCAATCCTGATTAGCTCTACCGGCTCCCTCGTAACCTTTTCATTAGGAAATTATGTTTAATAGAAATTGTTCTGACACCTCTCAGCGCGTTTCCCTGCAATTCATTACCATCTCCGGGGAGGGGGCAGGCAGCTGCGTGCTCTATCAAGGGAACCCCCCCCCCCCCGGTCCAGTCACTGCCTGTGTAGGTGGAGGGGACGCCGACAGAGGTGTTCCAGCTTGGCGTCCCCAAGGAGAGGCAGGCCAGCTGCTGGAGCACATCTGGATGGGACCCGCCCGCTCTTAGCGACCTCCCCTGGGTCTGATTTGGGACCTCCCAGCTGCTGCCAGAGCTGCCTGTGTGTTGATGGCATCTGATTCTTGTTCTGTCCTCAAACTGCCCCCAGCAGGGAGAGAGCGTGGTGGTCTCCAGCTGCAGCAGAACAGGAAGAACGGGTGTGCTCTGTGCCCTGGTGCCTCTGTCTGTCCTCCCTCCCCGCTCCCTTCCTCCCGGAAGCCTCCCTGGAAGAATCCCCTCCAGGTCTGCTGTGATTGTCTCTCCCTTCTGCACCTGGTCCCTGGATAGGAGGAGTTCATACTTGCTAGTCTCCTGACTCTGGGAAGTCTGGTCTGCATGCCCCCCCACCCCGCCCCACTGGCTGGGACTGGGGAAGGCAAGGGACTTCATCAATCCTTGTCCTCAGCCATCAGGAGCTCTCAGGATTCAGTTCTGAGGGCAAGGCCTTCCAGAATCCTCCTGTCTGTCTCCTGTAACTCTGGACAGTTCTGTTTCTCACAGTCCACCTTGGGAGGAAATGGGGGGGGTAGGTGGAAAGTCACCCCCCATCTCTCTCTCTTCCACCTTCTTCCAGACCTGAAAACTAGTTGGGAAGTTCTCTCAAAATGTCCCTCCCATTTTGGTCCTAGGCTCCTGGTGGCTGCTTTTCCCTTTCTTAGTGCCTTGGATTTTGGCTCTGTGAAATGAGCAGGGACCCTCATCCTGTTCTCCCCCGAAGAAAAGAGGGTGCCAGGAGCTTGGTGCTGAAACAGGCCCTGCCTCCCAGTGCCAGGAGATCTGGGGAGCCAGCTCGGATGCCCCAGCATGCTTTTCCTGACCTGACAACTAGTGAGACCCCCTCTTGCCATTTCCGCAACCAGTATCTGAAATTAGCAGCAGTCTAATCTCTCTCTGCCATATCACTCAATGGTGTAATTGTGCAGAAAAAAATGTATTAAAATGCAAAACACTCAGTTGTACTTCTTTATGTTAAATCCCTTCTCCGCTCTATCTCCCTCTTAATTTTACAAGGTTTTTTTTCCCCCTCTCCCCCTTTCATAAAAGGGAGAACTGGGCATGCAGGGAATCATTTCAACTCCCCTATAAATCTCTAAAATGAATACTTAAATTCGAGAAAAAAATACATTCTTACACCTTTAATTTCCCTGCTATGAAATGTAATGAAAAAGCCTGATTATTTTTAATTCTTCCCTTTAATAATTCAGCGGCAGAGTGATTTAAGACTGGGATTCATAATTACCTTTCCACTTTCTTGGCAAATGGACTTTTAATAGAAATGAGAGCTTTGGCAACTGAAATGTATTTCAACAGGTGGCTGAGGGGTCAGGCCTGATGCCGACTGGTGCAGAAGGGCTCCCAGGGCCCCTCTGGGCCGTGGGGTCCAGGCCAGACACGTGGGCCAGCTGGCTGAAGGGAGAAGCATGTTGCTTGTGCTTGCTGAGAACCATCTCCCGGGACAGTAATGAATAGTCACAGTGTGGGTGTTAAATGACCCATTTATCCTGGAAGGAAGAAACTGGTACACAATGGCCATGAAGAAAGTCTTCTGATTAGCAAGAGCTTAATGATGGTGCCTGCAGTTAACTGAGCAAATACTATGTGCCAGAAACTGTGCTAAATGCTTCCAAGACATTCCCTCTTCTCGTCTTTGTAACAGTCCATTCTAGGTACGTGGAAACGGAGGTGCAGAGAGGACTAACAGGCAAAGTCAAGGTAAATGGGTAGGGCCTCGTTTCTGTCTGACCCTAGAGATGCCACTTCTTTTCCTAGACTGATCTCCCAAGCACTGGCCAGAGTCCATTACCCAGACCCGGTACCTGCCCCCGAGAAGCTTACAGACAGAGGCAGACACAGTGGCGGGGTAGGATTGGAGAGAGACCATGGAAAGGCATTGGGCTAGGTAAGAGTCAGGAGCCCTGGGCGCTTCCATTAGCTCTGCTGTCAGTGAGCTTGGAGATACTGGGAAAATCACTTCTCGGAGCCTCCGTTCCCTCATCTGTAAAATGGAGATAATAAAAACTGACTTGTCTAGTACAGAGGACTGTAATGAAACCAAATGAGGAAATACGTGCGGGCAAGCCTTGAAAATCGTCAACTGCTCTTCAAGGATCAAGTGTGGCTATTGTCATTTGATAACAAGAATGCATAAAACTGATCCATTTCTGTCCTCTTCCCAAAGCCGTTTTCCCTGCCGCCTGCACGCCCAGCCTTTCTACCAAAATCCAGCTCAGACTTTACCTCTTCCTCCAGGAAGCCTTCTGGATTGACCGCTCTCAGCACTCATCATTTCATGACTCTCCAGCCCCCTCTTTCTCTCATTTTTTATATTTAGTTATTTGCGTCCTTAAGTTCCTTGAGAGCAGAGGGGTGCGGTGTGTGTGTGTCTGTCAAACCCACTACGAGGCTTTTACTACCTTTCTTTTTTAACTGGAAAATGCCTCTGCAGTCTGACTGTAACACATCTATACAGCTGATTCACTGCCTGAATAGAGACATAGATGGTGAGAACACACAGATAATCCCAAACCATGAAATATTGGTATTGAAGTGCTGTAGCACGCAGGGAGACAGCTACACACACACACACACACACACACACACACACACACACACAGGCACATGTGCACGCCCGTACATGATGTTCACGCGCATGCACCCTTACCATCCTGTGCCTGCATCTGGCTCATCTGAGCTTGCTTATATTTGTGATGAGGATCCAGCTGGGGACAACTGGACCCAGCCCTTATTTTACGGTTTATCAGTGCTTTCCCATACATTAAAGAATAGGATTCCTACCAGAGCCTCCTGCAGGATCCTCGTCCTTTGTTCAGAACAGGAGAGGTTAGGTGGCTTGCCCAGGGTCTTCCTCTGAGTGGGGAGAGCCTTAAAAGGCCTTCACATTCCTGAGCCATGACTCTCCAAAGATCGCAGCGGGGCTGTCTGGTTAAAGAGAGGGAGTTTTTGTACGTGTCTGGAGGAGGAGGTGGCTGCCCGGGACAGGGACTCAGGAACCTGGGGCCTGAGCTTTGGGGACAGAGCTGTTCTTGAGCCCCACAGGAATCTGAGTTCTGAGCTGGCCTTCCTGCACACATGCCTTTGAGCCTCGCTGTGCCCCAGGCTTTCCAAGGACCCAGGAGTCTCCGCTCTGGAGTCCTCACTCTCCACACTCTGGTTTGCTGCAGCTTGCTTCTGGGGGCCTCAGGAGGAGAAGAGGGGGCTAGAGTCAGAGGGATGGGTCATGAGGGCCTTTGCCCAGATCTGGGTGGCTTGGGTGCCCCTTCCCCACCTCGCATGAATGCTCCCTGGAATGAGAAGGCAACAGAGGGGCCCTCAGAGGTACTTGAGCCCTGATTAGGAATAAGTGTCTGATAATGACTCCCATCAAATGTCAAGCGGCCTTCTCGGCTCCTCTGGGGCTGATTGCTCCCCCTGGGTTGGGGGCGGGGGGAGGCCTGGCCCCCTGTGCTTCTCTAGCATTGAGATCCCACCCCAGGGGCTTTGTCAGGGTTTTGTCTCTGAGGTGAGCTCCTCCTGGGGCTATGGACAGCCTCAGGTCTCATGGCAGCCCTTCCTGGTCAGAGCACTGGGGTCCTTACCCCTCCTGGATACTGCCACAGAGTGGGGGGGGGGGGTTTGCAGATGCCAAGATGGGTGGGCGGGGTAAGACTCAAGCTAGAACTGACCTCACAGGTCCTGGGGCTAGACAGAGGAGGCAGAAGCTCCATCAGGCTCTTTACAGAAAGGGCCCTACCCCTTCAAGGGCCCGTTGGAGCACAAACCCCAACTTCTGCCTTCAGCTATGACTTGTCTCTTCTGAAGGCTCAGTGTATTTGTTGGCTAGTGTTTTATAACTGCCCCAAAATTCAGTGACTTGAAACAATTAGATTTATGGTTTCTAATGAGTCTGTGGGTTATCTGGGTGGTTCTTCCAGTCTTGGCTGGGGTCACTTGTGTACTTGTGGTTGGCCATGGGTTGAGGAGGCACCTCTGTTGATCTCTGGGCTCTCATGTCTGGGAGTCATCTGGCCCTAAGCGGGTTTAGGGAGGCCTCAAGTGGGACAAATGGGCTCTTCTCAAAATACCCTCATCCTCCAGCAGGCTAGCCCAGGCTCACTCACATGGTGCTGGCGGGGTTCTAAGAGTGCGTGGAAGGGTCGCAAGGTCTCTTGAGGTCTAGCCTTGGAATTGGCATGTCATTACATCTGTTGAACTCTGTTGGTCCAAACAAGTCACAAGGCAGTTGCATTCAATAGGAGATGAAATAGACTTGACTTCTTGTTGGGAAAAACTGCAAAGTCATGTTGTCAAGGGGCACGGATATAGGAAGGGGAGGATTTGGGGACATTATGCAATCAACCTGCTATATCTAGCCTCTGAAGTCTCTTGTTTCCCCTCCTCCAAGGTCTGAATGGGAGAACTTGGCTTGATCACCAGGGAAGGACTGGGTAGGGCCTTGACCCCGTGACCTCCTGGGTTGCTTCTAGTCTGACATTGTGTGATGAGCTCCTGTTCTTCTGTTGGTGGGTCCCTCACATCGCCATCCAGCTGGGTGACCTTGGGCTCTTCACTTCTTCGCTTTCTGCCTCAGTTTCCTCCTTGGTGAAACGATGTAGTTGGATTAAATTTGATAATTAGATTAGATGATTAATTATCAGGAACCTACTCTGTGCCAGGAGATCGCCAGATCTTGGGCTGGAAGATCTGAAAGGGCCTGCCAGGCTGGTGTGGGAGGACGTGCTGACTGACAGGGGGCAGGGTGCCCAGTGGGGCGGAGAGAGAGACTGATTACAAAGTGAGTTCATATCCTTCTCTAAAAATGTGGAGAAGCTGGTTCCCCAGTCTAAACTAGTTTCCCCTTTGGCAAAACTGGTCGGTGAAAGTATTTGGTAAGATCCTAACTGACAGCGCATTTGTTAACTGCAAAGCGCGGTGCACGTGCCAATGGCTGGAGCCACTAGCCCTCTCCCGGACATTGGCCTTCCTGTGGAGGGCTGCAGGGGTTTTACTTACTTCTGGTAAAACCTGATGTTGGTTTCTCACCATTAAATCAGTGCTCCTTGGGCTGAAGAAACACGGCGGAACTTGCTGGGTTAGACACGGAGGGGTGAAGGTTATAGAAACAGGGTTATTCTCTGTCGTCAGGTGGAGGATGCTCAGGGAGCTAAGTCTGGCTCACTGAGCGTTTGAGCAGATCCATTGCACTAACCTCTTCGGCCACCTGCCATCCCAGGCGCTCTCTCAGATGTCACTGCATTTGTTTCCATCCTCGCCGTGACTTTGTTGGGGACAGTGCTCCTTTCCCACGTACAAACAAGGCCGCTGTGGCATGTGGCTCAGAGAAGCAGAGCGTCCTTCGTTCGTCCACACAGCTAGTCCATCGCGTATTTAGAATCTGTCTCATGCTGACGGGATGTAAAGAGATCATGGCTATAGACTTGAGATGAGGTTTGGATGTAGCTCTTCTGCTTCCAGTACTATTACTTTTCCCACCACATCACACTGGAGACCGCTCAGTTCCAGGACCGTTGGGAGAAGAACAAGCTGGTATGGCCGTCAAAGGCAGTGTGGATAGCATTCAGGTTAGATGGACCAAGAACTTGCTGATGACAGGGACCCAGGATAAAAACAGTCATAGCTAAGATTATTAAGGACTTTGTGCCAGGCACCGTGCTAAGCCCTTTGCAAACAGTATCTCATGGAATCCTCAGAAGACCCTTGTGAGGTTTGTACTATTTAGGTGGCTTGCCCAAGGTCACACAGAGAGTGAGAAAGGGTCTGGGGTTTGCATCCTGGTGGCGTGGCTCCGTCTGTAATGTAGCACTCTTGGCTAAGGTGGTGGGCCAGGTACTTTGTGTGCCTTAGGTCTCCCCAGGCCTCCGGCTGATGAGAGGCTGTGTGCTACCCAGGGAAATGGAAGTACAGGTCCTGTCTGTGTCCAGGAAGGTGCAGCTGGGGCTTCTGTGAGTCTGCTCCAAGTAGGGCAATGTATGGAGAAAAAGTGTGTGTGGAGAGAGCATCTGAGGTCAGGCTTTCTTTTTCAGGGAGTTGATGCATCACTCAGATACCCAAGGCCATTAGCTCCCTCAGTGGGTGTTGCTCTCTTCTTAGTTGTTTATCATGCCCAAGGGCGTTAAATTGATTCCAGAAAGCTTGTCTATTTCCTCTGGCTCTCCCTACAGAGGGGTAGAGTGGGTGTGTGGCACGCAGGGCTGACCAGGATGAGGGACACCCTCGGGTTGGCAACATAACTTATACGGGCATATTTCTTCAGGAGCCTTTGGGATGTCATCTCCGTGTCCAAGAATGGGTATCTTCCTAGGGCTGAGAGGGTCGAGGGTAGAGTGGCGCCAAGGCAGAAATGGGAAGAGTGGGTTGGAAGGAGCAAATGCAGTGTGCAGGCGAGGGTAGAAATGGAAGTGTCCAGCTTTGGGTAGAAGTGTTAGTAGGACTGAGTTCCTGGCCCAGAAGCCCGCCCCCAGATCCTGGACGACCTGGTTGGTCTAAAGTCATCCCAGTCGCTGCTGGCAGTTGGTCAGGATGAGCCAACGAGGTGCAAGGAGAGTTTTTCTGAGGGGTGCGGGAAAGTCTTTTGTACACTTCTGGAAGAGTCTCTGAGAGTTGCTCTCTTCTGGTTTTCTCTGAACATTGTCATGGGTGGATATGAGGCTCCTAACTGCCTTAGCCATCTTGTGGCCTAGTCTGAGGGTGATGGATACACAACAGAAGAATCACAGGGAAACAGGACCAGACTTCCAGATCACATCAGGTCTACACCCAGATTCTGCCCTACCTCCAGGTTTCCAGAGCTAGTAAATTTCCATATATGTGAGCCACTTTGAGCTGTTCCATGTTCAATGCCCCTGAAAACCCTCTAATGGCTACACTGATTGCTGGTTACTCATGTGTAGTGGTGGCCCAATCCAAGAGACTGCAAAGCTGGTATCTGGGGGGGGGGCGCTAAGGGGACCAAAGAATGCCCCCCTCCTCACCCTCAAATGCCTTCCCGTTGGCACATGGATGGTGTCCAGGATGTGTGAAGAAAGGTCCTTTCCTTTCGAGGCAGCTCTTTGCCTAGGGACCACCCTGTCCCCCTTCCTCCCAGAGGGAACCCTGTTTCAGATAGAAAGACTCTGAGAATAGATGATGGCCCATAGTCACTCAGCATGAAGGGCTCAGAGTATGGAGGACTTTGTCAGGGAGGTAAAGCCCCCACTGCTTGGGACTCAGATGGAAAGAGACCTTGGGCAGAAGGGGAGGGGCTAGAGCCCCCTGACCCATTGTCACTCCCCAGCAAACAGAGTTGGAGGAGTTGTTTTCTGCCCACATCCGTGGCCTGGCTTGGCCATAGTTCTCCCCGGGTGGGGTGGGGGTAGGTCAGCCTGTGGTGAGCACTTGGCCTGTCTTGTGACCCCAGCTAGGACAGAGGCTGTCAGGGGCCTTTGTGTCCGAATCACCACCCCCCAGGGGCATGGGCTGGTCCCATATTACTTAAAGAGAAGTGGAGGGCCCTGGCTCCAGAGGGCTCCAAACTGCTCCATATTTCCCTGGGAGGGGAGTCGGGCGGTACATAAATAAGACAATTTATTCAGAGAAACCATCTCCCCTATTTACATTTAAATTGAATAATTTAAAACACCTTTACCCATTTCCATAAATTATCCCCCATTGGACAGGCAGTCCAACTGTGTGGAGGGGGTGCCTTCCTGGGGAAAGGCCTAATTACATTCCCTGCTACAGGGCTGAGGTGGGAGGGGAGGAGGGGACGTGGGGAGGTGTGGAGGGGCAGGCAGGCCTGGGAGGAGGGAGCTCCAGAGGAGGCAGCCATTTGCTTGGAACTGGCAGGAAGAAGGAGGGAGCTAAGAAGAGGTGAGGTCCCTTTAAGAGCTTTGCAACTGAGAGGTGAAGGGCAAAAAAGTCTTCCTTTTCTCGGAGGAGTGAAGCATTTGGGACCAGCCAAGAACACCCCTCAAGTTTGATCTGGGTCAGCTGTCCTCTGTTTCTGGCTCCTGCAGACCCAGTGTCTGGCGTGGGAGAAGGGGAGGAGGGGGAGAGAACAGGCTTCCCTCAGGGATGACTTCCTTACGGGTGTTTCCCAAACACCTGTTATTTGCCAGGCTTCCCTGCGGAGTGCAGGGGACGCAGGGCTAAAGCCCTGCCCTTGTGGGCTTCCACAGAGGCTGGAGGATGGATCCGAGGGGAGGTGGGGGGAGCCAGGCTCACAGAGGAGGGGCTCTCTGGATGGCCCTGGAAGGACGTGGATTTCGGGAGGTGCTGAGGAAGAGAGAAGGCCTTGCTGAGAAGGCACCGGTGTGGAAAAAAGGCTCTGAGGGGAGAAGGCTCCGGATCTAGGGCCTGAGCAGACCAGAGTAAGTTCAGGGGAGGAGGAAGAGTTGCTCAGGAGGCGGGCCTGGTGGCATCACCACAGCGGTCTCCCTTCACGGCCCACCTGTGAGCCTGCGTGGATGGAGCTTGGGCCTTGCGATCCTCTGTCACTGACTCTGGTTAGGCCCTTCTATTGCCCAAGTGCCTCAGTTTCCCTGCCAAGTGCCCAGGGAAGCTGCAGGCTCTTCCCAGGCCCCCTGACGCAGAGGGATCGGATTCCTGGCATTGGCCCAATTCGTCTTCAGGGCCCTGGGGCCCCTCTGCCTCCGGAATCTCCTGGGCTGTCTCCCTACATCCCTGCCCTCCCGGGATCACCTCCCTCTGGCCTTTCCCAGAGATGGACGTCTCTCCAACTTCCCTCCTCTCAATCAGGGTGGCTCTGGACACAGAGTAGAGCCCCAAATGACTCAGTCTTCTCCCCCATTGAAGACAAAATGGCAGGTGAATTGTGTGGAGTAGGGGTAATTTGGCTTGGAGAGGGGGACAGTGAAGGAGGCTGGTGACAAGTTCTCTGGTGCTTATGACAAACCTGGGAGGCAGGCATGATTAGCTCTGCTTAAGAGATGAGGAGGCAGAGGCTTTGAGCTGGAGAAACCAGAACTTGAACTTTGTTCCGTCTGACTTGGAAGCCCCTGCTGTTGATCGCAGGCCGAGCTGTGTGGCTCACCAGGATGCCGACAAGCAGTTGCTGGTGAGTCGTGCTGTGCTGTGGGCCGTGTGAGCAGATGGGGCATAAACCTCTCTTCGAAAACAGATTAAAGTGGACATGGTGGTGCTGAAAATCTGTGCAGTCCCCTTGCATGTTAATGGAATCTTCCTTAAGTGTTTCTTTGCCATCGTCATGGGCCCTCCTGGGGGAGGAGGGCACATCCGGCACATCCGAAAAATGCCTGTGGGTCAAGGCACACCTGGTCCCTTCTGATTTTCAGAACTAAGGCTCTTGAAATAAGCTCCTCTATTCTAGGAAAGAGGTATCTCCTCCAGTGGCCTCTGAGCCTGTCCCCAGCAGCTACTGCCCCAGCTGGTCAAGCCAGGGGTTTTGTCCTCTCATACTGGAACCAGACAGGTGTAGGTTCAGATCCTGAATCTGTCATTTGCTAGCTTTGTGACCTTGGGAAGGTCACTTGCCCTCTCTGAACCTGAGTCTCGTTAGGATCAGAATGCCGATCTCAGAAGGTGGTTGTGAGAATCAGATGAGATTGTTTAGTGAGCCACGTGGCAGAGAGCTCAGCACACAGAGCAGTTGCTCACTAAACGTCAGCTTCTTTTCTGACAGGTCTGCCTGATAAGGAGGTCCTCGCAGCTACCCCTCGCCTTTTCTGGGAGACCTTCCATGGCTGGCTCCCTGTGATGGCCGTCTCAGTGCTCGGTGTCCTCTAGACATTGTGGTGTTTGCTTTGCCGCAATTGACTTAAAGCCGCTTGTGTCTCACTCCACTTGTGTCTCATTTTCCTTTTTGTTGAAAGATACAAAAATAATACTTACCTTACAAAGGTGCTGTGAAAATTAGGTTAGAAAGAGCGTGGGTTCAGCACCCCGTACGATGTGGGGCACGCCGCCCTCACTCTGCAGCTGCACTGTTGCATGTGGGTGGGTGGGGTGGGCTGCTCCCCATCAGGTTGGGTCCCCCCCCGGCGGAGACGCCTCCTGTCTGACTTTCCCGGCACCAAGCAGAGGAAGTCCTCACCCTGCAGGGTTCAGGCTCCTGGGGAAAAAAAGTCTCCCTCCCTCCCTTCGTAGGCTCTCAGGGCATTCCTCTTATGAAGTTGGTAACTGTGCATTAACTATCGATGAAGCGGTTGCAGGTGTGGCCGGGATGACAGTGGAACTATTTAGGGATGATTTTCAACCCTCTGCTGAGGTTTCTCATTTGAGGTTAGGGTGTCCAGTGATCTTCAAAATAGGGATCTCCTATTTAATCAACAAAGAGCTTTTGAGCATCTGAACGATTGAGCAAAGCAATCCCTGAGCTGCATCCTGGGCTCGAATTTGGGGACTAGAGACACTTCCAGGTCCCAGCCCAGACGTATCCCCTGATATCATCTTGCTCATGCCAGCCCAGTCCCAGGGATGGTTAATTAGCCAAGTTCCATCACCGTGGGAGAAGGGGGCCAGCAAAGGCTGGTGTCATGGGGGAGTGCTGTTGTGGACGTTCTGGATTATGACTCAGACACAACTAGTTGTTTGATTTTTTTAAAATATTTATTTATTTGACACAGAGAGAGCACAAGCAGGGTGAGCCGCAGGCAGAGGGAGAAGCAGACTCCCTGCTGAGCAGGGAGCCCAATGCGGGACTCGATCCCAGGACCCTGGGATCATGACCTGAGCCGCAGGCAGACGCTTAACCGACTGAGCTACCCAGGCGCCCCTGGTTGTTTGATTTTTTAAATGAATTTCTTATTTCTGACTTTTAATGAATTTCTAATTTCCCCGGGCTTCAGTTTCCTCATAAAACAGGGATTTGATTAGATGAACTCCAGGGTCATCTGCAAGTTTTAGAGTTCTGAATTTCTAGGTCTAACCTGAATCCCTCTTGCTATATTTGAAGCCAACCAGAGACTAAAGACTTGGTGTAGACACTTATATTTGGTAATAAGTGACCTCAGATAAATCCTAGAGGGCTGTGGTTTTTAGTCTTTCATAGTAGAAGAGCTTTGGTGGGACTGTATTCTAATTAAATATTTAATGGGTTGTATCTGCCTGTTAAAATCACTGCCACCACCATGGGAATGGATCTTCTTTGTGTTCTTGTTTGCAGCTTGTCTGTAAATGGCAGAGCTAAGGCCAGCTGGAAATCTAGCCCCCAAGACCATGTGGGATCCAGCGATCCAAAAAGGTTGTCCAAAGAGCAAAGGAAGGTTTCAGGGCTCTGAAGCTGCCCTTCCTACTCCATTTCCTGGAGCCGATTATGGTACTGCCAGCAGGATCCAGGGAATGGGCTCAGGCCCGGGTTTGGGGCTGCTCTTTATTCTGCCTGCTCTCTGAGAGCGGGGGAGAGAATATGTGCTTTTTCTCTACGTTAATAAAGCCCAAAATGAGTCTTCATTAAGGGCTCCATTAAGAAGCCACGGTTATTCTTGGCACTCATTAGCGTTGCTGCTTACCGCTAAGTTTCCACACTGTTGCTTCCCTGGGGCTTTGCAGGGCCCCCTCCCCATGCTGGAGAGCTGCTCATAAGAGAGACCCCAACTGGCTGAATCTCAGAGGTGGGAGAACTAGGGCTTCCCCAGTCCATTTCATCCATTCCCCTGTCTCTGGACAATTGCCTGTCTGCCTTCTAGAGCCCCTGGGAGCAGCCTGTGTAAGGGGTTTGTAGCTCTAGTTGGAAGTTCTTCTTGTCTAACTGCCCTCTTTTGCTGCGGTGTGAGCCAGTTTGAGCCCTTCACTAGGATAATGAAGAGTTTCTTTCTAAGAGCACCTTCTTTCTTTCTCCTTCTGAGTTCAGGTGCTAGATTAATTTCAGTAACTGATGAAACCCTGTCTCCTTCCTGTGTCCCTGTGGGAAGACCCATCCCTAGATAACATCTGCATGTTAAGGGTGACTCTTAGGGTCAGTCCCACCTCCCCCCATTTGTGCCCTTCTTGTGTCTCTACCTCCTGTCTTCACCCATGTTTTCTCCAGGCCTCCAGACAACTCCTGGGCCTTTATCAGGACCTGTGGCTGCCTGACCCCTTCCCCACAGAAGCACCATTAAATGCATACTGTGTGCCAAGAACGGTGCTAGGTCTTCTATCTCACTTAGCCAGAGTCTCAATCCCGCCAATGACTGGTTCCATTTTGGAAACGAGAAAAACAAAACAAAACATGACAACAAAAACAAAAAAACTGAGCCTCAATGGGCTTCAGGTTTTTGGCCACGCAGGTAGTTAAAGGTAGAGTCAGAATTGAACCCAGGTGTCCTGACTCTAGGTAGGATGCACCTGCTTCACTGAGTCATCATTGTCTTCTCCCTCCTTCAGGTTTCAGCATAAGGACCAGCGAACATAAGAAAGGGCTTGGATCCACAGCTAGTGGCTTGCTGCCGATGTGACAAGAAAAAATTAGACTAAAGTTCTTCTCTCGGGTGCCTGGGTGGCTCAGTTGGTTAAGCGACTGCCTTCAGCTCAGGTCATGATCCCAGGGTCCTGGGATCGAGTCCCGCATCGGGCTCCCTGCTCAGCGAGGAGCCTGCTTCTCCCTCTAACCCTCCCTCCTCTCATGTACTCTCTCTCTCTCATTCTCGCTCTCTCAAATAAATAAATCTTAAAGTTCTTCTCTCACATGTCTGAACTTCCACATCCAAGTGTGTGTTGTTCCTTCATGTAGCCCACTTGGACAGTTTGGTATATGCACCAATCATGTCACATTGTCGGCACCTTTGGAACTCCCCTGTGGCATATGGTCTTGACTGTCGGTGACTATTTATCTTTTTCAGGGTGAACTGTATCTTTGGAAATACCCCAGAGTCATGTGGATTCAGGTCTGAGGAATCAGGTAAGGCACCAAAATAGGTGATTCTCCTTTGGCTCACTACCGTTTAAAACATTGCTCAGTGAAATGTGGTATAGACATTCACTGTTCCACAGGCCCCAGCTTATTGCTATGCAGAAGATTTCTCCCGAATGTCTCAGAATCTCGACGCATGAAATAAAGCTTGAGCGGCTATTCGATGGGGAAGAGGGACGAGGGACAAGTGGACACTGATGCTCAAAACCAAGTGGTCCATGACATTTCCTCATGATTTTGAGCCACTTTTTGGGCCTGGGGAGTTGGAGTCCCCCTGGCAGATGCATTGGTTCTCAGATCCTGGGTCAGTGGGGGTATCGGTGCCGCGTAGTCTGACTTTATCTGGAAGACACAATAAGTAGAAATGATTTCTCTTTTGTCCATGACAAAGGTTTGGCTGAACCTTTTATGAAACAATTCCCTGTTTGTTTTTTGTTTGTTTGTTTGTTTGTTTTTTACAGGAGTCTGTTTCTTTGCCTTAGCTGAACAATTCAGCTATCATTCTCATTGTTAAGTATCCCTTTCAATGAACTAAATCTTTTGCCTTTTTCAGTATTTCCACTGGCTTCTGGGAGGGCAGGAGAGGGGCTGGACAGTTGCTTCTGGCAATGTCCTGGTTGTCTTCCTTTCTTTAAAACTGGTGTGTCTGTGACATCCCATTGTCTTGGACATTATCTCACTTCCAGACACTTCTCTGAGCCTCTCAGGTGTCCTCTTTGCAAGATTTCCATGCCTTTGGCCCTGTTTGGCCTTGATTTTCAGGCTTCAGGAATACCTGCTCGCTTTTTGATGAGCCAGCCCAGCACACATTTCCTGTCTGCATCAGGCCAGCTGGGGCTGGCTGTGGTGGGGATGGGAAATGCGTGATGGGTCGATACAGGTCAGTCTCTTGTCTTCTGCTTTCAGGGAAAATCTGTCTGGTGAAGTTATTGTCATATGAAGATTGTACAGTTTAACAGGGGCCCCTGGAGTTAGGTGCCCTTGCCTTTGTTACTTTAGACAAGTTCAGTGAAAACCTTGGAGAATTACCACCTCTGTGGGCTTCAGTTTTTTCATCTGTGGAGTGGGAGTAATAATAACTCCATCCTGGGAGGTCGTGAGGACCAAAGATGATTCACACAAAGAGCTTGGCTAGTGACTGGTACATAATAGGTGCTCAAAAATGAAAGCTATTATCTTGATTACCAACTTAATAGTGACTCCAGTTGGCTGCGAGCTGGAGCTGTTTTTGGTCAGGTGAACTAACTGATCACAGAGCGGGGCAGGAGTGGAGGGGGCGGGGAGCTGTCCATGGTTCTGCAGCCATTCCTCCGAGATGGTAAATGTCAGCGATCACCTCTGTTGTGTCTGGTACTCTTCTAAGCACACGAGTCTTTAGACAGAGCGAAAGCCTTTTATCTGGACGCCCAGACAGTCACACGTGTACACAGGGGAGAGCGACACGCCCCTGTTAGTAAGCATGGGACTGTCTCGTGTGCCTGCATATATGTGGGCATTTTAAAAAAATATGGTGTGTGTGACACGAGTGTATTTTGTGTGTGTGCATGTGCACGCGTGTGTGTACGCACGTGGGGTGGGGGGAGTAAGTGATGAATGGGTGGGGTTGAACTGAAGAAGGGAAGGAGGGGTACTGCTATAATGTAACTCACCTGGGTAAACTAGCTGCTGAGAAGGCCCCAGCTTGGCTACCAGGGAGAGGCTGACTTCCTAGAACTTCCTGGGGAGAGTGAGATGTACACTGGCCCCCACCCCATGCCCCTCCTGGCCCACCAGAACAGAGTAAATCTGAGGCCAGAGTGGAGCTTCTCTCCTGCAGGGCATTCCAAACTAATTTTCTGGTGCATTATACACTTGGCCTTTTGAACAATCAATAGCCTTAAATGCTGTTTGGTTCCTGCAGCCAAATCCAAGAGAAATAAGACATAATCCATCTGGCTGATATGGCCAGAGCAGGAAGGGAAAAGGAGAGAGAAAGAGGGAGGCTAGAGCTGCCCTGGGGATCCCTGCTTGGCTCAGGGAGGCGGGGGGAACTGGAGGGGCCTGCCAGCTCTCGAGAGAATGGGCCTTTAAGAGATACTGATGGCTGGCTAATCACAGCCCCATTTGTCTCAGTGCATCCTACCCATAGAGCTGTCACTACAGCAGAAGTGGAGTTCAAGTGGGGAAGGGCTGGGATAAGACTCAGGATGTGGGGTTGAGAGTGAGGGACGGTGTGGACGTCTTAGAATTCTGGATGGAAGCGTCTGGCTTGGGACATAATCCCCTAGAAGTCCTGAGATGGCACCAGGGAGAGTATCCCTGGGGACAGGGAGCTGTGGTCCCAGAACAGGCTTGGGGCTGCTCAGAGGAAGCCACACCTGGCTCAAGAGAGGACAGCATGGTCCCTGCAGGCCCTGCTCTGGGGCTCAGCCCGGCAGAGGGTGGGATGTGAGGAGGTGGATGGGGGGTGGTCCTAGACAGTAAGAGGAAGAGCAGAATCCGCCTCCTTCAGAGCCTCTGCTCCCACAGGGTGGGACTCCTAGAAGGACAAACAGTGAGCATCTCAGGTGTCCCTGCTGCCTCTGGCAGCGCAGCTGGGAGGACTGCTTCCAAGGACCTCCAAATGTCCTCTGCTTCTCCCCCACCCTCAGACCTAGGCCCCACTCAGAGGAACAAATTGAAGGAGTCAAGTGCCCAACTCAGGGCTCAATTTCCCCATCTCTCCTAGAAATGGTCTAGAGACCATTTAGACTGTCTAGAGACTGGTAGGTGGAGGATGCAGGCCTCTGCTGGACCCAGGGGCTTGGGTCATTTCCCTTGAGGATGGAACACCCAGACAGTGGGAGAAATGACATTCACAGTGTGAAGTCAGTCACGTAGCCACTGCCTGGCGAGGTGTGGGGTAGGCATAACCAAAGGGTTATCTGGGAGTGGTTTCCCCGGAGAAGGCATGGAGATGGAACGGCGGGGAGGAAGGCAGTGGCACCTCTCTTGCCCTACCCTGCACCTGGCTCTGGGGAAGGGGACCCCCTCTAACTACCTGTCTGCATCTTCAAGCACTGCAGTGGACACCTCAGCCTCTGGGGGCAGTGGGGTCGTGGAGGGTGGGAATGCCAATAAAGGGCCTGTCAGGGGCCAGGAAGCCTAGGGTAGATACATCCCCCATCCAGAGGGACCCTCAAGATGGGCAGGCGGGGACTAACACTGGTGAGTGGTGAAAAGGTGGGAAGAAGCCAGGCTCAGCATTTGCTTGGGCCGCTGGAGGCTCCCCAGCTACTCATGGCCGGGGGCCTGGGGCACCCCTCTAGCGCTTGGCTTGAGCTGGCCCTGCTCAGCTGGAGAACCGTTCCTGCTTCCTAGGTCCAGGGCAGCTGAGCCTTCAGCTAGCGGAGCGGCAACAGTCCAGCGGTGGCATCAGCTCTGTGATAAGGGCGGGGCCTGCACACTTCTCTGATGGGTAATTATGCTTGGAGCATGTTCTATGGAGATGCAGGGCTTGTCTGACAAGGCATGCTCTTGTTCCTGCTGCTGAGGCAGAGCGGAGAGGCCAGGGGCTGCAGGTGACGTTGCCGCTTGGGGAACCTCTCGGGAATAATGAGCTGCAGAGCCCCAGGGGCACTCATCCAGTTGGGCACCCCTGTCTCTCCCCTGGCCAGGGGAAGGAAAGCAAGGGGGCGGGGGGGGGGGCGCTCAGCAAGAGGACTCCTTCGACACAGGGAGTGCTGGGAAACCTCACGTATTTATGGTAACAGTTATAACTTTATTGTTTATAATTATTATAACAGCAGAGACACCAATATTTATATTGTGTTCTATACTTTTCAAAGCATTTTCACATTTGATTTCACCATAATCCTTTCTTGGAAGGACAGATTTTTATCCTCATTTGAATGATGAAAATGGGAGTGGCTTGGTCATGCTCACCGGGCAGAGCCACGTCCTCAGCCTGGTCTCCTGATTTGGATGTCAGAGCTCCTTCTCTGTCTCCCAAGTTGGGCAGGATGTCCCTCACAGCCACTCCCTAGCCTGGTGTCACTCCAGAGGCTCCCGTGTGAGGTGACCCCAGGGCAGGAGTTGAGGGAGGGGGCGAGAGAGGAGTCCTGGGTCCCTGCATTGGGAAGTTCCTGCAGCGGGACAGGCCAGTCACCAGAGGTGGAGTGAAGCTGATCTAAAGGCGCGATTGAAGGGTGGGCATGAACGCGGGAGACAGGCCCGCTGAGTATTTCCACAGACTCGATGCCGCAGCCATGCCGCCATTGTGGGAGGAAGCTGGGACACTGATTGCTATCTGTGTGAGCCGGTCCACTTTAAATAAAAGGCACTGAGTGACAAACAGCCCTTCCCATGCTGCATGCACATGAAAATGGTGCCAATGAACACCTTGTGGATTCTGCACTGAGAACCTGGGACCCAGAAAAGATGACAGGAGTTTTCCTTGGGGCCGAGGTCAACCAAGGAGGGTGTCCTGTCAGAAGCAGTTTTGAGTGGAGTCTGGAAGGAAGCAAATGACAAGCGCTCTAGAGGCAAAACAGAAGGCCTGGGGTGAAGGGGTGAAAAGTTTGGGATGGTGAGCACGTTAGCTTGGATGGGCCTGGGGTGGAGAACGTAGGTGGGTGAGGGGTCCCGAGAGCTGATGATTGAGGTGGAAGGTCAGACAGGAATTTGATAAGCTAGAAATTACAGAGACTCTGAGGATCGTTAGAAGGTAGGAATAAGATAGAGTGCGGAATGCTTTGCAAAGCTTTGGGTAGAATGAAGGTTGGATGGAGAGACAGGAGAGGTGTGGACAGGTGAGCCCCCCGAGTTTTACCTGTGTCCCATTCTGACTTGGAGTTCGAAGGGCTAACTGTGGAACCTGAAATTCTCTGGATGGCTGCAGGGCTTTAGGACCCTCTGCACATTCTGCCCCAGGTTGGGCTGCGTTCTGGAACTTGGCAGGATGGATGGCTCCCACACCGCATTGCCCCGCCCCACGGCGCCTTCCTTCCCCCAGCCAGAACTCAGCCTTCCCTCTGCAGGATGCCAGTTCAGTGCTGCATCCTGCCTCAGGCTCCAGGAAAAAGCTTGCTGCTCTGGGAAGAGGCCCTGCTGCTCCTTCTGCTCTGCTCTGGGGTGATTGATGGCTGTGGGGAGGTGGGTGAGCAGCCTTCCCTCCCCGCCAGCCTGGTTCAGAGGGTTGGAATGGGTGGGAAGCAGACTCCCAGAGTAACCGAAGAGGAGTGGCAGGGAGGGTAGGCCAGAAGGTGGCCCAGATGCTCCACAGGGTGGTTCTAGGTGGAATGACTGGTTCCAGGGACCAGGAGATTTGTGCAAAGTACCAAACAGTTAGCTTAATACCGGATTCTTCTGAGTAGACAAAAAATAACGTTTTGCTGCTCAATTTCTTGGTTTCTCAAGCCCCCCTGGACTAGGGCTTTGAAAGACCCATGATGGTGGGGAGTGAGGAGAAACTGAGGCTCAGGAAGAAGCAGGTGGTTTATCCTTAAAAGGGTGTGCTCTGCCCTTATCTCTGGGCCCCCACAGTGTAAGGTCGGGAGGGGGTTCTCTGGGTCGCTCTCTCTGCCAGGCCTTCCTGAGGAATTTTAAAGGGACAAATCCTCTTCTCCAGATTGGGGGTGGGGGGAACCCAAGAGCTATCGGCACCTGTAAAACCAATTTAAAAATCAGTCTAGCCAACCAGCCCCCAAAGGAACCAAAGGGAGCTATAGAGTAACTCAAAAGCAGACACTAATGGAGGAGAAAAGAAATGTAGTTACATATTCATCAGCTTTTAAATATTCATGAGGATTGTAAAGCAGATTAATTTTCATGCCTCATTTCTCCCGCGGTTCTTGCTGTCCATATTTTACCGCAGCAGTAGAAGAAAAAGGAGCTATGGATCACTCGGCCAGTGCCCTCACCATCACTTAAGGGGCAGTGTGCGTGTATGCGTGCGTGTGTGTGCATGGGCGTGCGTGTGTGTGAGGGGCAGGGGAACAGGAGGGGCTGTCACTGTGGAGGTGAAGGTGTTCGTCTCCCGAGGGATGGGCCTCTCGGCCAAGCCAGGACGCTGCCAGGACCGCAGCAGGACAATGTAGGGAGGTCGTGGAGGGGTCTGAGGGAGGGGAGCCATCTGGAGCAGAGAGGACTCTGGGGGCATCGGGTTAACTTGTGACGTCCCCTGGGTGAAGAAGGAAAAGGACCTTCACCAGGGTCAGCAAGGGTTTCCTCTCCACTTCCCTGAACTGTCTGAGACGGACGGTCCACTGATGGAGCGAGGTGAGAGAGCAGGGCGGGCACCAGACAGAGTGAGGAAGGTGCTGGAGACGCGGAAGAACAGAAGGGAGGGGAGAGCACCCGGGAGGGAGCAGAAAAGGAGAACGAAACGAAGGGGCCGCTGGGGGCCCATCTGTTCCAGGTGGAGTGCATTAGATAAAAGGACAGAGGATGAAATGATGGGGACGAAGGTTAGATATCTGGAAGGACTTGCAGATCCCAGGGCTCTTGGGAGAGATCTGCTGGGGGTGGGAGAGATCTTCCCCTGAGTCATATCCCAGCTGCTGCTAGCCCACAGAACGACGGCAGCCTGAAAGGAGAGGTGTCACAGCGGCTGCTTGGGAAGCACAGCCAACAAGCGTCCTGGTTAGAGGGACCAGGCAGAGTTGGGGGGGGGAGTAAGTGTTAAGTGCAGGGTATCAGGTGAGCCATCCTAGAGCCAAGGGCAGCAAATGTTGTTGTCCAGAGTCACGAATGGGGACCAGATGGCCTGCGAAGGAGCAAAGATGGGCCTCGGGGGACAGAGCCATGGATGCAGCCTTTCCTTGGGGCCCAGTGTATGGCTCCTGGGCACGGATGCCCCTTGACAGCCCTTAATGGCTTGAGCCAACTTTCTTGGAATGAGTGGGGGGATGAGCTGGCCTCTGAAGGGCCCATCCTGGTTTACCAATTCCTGCCCCCTTCTGTGGTGGCAGAAGGGTATTCCATGAGTACGATCCTTAGGGTGCTCTCTGGTGACCTTTGGGCATCACTAGGCCAGACCTCACAGGTGGGCTCGTTCCCCAGCTTCATTCCCTCTGTGCTGGATATCTCCATGCGGGTGTCTAGTACACATCTCAAACCTAACATGTCCACACTCCAACGGACTGCCCCCAGCACGCAGACCCGTTAGCTTGCAGCCTTCCCTATATTGGTCAATGGCAACTCTACCCTTCTGGCTGCCCAGGCCAAAAAACTGAGGAGTCATCCTTGACTCCTTTCTTGCCCAGTCCTTCAACGTAACACCCAGAATCTTCTGACTTCACTGGCCACTACCCAGGCGCAAGCTCCCGCCTTCTCGTGTCTGGATGATCACAGAAACCCTCTGGTCTCCTTCTGGGGCCTGTGGGGCTCCTCACCGTCTGGCCCCTCCCATTGGTCTCTCAGAACTTGTCTCTTTGTCACTGGAACCCCCAGCACTACACTGGTCTCCCGGCTGTTCCTGGAGCAAGCTTCAGGGCCTTTGCATGCGTGTTTCACTCCTTCACTTCCTCTAGGACTTTTCTCAGTTTGCCTTCCTAGTGAGGCCTTCCTGAGCACGCTGTTGCAGACACTGCTCCCTTCTCATAGGAGAATGCCCCTGTGCATAGTTACTGCCCAGGAAGCTTTCCCTTCTGGCCACAGAAGAGTTTACTGCTACAGTAATTGTGCATCTGATGAAAACAACTGAAAAGTGGATAAAAAGTCTGAAACAATGACTTTCAGACAGGAGGAAACAGGTAGCACAGGGGGGGTCCCTGAGAGAAGTGAGGCCCCACTTGTGCATCAGTTTACCTCCAGGCCAAAGTAAAGGAGGGGGGATCCGAGACAGAGCCTGGGGCTTGAGTTGGGACCCAAGTTTGAGGATTGAGACTGGGGTCGAGGAGGCTAGAATTCATAAGGAAGAACACTGGAGAGGGGGAGCTGTCCACGGAGAGTTCTGAAAGTCTGCAGGAGGGTCCTGGAAACTTTAACTATGAACGCTGATCTGCACGTAATCGGGGTGAAGCACCATGAGGTTGGGGAGAGAGCTGCTGGAAAGCAGAAGACCGAGCAGTTCCTGAGCTCACACAGGGCTGGGAATGGCTCAGATTTGTATGTGTCAGGGTGGAGAGGGCTTGTAGTATGTGGCGCAATGGATACAGTCCTCAGAAGGATGTTACCTTGGTCAGAGGCCAAAGGCGGCCCTGTACCCATCTAACAGAGCTTAAGAGCAAACCTTCATAGGGTCACAGTGATTCCAAATAACTGGGAGCCAGAACAGAGTCCCGCTCTCTCTAAAGGCACACAACGAAATCCAGAACCCAATGCAAAATTCACAGTACCCATCACCTAATAAAAAAAAAAAAAAAAAACAGTCAAGCAAAGAAAAAGGGAAACACGACCCATAACCAGAAGACAAATCAATCAACAGACACAGGTGCCCAAATAAGAAGGATGACGGAATTAGCAGACAAAGATGCCAAAGCAGGGATTACAAATATGCTCCATATGCTCAGAACTGTCGAGGAAAACATGAATACAATGAGGAGAAAAATGGAAGATTTCAAAAACGAAATGGAACTTAATAAAGATGGAAACAGAATATCTGAAGTGAAAAATACCATTAAACACATAAGTGATTTTTATTTCTGGCTCAATCACTACCAAAACCACGTGGAGGGTGGGGGCATTTTCCCCTTCTGGCTTATTCTCCCAGCCTCCAGTGCCTCCCCCCTCCTGTGAGGGCACTACATTTGGTTTCTCAGTTCCCCAGGACTCTAGAAAAACAGGCTTCTTTTCTTGTTGATCCCGAATGCAATCTGGACCTCAGGGAGCAAGCAACAGCTCTTCTGAGTCTCGTTTCAGCTGATGTTTCCCGAATCCCTCCTGCGTCCTCTGATCTGAGTGCTCTACCGCCTGCCCAGCTCCATAGTGAACCCCTCTTCTCCGTCAGTCTCCCTTTATCCAAGTAGTTACAGGGCTCTTGTAATGGGGTAAGAAGCAAGAGCTGCCCTGCCCTGTAGAGTTCCACAGCTAGCCCGGGCGGCACCATGCAAGGAAGAAAGTGACAGGGTTCAGGAGGCCAGTGGGGATAAAGTACTTACGGAGAGAGCGAACTTCATCTGGAGGTCAGGGTAGCCTTCATGGAGGAGGTGGCATTTCTGTGCGGGTTTTGAAGGATGGATAAGGTTCGGGCTGGTGGGAAGGAAGGTGAATGCTATAGGTGAAGTAGGGCCTCGTCTTGAATTCCCTCACTTCTTGTCTTCCCTTTCTGAACCCCCAGGCTCCCCCCCTTCCCTCGGGGTTCTCATCAGCTCTTTTGCTCTCAGGAGTGAGTCCTGCGGGCTCCGGGCACCCAGGTTTCCCCAGCAAACTAGTGACACTCGTGCGGGCAGCCTCTGAACTCAGATACCCTTCACCTCCTCGGGCTCTGACCGGATGGAACAGGGCCCAACATGGACAGTTTGTGGTAGGTCTTTCCTGGACAGGTTCAAAACCCAGCCAGAGGGAGCGGGTTTGAGCCAAGACTGGATGACTCAGTCTCTCTGGCCCCCAGCCCCCCATTCGGCTGCTCCTTGACCCCCAACTCAGCATATCTGCCGTGAGGTTTGGGGGGCTTCTGAGCATCTCATTTCCCCTCCCCTCTCATCTCTCTCCCTTCCCCCACTCTCTCCCATCCTCCATTTTGGGTGCGATATGCTCAGCTCCTAAAAAGGGCAGTTTTTCACAGGCTGCTTCCTACATGTCGCCTGACCTTCGGGGCCACTCTGGGGCATGCTGGGTGTGTGCAAATGAGCGCGGCCAGGAGAATGGTGCGGGTGCCCCTCCTTCAGGCATGTTTGGTATAGATAAGGCAGCGCCTGTTTGTGGTGGTGATGTCCCTGCCCCAAAGCCCGAGGCAGGAGGATCAGGAGCAGGTTTCCCTGACGAGGGAGGTTTGAGCGCGGTGGGTGGGGAGCTCAGGTCGGCCACCTCATAGTCTCCACATGTCACCCAGGCCAGATGTTTCTCCTCTTCCTCCCCCACAAAAGGGTGGAGCGGTGGTGGTGGCCGTGGGGCTGTCAGGGAGTCTGGGCGAGCTCTCCATCCCCCACCTGCAAGCCCAAGCCCCAAGTGGGGCCAGCGCTCCCTGTGGCCCCCGGGGGGAGGGGAATGCTCAGAGAGGGCACCATGCGGGCTGGTTCTGAGTCCTGACTTCGGTGCCAGGAGGAGCTGAGCCTGAATTCCATCTCCACTGTCTGCTCCAGACAAGCAACCTAACCTCCAGTCCTTCCTTATCTTGTCTGCAAAAGTGAGACAGTTGCCCCCACCCCCCGCCTTCTAGTGGGGGCATGTTGGGCACCCGCTTAATGGCAGGTGTTGTTGACGGGCTTGCTGAGAGGGGCAGAGGCTGCACCCCCACAGGCCTGTCCTGGCTCCCCTCTGCCTGACTCCCCACCCCAGCTGCTTTACTAAGCCCCCCCGCTCCCAGACCCTTGTTCTGGAGCCTTCTCTGACAGTCCCCCAGAGGGACCCATTGCATCTTTAAATGCAATTCTCTTGCTCGGCAAAGCCATCAGCACCTAATGTCCCATGTCATTGCTGCTTCTCTGCCTGTGGACACCTCGCTCCTGGAGGGCTGCTTAGCCACCCAGGGCAACTCCATCTGGCCAGGAATAGCCACAGTGGGGAGGGGGCTAGGCAGGGCCAGGACCTTCCAGTGGTTCTTTGATGACAATTTGCTTACAGATAACTTAATATCAGAGGGCAAAGGTCTCCATGAGTCTATCATTAGTCCTTTCTACCACTGTGGACCTTCATTTGTGGCTCCCTAGAAACCACAGGGGTACCTCCAGTCTCTTAACACCAGAGCCTTACGCATCTCTTCACTGCAGGGAAGAACCCCCGAGCGCAGGGAGAAACTGAGCTCCCCTACCTCTGCCTCTCTGCGCACCCCCCCCCCCCCCCCCACCGACATGGCTCTGATGCCCATGCCGAGTTTTTAAGGTAGGGCCCGGCAAAATGTCAGGGCCGGGGAAGTTGAACTTGGAGGAAGACCTTGTGCCAGGGACTCAGGTTCCCATTCCCTGGGTCCCAGGGCAGGGCCCCCTCCTCTGGGCTAGCACCTGTGTGATCCCCGTCCCTGCCCCAGCGCCGGCGGAGCATGCAGGGGGCACAGCTTCTTCAGGAGTTCACGTTCAAGACTGGCCTGGGGGTGGCTTTGGCGGCCCCCAGATGGGGCGGATAGGAAGTGGGCAGCTCTGCCACTTTCTCAGTCAGCTCAGGACAATAGACTTTGTTCAACGGAAGCCCAGGGCTTCCCCATATTTGAGAAAGAGCTTGGAAAGAGACCAGGGGAAGAGGAGCCTCTCGGCCGCGGTCCTTGTCCCCCTCCCTGCCCCTCCCCTGTCCTCCTGGCCAGGTTCCTGCCACCTCTGTTCCCAGGCTCCAGGATGTGTCTCTTTTACCTTGAGCCCAGGAAGAGACACAAACCCCTTTGCTGGTTCTTCTCGGCATTGCTGGGATCTGCTGGCATTTTCACAAAGGACTTCCATAAATACTGAGGGAGAACAAAAGGGAAGTAATTACAGAAAATACAAACAGCATGAAAATAGTCAAGTTTCTAAAGTACAGGTTTCCCAGCCTCAGATAACCACCCTGGAGCCCAGGAGGCTGGCCCGCCTTCCCAACAGGCCCCGTGCCAGGACTCCAGCCCTCGCAGGCTGGCCCGCTGCCACCGCACACCTCGGACCCCCGTGGGGCCAGGGGCCAGGGGCCAGGCCGAGTCCCCTCACCCTTCCATTTCCCACTTGAGGCTTGGCCTCGGCCGCAGCTGGCCACTTGGGTGTCCCTCAGCACGTGGCTTCCGGGGGAGGCCTTGACCACCTTGAGAGTCCCTGCTGAGACAGGGAAGCCCGGGTCTCCGCCCCCAGGCCCGGCTGCCACACACGAGCCACCCAGGGGTATTCTCGCTGCTGTGGGGGACAGTGGTGCCGTTCCTGTCAGACTCACCGTGGCCCCTGACTTGGCCCGCTGCCACGCATTGGTGAGCCCACGGCAGCCACCGCATGACCCAGCCCCCTGGACGGAGGTGGATCGGATTAGAACAGGTGCCTGAGCCGAGCTGGGCCAATCAGGGTTCATCTTGGGGGGATCGGCAGTAGGGTGGTGTCTTCACATCCTTCTTTGTCACGTGTGGCCCTGGGAGCCGTGGTGGCCATCTTGAGTGTTGGGTTTGCCCAGATGCGCCAGGAGAAGCAGAACGGTGAGATGATGAGCAGGAGCTCCTGGTGCCTGTGGGCTGTCCTGCCCTTCATACCAGTCCTTGACCACATTCCGGCCTCCAAGACACTCCTGTGTCCTTTCAGTAAACTTCCCCTTTTATTGAAATGCCAGTTTGAGTGGATTTCTGTAGACTGCAAGCCCCCCATCTCAGCCCATCCCGCCACTCTGTAAGTGGGACAGACATGGCAGGGCAGCCGGGCCCTCGGAGAACCAAAGGGGGCCCACTCAGGGACTCGAGTGAGGCGCTGAGAAGTCCCTGGGGAAAGGGTGACAGCATCCAGGAGCATCAGCCTTTTCCACCCTGTTGTGGGTGGGGAGCCTGGGGAGCTCATGGAGGGGGCGGTGCTATAGCAAAGGAGGACCTTTAGAATATTGCTTGCTCCTTACTATTGACGTTGAGTAGTCAGTGAGTGGACCTCAGCTTTCCTTTGAGCGTTCCACCTTCTGCCCCCCCCCCGCTGCCCCCCATTACTTTATTCCATGGGGGTGTGACTCACAGACGAGGAGTCTGAAGCCTGAGCTTGAGCCCCATCTCAGCCACTGATGAGCTGTGTGACCTTAGATAAGTGACTTCACCTCCCTGAGTCTGGCTTCCCCCCACCAATGAATGGTAACCACAACACTTTGGTACTTCGCAGGGCTCCGTCAAGCTTTTCCCTCCCTTGTCCCGTCTTTGCTCCTCCAGCTGCCTTCTCTTGCCCAGCCTGTGCCTCCCCAGCAAGCCTTCCCCTCTGACTACACCCTCTTCAGCACCTTCCGATCCCCTTCCTATAGTTCAGGGCCATCTTGTGTTGGTCATGGGTGTCTAGGGTTTCTTTGAGCCTTACTTTTGGGGGTGATGCTCACTCAGTCTCCCCCTTCAGACTGAGACTCCCCAAGGGCAGGGATCCCGTGCCTCCTCCTTCCTCTGGACCCGTCAATGTGCCTGGAACAGTGTAGAGCCCAGAGAGGGTGCCTGGAGGCAGTCTGCCCGGCCAGCTTCCTTCCTGACCTGTCCATCTGCTCTTTCCCTTCCCTCTCCTGGCAGAGAGGACATTCCAGAATCTACTTTCTAAACTGAGCCAGAGTTATGGGCTCCCCCAGCCTCTTTAGAAAACTAGCTCCAGCTACGGGAGGGTGCATTCTGGCTAATTCTGCCTTACATGGCTGCCCTTCCATTCTCGTACCCTTCTCTCTGCAGGGGAGGCGGCATGCCCCACCTGAGCCAGCCACCACGTGCCCACCCCCCTCGCAGCAGGCTCCTTCCCTTCCTCTCCCACTCCCTGGCTCTCCCTCCCATTGCTGCCACCCATCGTCACCCCCCCCACACCCCCCGCCTCTCCCAGCCTTTCTATTCCCATCCTGGCTTGTCTCCCCAGGCAGCTGGGAGCAGGGCGCCTTCGATTTCTCTATTCAGTCTGAGGCGTAGCAATTTTCTGCTCTCCCGTAATTAGGGGAATTTTAAGCAAACTCCCCGACGGATGATTACAGCAGGTTCAATCCAAGCTCCTTTGATCAGGGAAGAATGAGGACGTTGTTGGAATATTCCTCGACCTGCTGGCCAGACAGACTCTGAGGTGGAAGTCTGGCTCTTGGGCGCCCCCTGGAGGGCTCTGGACTTTCATCCTGGGGCCTGAGTGACCCTGGGTGCTGGGTCTCCCCAGGGGAGGACTGGGTTCAAATCTGGCTCTGTTAAGGATTATCCCAGATGTGGCTTCTCTGGCTTTGGGCCAACATCTGGACTCAAAGCCTGGGTTGGGGCTGGTGACTTGGGTGGGAAGGGAAGTTCAGGAGGCACAGAGGGAGGTCTCCCAGGACTGCTGGGAGTGGTTGTGCAGGCTCTCAGTAGTGGGCCATCATTCCCACTGTGGCCTATGTGAGCGAGGATTCCTGGGGCTTTCCAGTGTCCAGCCTACACCGTATACTTGTAAGCTCGAACCTGCCTCCAGGAAGTTTGAATGACTCCATTTTTCTAAACTGTCAGAGGGAGGGGTACCTTCTTAGAGTTGAAAGGGCCTCTTTTCTTAATCTTGTCCATTTCCCCTGAGTCTTTTGTGTCGGCCAGAGGCAGTGAGTAATTAACAGGGAGAGTATGGCCTTAGGAGCAGCCTGACTAGAGAATGACTTCCAGTTCAGCTACTTCCTGGCTGTGTGGCCTTGGTCAGTTAATGAACCTCTCTGAACTTTAAAATCTATCCTAAAGGATTATTTCGAAGATTAAAGAAGAAACAGATTAACACTGCTTGGCTCATGATAGGTGCTCAGTAAATAGCATTCCCTTCTCCTTTCTTGACCACTTCACACAGTCTAAACATCATCACCCTTCAGGGCAAACCCTATTCTCCTCTGTCTGCGCCCCCCAGCCCTGTGTGCCCCCAGTGCGGTGCTTGAGAGTAGACAGAGTATATTAATAGACTACTGATGTCTCCGGCATTCCCGAGCAGTGGGCCTGGCTTTTCCATAGGTTAATTAGGTCATATTTCAGGATAATTATGGCGGTATATTCCTACACTAATTAAGTGGCTTTAAACCATCTCCACAACGCAACTCCATGAATCATAATTAAGCCTTACCGCCGAGTGCCTCTGCCAGCCTCAGAGCCCCGCACGCGGCTTGCTCTGCGTGCTGTCTCGGGAGAGGATGCCCTGGAACCACGGGTTTGAAAAGGACTTATTTTCCTGGGATCATGTCAGGAGGACTCCTAGTGAATATTGGATGAGGCTTTGTGCTGTTTCTCTTTTGTTTTCACAAGGAGAGAGACGAAGAGAAATAGAGTGTTGATATAGGTTTATCCTCTTTTTTCCCCTGCTGCTCTGTTGGCTAGATTTGAATAGATCTCCAGGGGAGGCGGGCAGGGGCGAGAGAGGTGATGATGCTGGTGCACATGGTCGCAGGTGGCAGTTGATGGCGGGTGTGCGGAAGAATTCATGTTACTGCTGTTGTTCACTGGGGACCACGTCTAACACGAGCTGGCTCAGTTCATGGCTACCTGGGAAGGAAGACAAGAGCACCAGAGAGCACGTGTTTGGGAGGGCCGGATGGACCTCCTCACTCCTAATTGTTTTGTTCTTGATGCGCCTTGCAAGGTGGGCAGCTCGCACCTCAACAGTGGCCACCATTTTGGTTACTGTCGGTTCTAGCTTGAGGCATGGCGGGCTTATTGGCGCCGCCCATCAGGAGGTCCGGTTCTGAGTCTTGGCTCTACTGCTTGCTGGTGGTTACCTTGGGAAAGCCGTCTGGACATCTGAGCCTCAGCTTCCTTCTCTGGAGAGTTGGAAAGAACCCCAGCTGCCTTAGGACTGCTGAAAAAAGTTGAATGAGAAAATGGGATGGGGCCAACAACTCCGATGAGGAGTTAGCAAATTCTGGGCTATTCTTCCAACCATGGAGAAGGGCTCACACGGACAGAGCCACACTCCCTTCCAGGACTCCTGGGCGCCAAGGCGCTTATTAATCTGCTGGCTCTTGGGTCTGGTGTGTTCCATTCCTGGTCATGGAAACCACAGATGTCTCTGGGGGACCAGGATCCGGGACCTCAGGTGCATAGCACCAAGCGTAGACCACGGGGGGTGCTGGAACACACATTTTCTCCTGCCTGAGAGAAAATACAAAGGCTGTCTTACCCACTCCTACCACTGGAGCTTGGAGAGGCCACCGTGGGTGGTGATGGCATGTGGAGGATGATCACGGGATGTGACCTGGAAAAGGTTTAGGAATCAACAATATCTGGGAGCCTTGATCCTCGGCTCATGGTCCTCAAAATTCCTGGCCTCTGTGGTTTTCCTTTTCATGCCTCCCTGACCTCACCCTGCACCATCTCCCCACCCTGTTCCCTACAGTCCAGCCTCTTGCACCCAGCACCTTCCCAGAGCTAGCAGCTCAGGCAGCAAAGGGGACAGGGGGGACTTGTCTTCTCTCTCTCTCTCTCTCTCTCTTTCTCCCTGCCCCCCCTTCTCTCTGTGGAGAGATGGCCCCAGGCATTTGGAGAAAGACACTAATCAGCTAAGGACAGTGACAATATACCAACATCTGTGGAGGCCACGAGACGCTCCGCTGTCCTCAGAGAAAGGACAGGGAATTGGGGGTAGGCAGATGGGAAGGATGCAGCATTTATATAATTTGGTTGCCACACGCAGCCCTTGACTCCTCTGGCAAGAGAACACCATGTGAAGGTGCAGATAAGCCGCGCTGGAAAATTGACAGCAACGGAGGCGGCCCCGACCCCCGACTCGCTGCCATGGCCTGTGGCTTATGGCTCTGTTAGAATAGAGAGAGGTTAGAGGCCAGAGAGGCTTCCCCCAGACACCACCTGTAGGTGGAGGGGAATGAGCCTTGTTCTCCCTGATGGGCAAAGGGCCGTCCTGGGCTAGCGGGAGTTGAGAGCTCCAGGGTGGGGGCGGGGGCATCCTGTCGAATTCAGATGGAGAAGAGGGGCTGCTTCTTTAGTAGAGCTGCAGGTCAGATCCAAGGTGAACTTCCTGCTGTCTGCGTTGAGGAAAGGACGAGAGGCTGGAGCAATGGGCGGGGGCCCAGCACACAGCGGCGTGGGTGGGGCAGCTTCTGCGGGCTTGGACGGAGGCCCCGTGCCCACAGAGCTCTGCTGACAGCAAGAACGGCCTGTTGGCGATCTCAGCCTAGGAGGAGGACCTCTTCTGGAGGGGGAGGTTGGGAGGGGATGGAGAGAGTACTTGACAAGGACCAGACAGCAGATAATGGGGCTGGATAGTACTCCCCAGCAAAAGAATCGGGAGCCATGGGGGCCCAGCTTAGGGAGACAGCTCCCCCTGCATATGGCATTCCCATTGACTTCTTGTGCCCAGGAAGGCCTGCACCATGGACATTTAAACACTTCATGCACGTCTGCATGTGAACACACGTCTGTGCGTGTGCACCCATGTAACCACAATACGTTAGCACGAGGTAGGAGAGGATAGTCCTTGCTAGACCACCAATTCAGGGTCATAGGGCAGCCTTTGGTATATGACTTTACCTCGCTGGGCCTCAGTGTCCTTGTCTACACAATGGGAATGAACAATCCCTTGCCTACTCGCTTCAAAGAGCTGTCATGGTAAAAGACAGAGGGTGGGAAAGTCTGCTGCAGCGGTGAGGCCTAGTGAGGGTCATGTTGCTGTCCTACCCAAGCCTCTCCTGACAAGGGAGTGATGGGCACAGTGGCAGCTCCCTGCGCCTCCTCCACCGGCATCTGGTCCAGCCCCTGTGGAGGAGGATGAGTGGGAACTTACTCTTGTCAGAGCCCAGGGGGTTGCAGGAGGGGACTCTGGGGATGAAGCTCTCCTTCCCTCCAGCCCAGTTACACATTTGGGTCAACTAAACCCAACCCTGTGGAGCATCCAAGGATAAATAAGTCTCAAGGATCTCTCCCAGGGATAGAGAGAAATGCTGTGAGAACATTAAGACATGGAGGATGGGAATACAGTCACTAATAGGTGTCTATTATGGGGATGAGAAAAAATAAAAGAGTACCTAGAAAGGAGAAAATGCTGGAAGAGACAGTGCCTTAACTTTTTCCTGAATGAAAGGGACATATATACTTTCAGAGGGGAAGGGATTAAGGCAGTGCTGAACAAGATAAAGAAGAAAAACCTCATTTACAGACACATTAGGGAGACTTTTTAAGTGCATCTCAGAGAGGAAACGTCCACGCAGATCACCTACAAATAAGGAGGAATCAGAATGACAATGAGATGACAATCAAGTGATAGCTAGAAACTGTTGAAGTCTGTATGTAGCTAAATATTTAAATGTGGGGGCAAAATAAAGATATCCTCAGGCATAAAGAGGTGTGCAGAATGTATTCCAGCAATTAAAAAAAAAGTGAATCTGAGAAGCAGATAAAGACAAATAGGAGTGAAAAAGAATTTATTAGATATTACTGTTGCTCGAATGAATGATGAATATATGGCACAATCTGGAACTAAAGTCCAGATCATGTCAACGGGATAGCACTCAGGAGAGACAAGAGGTGGGAAGAGACCACAACCAAACCAAACCAAAATAGCCCAGGGGTGCTCAGTAACCTGGGGGGCTCAGTTGGTCAAGTGTCTGCCTTCGGCTCAGGTCTTGATCCCAGGGGCCTGGGATTTGAGTCCTGCATCGGGCTCCCTGCTCAGCGGGGAGCCTGCTTCTCCCTTTCCAACTCCCCCCTGCTTGTGTTCCCTCTCTCTCTCTCAAATAAATAAAATCTTAGAAAAAAAATAGCCCAAATATCCTACATGTGAGAAAAATAAAAACATACTACCAAATAGCCCTTGGACTAAAGAGAAAATTTTGAGGGAAATGGTGAATTACTTAGAATTAAATGTCAAAGAAAGCTCTACATGTCAAAATTTATGGACTACAGCTAAAGCAGTCCCATGAGGAAAATTTGTAGCTTTAAATACATCTATCAGAAAACAGGAAGGGCTGAAAAGAAATGAGTCATGTATTCAAATCAAAAGGAGGAAAAACAAAACAAAACAAAACAAAAACACAAAAAACCAAGCAGTAGAGAAAGCCCAAATAAGCAAGAAGAAAATACGATTAGAACAGAAACCAGTGAAATAAAGAATGATGCTAAGAACAGCAAAAACAGTATAAATGAGTACCAAAAACAAATTTCCCTGAAAAGACAAAATGAACATCCTTTAAAAGACCCGTAAAATAAACATCGAGAAAACAAGAGAGCAGATTTTAAAATAAACTGCAGGATTAATCCAACTCTGCAGAGCATCAGAGGGTAAGTGAGAGCGAAGGGTCCCCTCCCAGGGGTGAGAAAAAAAGACTGAGGTAAAACTAAGATTTTAAAATATAAAAATAATATTAGAACAATATATGTGTATAGGCAAGTATATGCAGTTGGCCCTACATGAAATGTAGAAATTTCTGGAAAATATGATGAAATCAACAGAAAAGCAATAGAAGGCCTGAACAGACCAATCGGATGTGGAGGAAAAGGATGTCTCGTGCACTCCTGGTGGGAATGCAAACTGGTGCGGCCACTATGGAACACAGTATGGAGGTTCCTCAAAAAGTTAATAATAAACCCCCTTACCATCCAGTACTTCCACCACTGGCTATTCATCTGAAGAAAATGAAGACACTGATTCGAAAAGCACCCATTGCCGTGGAGGGGAAGCTGTGATGGAGATGACGCAGTCTGGACCGATTGTGGCTAAAATGTTCTACTTTCTTGCAATTTTGCAACCGCACAGACACATTTTGAGACCCCTCCCAGGATCCCCAGAGAGGACAGCAGACCTGTATCAGATAATAGCCCTGAATATCACAGAGGCCTCAGGCATTAACAACAAAGGCTCAAGACTGCAGAGGAGGAAAACTTAAAAAAGGATTAAACTTTACGAAAACCATTAAATGAAAGACCTAAATAAAAAGAAATACTATATCCATGTTTGGATGACTTAATTTTGGAAAGATGTCTATTAGCCCCACATTAATTTCTACGTTCAGTTAAATTCCAGCAGGAATTTTGGGGAATTAAACAAAGTGAGTATAAAATTTCTCTCGAAGAATCGAGATCCACAGATCGCTAATCCAATTAAAAAAGAAACAGCAAAGAAGCAACATTTGTTCTGATAATCAAACCGATTACAATAAAAGTGTAATAATAAAAGCAGTGTGTTATTGGCATGGGGACAGACAGATAAACCAAAGGAACAGAATAAGGAACCAGAAACAGACCTAGACACACAGAAATAAACGGAATAAAAACAAGTCTAAAAAAAAAAAAAAAAAAAAAAACCGTAAGGGAACTCCGTATGAGAGAGAGGTGGCATCACAAATCAGTGAGAGAACGAATTATTTTGTAAAAGTCATCAGAAAAAAATGGTTCACTGTTTTGGAAATGAATTAAGTTGGATTGGTACTCAACACTAGATTTAAAAAAAATTTCCAAGTAGAGAAAGACCTAAATGTGAAAAGTAAAACTATAAACACAAATGGAAGAAAATGCATTAAAAATAATTCTAAACCTCAAAGTGAGCATTTCTTGAAACGATTTAAAAAACAACCAGACACTAACCATAAGGCACAAAATAAAAAGATTTGATCACATCGACGTTAGAGATTTTTTTTTTTTTAAACAGTATGAACAAAGTTAACAGAGGAGTGACAGACTGGGAGTAGATAGTTTTGGCAGTTTACAACCGACAAAGGTTTAATATCCAGCATATACAAAAAACGGCAAATCCATAGGAAAAACACGAGCATCTAAAAGAAAAAGGGGAAGTAGGATGTAAACAGGTCATTCATAGAAGTGACCGTTTGAAATCGCTATTAGCTATTAATTTCTTTAACACAAATTAAAATAAGAAGCTATCATTTTACCCCTCAGATTGGCAAAAATTAGAAAATGGGTGAGGCAGCGGGAAAGAGAAAGCCTTTAGTTCCTGTTGGTGGAAAGCGTAAGCCATGCGCAGAGAAACGCGCTGACCTTGGTACAGAGGGTCTGGTGCCCCACTGCTGCTGCTCACACACTGCGGGTGTACAGCTGTGTACAGCTGTGTACAGCTGCAGAGAGTCTCTAGCAGGTGCACGGGAGCCGTGTGCAAGGAGGCGTGGGTCGCGGGCAGGATCCGAGCCAGCCCCGTGTCCTGCACCAGGGGCCGCGGAAGTAAAATGTGGCGTTGGGGCTGACGGAATACCGTGCTGCAGTCCGCGGCAACGAACTGCGTCTCCGCTGAGCAACTTGGGGAGATGTTGCAAAGCAACCCAGGGGGAATTGTAAGAGACAGAATGGAATTGTTAGCGTGAAACCATTTATGTAAATTTCAAAGCACCGGCCGACACCGTGTTTTTAAAGGGTGCCCATATGTCTAAATAAACAAAACTCCAAGCATGAGAATGGAAGGACGTTTTAATTCCTCAGGTGGGACACAGGAGACATTTTGATGCACCTGTGCCTAAAGGGAAGTAGGTCTGTTCCTTATTATCCAGAAATGTTTGCTGTGGAGACTCTTGCCTCTTACCTCACCCCTGAGGTGGGGTTTGGGGATGGGGTGAACAGTCTGCTTTGCACATAGCTGACAATAAGAGCAAGCTAAAGGTTTAATGGCTGTTTTTGAGGCCACATCAAGAGCCTTTATGTCAAAATGGATTCATCAAGATGTCACTTACCCTCCCAGAAATAAATTAAAAGGCCCTGTGTTCCAGGGAGTTCTCTGGCCTGTGGAGGGGCTAATCGTATCTTCTCCTGTGAGGGTCACTGACCCTGTGAATCTCTGTGCTGCTGAAACAGGTCATTTTAAAATGGGAACATTGGTCTTTTCTGGGGGAACCACATCTCGAGCCAGGGCGCATGCTCTTTGGGTCCTAGGTCTCATTAGACTCCTTCATGGCCTCACCTTGATGATACTGCTGCCTCTCTGTTTGCATTTAAAAGCAAAAGAGAAAAAAGAAGTAAAATAAATGAGATCAGGAAAAAAAAGGCAAAAGGATTACTTAATAAAATAGTAGAGATCAAAACAGTAAAAACAGACAGCGCTGGTAAAAATACAAAAAGCTCCACTGGATGGGGCCATAAAGGGCCAAGTGAGGTCTTTTGTCTAAATTAAAAATAACTAAGCCATAAAGTAGGGAGCCCAAGCTTCAGCGTGTGGAGATTCCAGAGGCTGCAGCATGGGGCCAAGCACAGGGGGCCCTCCTGCCTTTCCCTTAGGCTCCAGACCCCAGGCCAGATACGGAGATGCGCCACCTGACAGCACAGGGCTATCGGAGTGTGTCTCCCCCTGGCAGTCTACAGTTCGCTGCTGGGAGCACAGTTCCGGCCTCCCAGGTCACCTTCCCTGGCCTCTGTTCATGCATCCCCCTGCCCTTTGCCCAGGTGGTCCCCGCCCCTTTCCTCCCTTCTGCCCTCCTCACTACAATTGCCTGCCCAGTAGGGAAGGGCAGAGTCACAACCTGTGGGCTCCTGTCCCAGTTCTGTCCCCTGTTGGCCACAGGACCCTATCTCTCAAATGGGGAGAACCATAACATTGGCCCTGCCTGCCTCCCAGGCATCCTTTGGAACCCGAGAGTACTACGGAAGGTGGAGGGGTTTTTGCTGATGGAGGATCAGTTTAGGACTCCCTTCCCCATGAAGCCTTAAGTGAATACTCCCACCCAGGCTGAGAGAGTGCACCCGGTTATCCGTAGCTGAGTGCTGTCAACACCCAAGATATTCCTTCCATGCCTGGAAAAGTGTGGAGGGTATTAGTCGGCGCTTAATAGATATTGTTTGATTAATCAAAAGGGCTTGCATTCTCATTGTTTTCCTGCCTCTCCAACCAGACTGAGTTCTCTGAAAGATTACCCTGTTCCCTCTCCTTCCATCCCTTCCATTGGTCCCATCTGTCATCAAATACTTGAGCATCTACTATGTTCCGAGCCCTGTTCTAGGCCACAGACACCGCTCCGCCCTCAGAAAGCCTGCATGCTGGGTGGCAGAGGAGGGAGGAGGCAGTTAAAACTCAGAGAAACAAACCAATAGCAAAAAGAATGGCAGATTCTGCGAAGTGGAGCGGTTAACCAAAAAAGACTGAGGCAGGAGCCACTGGGGGAGGGTGGCCAGGGCGGGCCTCTCCGGGCAAGGGGCATTAGGTGGGAGGATGAGGAAGGGCTGGCTGGTGACCACAGTGGCGGGGCTGAGGGGGAGCATTCTAGCGAGAAGGAACCATGTCTGCACGGGCCCCCAGGTGTCAAAGTCGGGATCGGTAGCCGGTAGGACGGGAGCCAGAGGAAGCCAAAGGGAGGGAGGTGAAACCCGAGAGGGAATCCGGAGCCAAATTACATGGCAGGTTCCTGTGGGCCAAGAAGCGGGTAAGGATTTTCTTTTTAGGACAACAAGGAGCCACAGGGGGATTCTAATCCGGAGGGCAGTGTGGTCTGTTTTATGCTTCGGAGACACTCTCTGTCAGGGATCGAAGAGGATGTTAGACACGGTGAGGATGTGGGACATTCTACAGGACAGATGGCCTGCTTCAACAGGGCCGGAGCGGGGGGTCAGTTAATGACTCAGAAGGCTCAGGAGACATCGGCCAAATGCAACGGACTGGACTTGCTTGCATCCTGATTTGAACCAACCGACTGTAAAAAGTCGTTTTTGAGGCAACTGGGGAAACCTAGATTGAGTATTGGATAATGCTTAGGAGCCATTGCTAATTTTGTTAGGTGTGTTAATGGTATGGTAATTAGGAGAAAGGAAAAAAAGTCCTTATCTGCTAGAGACGCAGACTGAAGTCTTCGCAGGTGAAATGAAATGATGTCTGAGATTTGCTTTAAAATACTGCAGGAAAAAAAAAATCTGTGTCTGGGAGAATAGATGAAACGAGATTAGCAAAATGTTGATCAGTTTTGAAGCTGGGTGATGGTACATGGGGGTTCATTACACCAGCTTCTGAAATTTTCCATAAGAAAAAGTAGGAAAAAAAAGAAATTTTTTATGCGAGGAATTGGAAGGAAACCATCTGTGGACACCCTGCTCACTGCCCCGGGCGTATGCCCAGCCTGTCCCAAGCAGACGTATTTGACCGTGAGCTGTGGACTCGGATAAACCTGGGGCAGTTTCTAAGTTGGCCAGTTGCTTTCTGTTACCTTGAGTCGAGCCACTTAGTTTCTTATCTGTAAAATGTGGGCTTATTATAAGTAGTAAATAAAATAGTGCACGTAAAGCCCAAGCTTAGCGCCCAGGCAGTGGTGACTGTTCAGTTCCTGATAGCCATGGTGGACGTGGTGTAGATGGGGCTGAGGCATAGCATGACTATATTCTGGAAACTTCTCTCGGGGATTAGTCTCCAATATCTTAGAAAGCTGAGGCCAAATACATGTGTCGGGGTGCCCAAGCCATCAGGCATGTGTACACACCCCTGGCTTGCATTCACGCACCTGCACACACACACACATAGCCACCCCTCCACGGGGAGGCCTCCTCATGGCACAGCCTGAGCAGGCTTGGAGTTTGACCTCTAGCAAAGGCTGGGGTGGTCCTCCTCAGAGGACTAAGAGTGAGAAGAAGAGGGTTATGCTCAGAGGAGACCGGCTGTGTGGCCCACGGAGGAACTGGGTACCGGGTGGCCCAGGTGAGAGGGCACAACCGGAAGGAAAGGTGGTGCCATGGGGTGAGCAAGGGGCTGAGGAGACACTAGAGTGAGAAGGGGGGCAGCTTGGGGCCTTGGGGGCCCTGCAGGAGGGGCAAGAGGAAATGCCTGACTGGAAGGTCTTCAAATACAGGAAGAACAAGGAAAGCAATCACCAAACGTACAAGCAGCGTGAAAACGGTTATTTCCCAGGGGCCTGTTTGTAGTCTCCGAGTGGCTAACCTTGAGCCGCTGAGAGCTGGATGACCTCACAGGCCCCTCGCGGCCCCCCAGCTCCTCTCTCTGTGGTGGGGACAGAGAAATACAGGCTGGCCCGGCCTCCCGAGACCCTTCCTCTCTGTCCCGGTTTTTGATCTGAGAACCTTGCAGCTTCTAGAGCCGAGAGGGAAACGCTTGGATCTGAGAGACGGCCCCTGTGGTGTGTGGGGGAGGGTTAGCCCCCACCTGCCCAGGTAGCAGAAATAATCACAGGATCCTATGCTGGAGAGAGACAGGGAAGCACAGAGGGGCCTGTGCCCGAAGGATGGGGAGTGAGGGAGAGAGGGGGGTGGGGGCAGAAGAGGCATCTAGAGCTCAGGTCTGGGGGGAGGGGCGGGTGTGCCGAGAGAAGTTTGGGGTGCTGGGGCACCTCCAGCTCCCAGGGAGAAAGGCAAGGAGGCAGGGCAGAGAGGGCCAGTGCCCCCTCCCTTCCCCCCACCGCAGGCCCTGGGGCAACAGGCTAGTCGTGCAGTTCTGTGGTCATCACCGGGAAGATGCTTTTAATCAAATCCGAAGTTGAGTGGCAGGAGGGAGGAAGGAGACCCATTCTGCCTTCACTTGCTGTATTCCAGAGAACGGTCTGGGGAGTTGCTAATCCTGCCCACATCGCATTAACACCGATAAAACACCCTGACGACTCCCACTCCTCAAATGTCAACATTTATTAACTCCAGAGCCTGGTGCCAACTTCCAAGCGGCCTCCCTCCGAGGGCAGGCCTGGCAGGAGGAGCAGGTGGAGGGGCCCTGTCCTGTGGTCATCAAGGCCCCCTGCCCTTGGTTCGGCTCTGAGCTCTTGGGGTCAGTGCTGGGAGTCGGGGCTCAGAGCTCCCAAAGTCTTGCGGACACCTGTGTCGGAAAGGGGGCTTCTCTTGCTTCTCCTAGCCGAGGGAATTTGTCCCCTCTGCCCATCCTAGGAAGGAGCAGTTTCCCCTGCAAGCCTGGTCTCCTCACCCCCACCGTGGAGAGGAGTCCTCCCGGTGGTATGGTGGGGAGTGCCTTGCTGGAGCCTCAGGCTTCCTTAGGCCAGCCAAGGCTGGGGACTGGGGCTCCTTTGACAGACCAGACAACCAGACACCACAAAGTTAAAGTGGCTTGCTCAGGAGCTTGGGGTCAGGGCTGGGAGTCAGATGAGCTTTTATTCTGCCCGGTCCACTGCCAGACCCGCCTCACCTCAGGGCACACCCCAAGAGCCTTGGGACTGAGGAACAGCTTCTGGGAAGCCAGGCAGGTTCCAGGAGCTGAGCCTCCTCGCGTGATGGTTGCAGAGTCACCTCCTGTCACGCCGGATTTGCTACTGGGGGAGATCTCTGTCCACAGGGGTGAATGTGGGCATCCCAAGGCGGTAGTGATCACAGGGGCATCTAGGAGCAGAGCCCCAAAATAACCACAGCTTTCCCTCGAAGCAACTTTCTTATCTGAAAAAAATTCAGGCACATGGGCCCCCCCCCCGCCCCACTCTACACTGAGTATGCCTCTTTGTTTTAAATTACTTACCAGTCAAATCACTTAACTTTCTCCTGAGAACCTTTGAGTAAATTCACATTCCAGGAGGCGGGCCGTGCTGGGTGGGTGTCTTCATGTGCTCACCAGAACGCTGAGGGACTTAAGAGGCCGAGTTTGGGCAGCGAGGCTTTGAATGACCTTCGTGCCTGTCTCACCGGCTTGTGGCACTCACGCATAGGAGCACTTTTTATTTGGAGTGAGGGGAGTCTTCATTAGGGGCTACAGTCATTTCCAAGGATGGCCGCGACAAATTACCACACGCTGGGTGTCTTAATACAACAGAAGCAAAATCTCTTACAGAAAGGAGACCAGAGGTCTGAGAGCAAAGTGGTGGCCAAGCCATGCTCCCTTGGAAGGCTCTAGGGCAGGATCTTGGCCTGCATCCTCCAGCGTCTGGTGGCTGCACGTGTTCCTTGGCTTGTGGCCACATCACCTCCATATCTGCATCTGTCTCTACATCACCTTCTCCATTAGTCCAGAAGAGGAGTGACCCAGGCTTGTGGGGATGGAGTGTTTAGGGAAAAGCAGCCCCCCACCAACCTTGGAGTCAGATGAGAAGAAGGTTTGGCTCTAGGTTTGGGGTGATGGGGCCCAGGCGGTTCATAGGGCTGTGCCACTCCCAAGAGGGCCTCCCACTGGGGTGGTGACATCAGCTGGGGTCAGTCCCCTTCTGTCTCGGCACTTTGGGCTGAGCTTCGGGGGCAGCTTGGTTCATAAGGAATGTGTCCCCTGCTTCACAAGGCAGTCTTCCCTTCCACAAACATGGCGGGGGGCGGGCCGCCACCCCTGTGCATCGTCTGCTGTGGGCTCGGGGGGCTACAGCGTGAAGAGCCCCAGCCCTGTCTCCCTGGCACCCCGGTGAGGGGGCATGGAGTCAGCCTCCAGGCTTCCTTCAAGACACTGGAAAGTGCCATGGAACCTTCTTGCGTGGAGAAGGGACTGGCTGGGGAGAGGCTTGAGTATTTGCTCTCTGAGGGGAGACCCCTGCACGTGACTTCCCCCTCACACTGCCTACATTATCACGCTCTACATTTGAATACCTGTTGTCCCATGAAGAGTCCCCACGTCTAAGGTAGCACACTTAGGCCAGCAACGCCACCGTGACTCAGGGCACCTCTCAAACTCCCTCTGGGCACTGCCATCAGAGTCCGTTTACAGTGAGAGGACGCCTTGCTTTACAATCTCTCCTCCTAACAGCATTGACCTAAGAGCTGCCCACAGCCTGAGGGCTCCCTGTGTTCCAGGCTTGGCTCTGGATGCCTCCCGTTTTTTTTTAAAAATCACATCTGGTGCAGTCAGTGGCCTTCAGCCAAAGCCTTCGAGAATCCAGAAAGGCAGCAGCTATTTGTCATTTGAGGATGGGTTTGGGTTTTGGAAATGATGCTGAGGCTCTCCGAGCTGAGGCTAGAGAACCATGTAGCAGGGAGAGTCCTGTAGAGTGAGGAATAAGGGCTCCAGAGGGCCTGGCAGGCTGCCCACCCCTTCCTCTGCTCTCAGCCCGCTGTTCTGCTGCTGTGGCACCTCTGGTGGTCACAGCAGATGCGGCCATGTAGTGCCTGGCTTGGCTTGCTACGTGCTCCATTTTTCTCTCCCATTCCTTCCTTGTCCTGGTGCGTTTTGTATGGTTCGCAGGGGTTCCCAGGGGGGACTGAGCCTCAGTTGCCTCTACCAGTAACCAGCTCAGTTACCTTTGGGTTGGCCTTTCTCCTTCCCTGTTTCTCTCTTCCCACCATGGCTTTCCCAGGGATCAATTCCCCAAAGAAGCTACCTGCATGGAAGACTACATTTGGGGGACCCAGGCTGACAGCTGCCCTGTGGGATTTCATTTGAGGTTTTATGAATGAATTATTACAACAGAGCCTGACAAATGAGGAATGGCAGATCCAGTGACATGTGTCCTTAGGCATTGTCTCATGTGCCATTTTTTTTTTTTTGCTCTCTTCTTATTTTAAAAAAACAGGTTTATTGAGATCTAACTCACACAGCATACAACTCACCCATTTGAAGTGTGCAATCCAGTGGTTTTTAGTATATTCACAGAGTTGTGCAAACATCACCACAATCAATTTTAAGAATATTTCCATCCCTCTAAAAGGAAACATGGCGCCCATTTGCAGTCACTACCCATTTCCCCCTCAAACCTGCCCCCCACCCCCAGGCAACCGCAAATCTACGTCCTGTCTCTATAGATTTGCCTATTCTAGAAGTTTCATTTAAAGAAAATCATATAATATGTGGCTTTTTGTGTTTGACTTCTTTCCCTTAGCATAATTTTTTCAAAGTTCATCCAGGTTGTAGCATGGATCAATAATTCATTCCCTCTTTTTTTTTTTTTTTTTTTTAAATCCCCATCGCCTATTTCACCCATCCCGTAGCCTCCGACCCCCTGGTAACCATCAGTTTGTTCTCTATCAAGAGTCTGTTTCTTGGTTTGTCTCTTTCTCTCTTTTTTTTCCTTTGCTCCTTTGTTTTGTTTCTTAAATTCCACATATGAGTGAAATCATATGGCATTTGTCTTTCACTGACTTATTTCACTTAGCATAATACTCTCTAGCTCCATGTCATAGCCTTTATAATACTGAGGTGTGTTCCCTCTAGACCTGCTTTGTTGAGGGCTTTTATCATAAATGATTGTTGAACTTTGTCAAATGCTTTTTCTGCATCTATTAAAATGATCATAGGGTTTTTATCCTTTCTCTTATTGATGTGATGTATCACACTGATTGATTTGAGAGCAATCCATTCCCTTTTATGGCTGAATAATAATCCATTGTATGGATATACCACATTTTATTTATACCTTCATCAGTTGACAGACATTTGGGTTGTTTCTATCTTTTGCTATTACGAATAATGCTGCTATGAATATTCATGCACAAGTTTTTGTGTGGATGTGTGTTTTTATTTCTTGAGGGTGTATATACACCCAGGACTGAAACTGCTAGGTCAGCTCTCTCTTCTTTTAATTTTTACTTTTATTGTTAGATTAGACAATACATTTCCATATTATTTCACAGTTTAAAAGGTGCAGAAGAATTCCTGTTCTTTCCTCAGAGACAACCAATATTTCCCAGTTTAAATGTATTTTGGGGGCACGTTTCTAGCATATATGAACAATTATGAATATGTGTTCTTCCTTTTTTTACACAAGTAGTGACATATAATACACACTGTTCAGCACCTTTCTTTATTCATTTAACATTAACTCTTACAGATTATTCCATGTCATTACAAAAAGAACTTTTTATTCTTTATAAATGTGTAGCACTCCCTTGGATGGAAGGAAATAATTTATTTAATTTGAATAATTTATGTCATCAATTTCCTATTAAAAGGCATTTAGTTCTCCCCCAATCATTTGTTATTACAAACAATGCAATGAAAAGCCTTGAAAAAATACCATTTCCCAGGGTGCGTGGGTGGCTCAGTCAGTTGGACGTCTGCTTTCGGCTCAGGTCATGATCTCAGGGTCCTGGGATGGAGCCCCAAGTTGGGCTCCCTGCTCACTGGGGGGTCTGCTTCTCCCTCTCCCTCTGCCCTTCCCCCAGCTCGTGTTTTCTCTCTCTCTCAAATAAATAAATAAAATCTTAAAAAAAAAACACCATTTCCCTTATGTTGAGCTCATCCATAGGATACATTTCTAAAAGTAGAAGAACCTTATCAAAAGGTATGTGAACTTTAAAGATTTTTTATTTATTTATTTGAGAGAGAGAATGATCTAGAGAGAGAGAGAGCATGAGAAGGGGGAGGGTCAGAGGGAGAAGCAGACTCCCTGCTGAGCAGGGAGCCCGACATGGGACTCGATCCAGGGACTCCAGGATCATGACCTGAGCCGAAGGCAGTCGCCTAACCAACTGAGCCACCCAGGCACCCAGTATGTGAACTTTAAATCTTGACACCTAATGCCAAATTGCCTTCCATAGAGGTGATACCAATTCACTGCCCATCCGCAAGGTATGAGCATGCCTGTTTGCCCACACCTTCACCAATCTGATGGGTGAAAAATGTGTGATTTTAAATTTGCAGGTGTTTTTTTTTTTAGGTTTTATTTATTTATTTGACAGAGAGAGACACAGTGAGAGAGCAAACACAAGTAGGGGGAGTGGGAGAGGGAGAAGCAGGCTTCCCGCTGAGCAGGGAGCCTGATGCAGGGCTCGATCCCAGGACCCTGGGACCATGACCTGAGCCGAAGGCAGATGCTTAACGACTGAGCCACCCAGGTGCCCCTTAAATTTGCAGTTTTCTTATTATAAGTGAATGAAAGCATCTTCGATTCTCTTTTCTGTAAAATGTTCATATCTTCTGCCCGTTTTTCTACTGGATGTGGTCGTTTTCTTGATGATTTGTGGATGCTTTTTATTTATCAGAGAAACTAGCTCTTTGTCTATAATATGAATGTCTAAAACTGCTTCCGATGAGCTAAGCCTGTTGCTTTTGTAGATTACTGTTCATAAATATGCAGGTTTTTCTCCCTGAGAAGGTATTCTATTGCCCACCCTGTTGACCAGGGGTAGCTGTGACTTGCTTGGGCCAATTAAATGTGGGCAGAAGCATGTTTGTCACTCTGGGCATAAGTTTGAATTGCCAGTGCTCTGCACCTTCTCTTTCCTGCTGCCATGGTAATTGGCATCAGCAGATGATGGCTGTGCCTCCAGCCGAGGAACCCAAAGTGAAGGTGGCAGTGATGACAACATGGGAGCAGAGACCCTGGCCAGTCTGCGAGAGAACATGTAGCGTGGGCAAGAAAGAATCCTTTGTTGTTTGATGCTACTAAGACTTCGGCTTTTTTCTTTTTTTCTTGCTGCAGCATAACTAGCCTCTCTTGACAGATATAGATGATTTTTGCCACCAAGAAAATTTTTTCATTTTGATGAGGTTAAAACGATCAATTCTTTATTTCAAGACTTCTGGGTTTGTATCAGAAGATCTTTCCCCAGTTCTGGATCATTATTTTAAAAATTCTCCCATGGTAGGTTGAAAATCCATGATTTCTCTCCCAATTAACTCTTTGTCTATAGACAAGGAGATCTGAATCAGGCAGATCTGAATGTTGTTGTTTCATTGTTAAAGAAGCAGGGGCCTGGGGTAGCGGCCGAATCAGCCACCGTAACCAATGTTGGATTACGTCTGGCTGCTACTAGGAGACTTGACTGTGGACGCTGACTCCAACTAGGAGCTTGTTCTTTCACACAGAAATCCAGAGTTGGGCATTCTGGGGCTGCAAGGGCAGTACCAAGGGACATCAGAGACTCAGGCTTCTTATGTACTTCTGTTTTACCCTCCTTAAAATGTGGCTTTCTTAGACTTCATGGTCTAAGATGTCTGCAGGAGCTCCAGCCATCAAGTCTGAGTTCCAGGCAGGAAGTAGGAGGAAGAGAGTAGGGTACAAGGGCCTGTGCCAATTGTTCATCTCCCTTTGGAGGAACTTTCTTGGAAGTCGCACTCAAAAACTTTTGCTTATTATCTCATTGCTCAGAATTTAGTGGTAGGATCATGACTCGTTCCAAAGGAGCGAGTATGTATACTATGTATATATTTTCAAGGAGTGTTTCACTAAGTATATTTGCTGGGCAGTCTGGGTGTTGGTGTGACTGAATGGTGCCACATGCCCCTGGAGTGTGGTAACAAGGTCCTCTGGTAGCCTCAGGGCTTTGGAGGCAGTACCTGCTCCTCAAACAGGAGCTCCCTGGGTGGTGAATGCCGGCAGAAGGCCCCACAACCATCAGCTTGCCCTCCTTGCTTCTTCACCCTTCGCAGGCCGGCTCCGGCTTTGGGGGACTTCCAGGATGTGGCTGCACCTGTGTGAGGGAGAGGACCCCTGGGGGGGGCAGCTGGCCTCGGCTCTGGGAGTCAGAGCTCTGGCGGTCTGTAGCCTGTCCAGCCCCAACCAGCACTGACTGCCTGAGGCTTCCCCTCCCCTGAGCCCATTTCTTTCTCTGTAAACTTGGGTAATGAGAACCACTTCCCAGGGCTGCTGTGACAACAGAATGAAATCATGTCTAGCAAGGCCTTTGGGGTTGCCGCTGTTGACCTTGGGACAAGAAGAGAAGACTGCCTGAGAGTCCCCCCCTCCCCAGCCCTTGCCACCAGGTGGCCCACGGAGCAGGGGCGGCCCGTGTCATCAGAGAAAGGCCCGGAGGAGAAGGGTGTGCCCCTCCCCTGTTCACCTGCTCCCACACTTGCCACTGCTTCCTGACCTTCCTTCGGGATTTCTTCACCAGCTCCACAAAACTGGAGTCACTCACTTGCCATCAGACCCGGCTTCCCTCCCCACTCCAGCCCTGGGGTGGTGTCGCTCAGCCAGTGGCCACTCACTAAACTCATCAGCCCCTTTAATACCTTCATCTACTTCATCCTCTCCTCTGCTAACATCTCTAAACACCTCTCCCCCCCCGACCCTTTCTTTCTCCCCACCTCCACCCTCTCCCTGACCCGAGTCCCCTCAGCCTCCTGCTCTTAGTCACTCAGGGCCTTGTATTAGTCAGGAGAGGCTAGACTTGCGCCCTGGTAACTAGAGCCTCTCCTCTCAGTGGCCTAATTAGTATATACATGTTTGTTTCTTGTTCACAAAAATTTGCATGACTCTCTAGGACAGCTGTCCTCAGGGATCCAAGTCGCTCAGATCTGGCAAAGGCACCATCTTAACTCATGCCACATTTGTCACTGAGGGTGAAGAGAGACTAGGGGTTCTGCTCGTCTCTGCTTCCAGCAGAGGCGACACTCAGACCTGCAGCCCATTGGCTACAAGGTGCCTGGCTCTGCCGGCTGCAGGTGGCTGGGAAATGTGGGGAGCACGCATCTGCAGTCAAGTCTCTGTTTCTCGAAGTAACACATGCAGCAGCTGCCTCTGCCAAGAGCCTATGGGAACCTCCTACCAGTTCATATCCCAGTTCCTGCCAGCCCCGCGATGATTTGGCCCCACCTGATGCTCCCCAGCCCATCACCTGCCACTGCTCAGAGTGAACTCTCCACTCCAGGTGTATCGAGCTAAGTCCTTCCTCCAAGCCTCTGCCCACGCCGCTCTCCTTGTTTATGTCTTTTGCTACTTCTTTCCTACATTCTTCAGGGCCCAAGTCAAGGTCAATCTCTTTTGTGAAAAAGCCTCCTCTTGGCTCAGCCCCTAGTGCTCTCCCGCCTCAGAGCTCTTTCTCGGCTTATTTTTAAGCTCTCACTCAGCCCTGAGCATATGTTCCTTCAGTAGCCGGTGTAGATTGCAACCCTTGGAAGTCAAGGGCTGTCTCATCGTCTTTGCCTTCTCAGTAAGGGCTCTCAGTGATTTTAATTCATGAATGGTTATTAAACACCTACTAAATGCCAGACACCACACTCAGCGAGGAGGATGCAAAGAACAAGGAAACATGATCCCAGAAGGAAAGAAACTAGCATTTTTATGTGCCTGCTGTGTAACATTTAATGATTAGGAGAGCGCTCCGTAGTCGGCTTGGGGTCGAATCCTGCCTCTGGTTAGATTAGCTACAAGACCTCAGGCTGTTACTTAACTTCTTTAGCTTGAATTTTCTCACTTCAACAAGAATACTGATCACTATCTCCTGTATTTGCTTCTCAGGACTGCTGTAACAAATTACAGAAGTGTATTCTCTCCACAGCTCTGGAGACCGGCAGTCTGCAATCAAGGTGCTGGCAAGACTGTGCTCTCTCTGAAGGCTCTAGGAAAGACTTCCTCCCTGGCCTCTTCCTAGTTCTGGTGGCGCCCAGCAACCCTTGGTGTCACTTGGCTTGTAGGTGCATTATTCCAATCTCTGCCTCTGCCTTAATATGACATTCTTCTCTCTCTCTCTCTGTATGTCTTCTCCTTTTTTAACAAAGACATCAAGCTGTTGGACTTAAGGCTCGCCCTCATCCACTATGACCTCATCTTAACTCATTACATCTGAAAAACCCTAGTTCCAAATAAGGTCACATTATGAGGTTCTGGGTTGACATATATTTTGGGAAGGGACACATACTCAACCCACGACACCCACCTCATAAGATTATTGTGAGGATTAAATAAGATGGTGCCTGTAAATCATTTGGCACAATGCCTGGTGCACAGAAAAAACTCCTCAAATGTTACTCATTTTAAGAACAGTATGTTAATCAGGATTATGTTATTTGCAAGTATCAGAAAACCAACTCAGCCCTGGTGTGGCTGGATCTGGGTACTTAAATGAGGCTATTAGGAATCTTTCCCTCTTCATCTCTCAGCTGTCTATGTCGTCTTTATTCTCGGGGCACGATCTCCCAGCGAGGTGGTGAAGACACCCCCTAAGCAGGTCCAGGGCTCCATTTGACTAGCTGATCATCCTCAGTGGAAAAGCAACACTTTTTTTTCTCAAGAGCTCCAGCAAAAGTCTCAGGGCTGACTCTCATGAAGCTAGTCTGGACCATGAGCCCATCCCGGAAACAATCTCTGTGGTCAGGGAGATGAATATCCTGAATGGTGTTGGGGGGTTGGTGAGGGATGGGGTGCAGCGTTAGCCAACGTGGAACCACGTGAACAGCAGGTGGAGGAGGGGTGGTTTGCAAAAGGGAAATCCCAGTGCCGGCCGATCAGATGCTGAGCGGGCAAAAACACAGCTCGTGTTCTATAGATCGTGGCAATGCTGTGTTCCAGCTCCCAGCCCGGTGCCTGGGACTGTGCAGGAGTGTAGTAGGTGCTTACTGAAAGATGGCATGGATGGTGCAAGAAGGAACACGCTAGTCACCAAGTCAATTTGCTCATGTTTTTTCGTTACTTCCCGCAAAAGCAGGCAAAGGAGGTATTATTATTTTCAGCTTGCAGGTGTAGAAACTGAGGCTTAAGTGATTGAGGCTTAATTGAGTTTAAGTGATCTGTCCAAGATGACTGAATGAACAAGTGGTGGAGCCAGGATTCAAAGCCAGGTGGGTCTCATTGCAGAGCCCGTGCGCCTTCTGTCGTACCACACTATCTTTGTCCCCCAGACTCACAGCCAGAGAAGAAAGAGTTTGAAGCCATACTATGGCTTTTCGATGCAACGACAAAATAATGCATTTCCTAGTCACCTTCCAACAATTTACCACTCCAGAAGCTCAAACTCCCCTGTTCCTTTGGTCACTTCTTCCAATGTGTTGCCCTTTGTTAAAAATGGTATATAAGCCCCTGGACTTAACCATCTCTTTGGGTTTTCACTTCTTTTCTGTGAAGCTCCATGCCTGTAAAAATATTGACATCAATAACATTTGTATGCCTTCTTCTGCTATTCTGCCTTTTGTTAGTTTAATTTGCAGACCTCAGGTACAGAACTGAAAGGGTAGAGGAAAGGTGGTTCATTTCCTACAATGATATTTAGGCTGTTTCTAGTTTTCAGCTATTAGGAATAAAGCCACTCTGAATAGTCTTGCCCATGTCCTTTGGTGGACATAAGCCAAAGCACTCATTTCTTTTAGATATGAACCTCAGAGTGGAATCGTTGGGTCATCTGGATATCTTCTATCAAACATTTGTTGCTCTCCAACTCTTTCCTCTTGGAGTCCCTCAGATTGTGCAGAACCCCTGCCTGCCTAGACCTCAATAAGCCTAAACGCAGAGGGTTGGACAAAATGACCTCCCGAGGGCTCTCGGCATTTCCCAGAAGGATTTAGCCATAGGTCTCTGGCCCCAGCTCCCGCCAGCGCCACTGTTTGCTCATGAAAATGTTTCAGGTGATTAGCCAAGTAATGACATCTTAAAACTGTAGAGCTAATATATTATGTAATAAAACACAGGAGCAAATCTCTTTGACACATACTGGTGATTTACTCTGCCAGCCATAAAGATAATTACATTTCAGGTTGATATATAAAAGGCAGCAGGCAGAGCTTAAGAAGAATTAGCATAGTTTTGTGTCGGACCTCTCCATCCACGCGGACCTGTTCATCATTCCTCTCGCAACCAGCCAGCAAACACTGACTCAGCTGGGCCTGCCCAGCCACTGGCCACCGCTGCCACTAGAAGGACCTGTTGGCGGCATTGAAGGAATTGCTGCAGAGGCTTAGGTTTGGGGTACAAGGCATTCATTTCTATAGGCAGCTCTGTAACATTGCAGGAAAGACTCCAGCCTGGGAGACAGTGCACTTGTCTCTGAGCCTGCTATGCCTCTTCCTGCCTTAAGCGAGTCACCAAGTCACCACCCCTCTTGGAATCAAAATATGCCCTGGGCAAGATGCTCCCCCCACTTCCTTGGCCTGTTACCCAGGAGAGGCTTATAATGAATGCTCTGAGCTTTTTAGGACCAAAGCAGAAGTCAAGTCTCTCAGTCTGTTAAGTGTCAGTGAACTTCTAAGGACAAGGGGGCAGGGCATTTGTACCCGAGCCTGTCCTGGTGTCACTGACTTCCGGGATTCCCTTCCCCCATGTTCCCTGCTGCCCCAAACCAGGAGGCAGGGGCCCAGAGGGGGACACTCAGGCAGAAGTGCCCAAACTCCCTGTTTGGAAACAGGAAACTGAGGAAGAGAGAGAATGTATGGCCATCTGTATTTACAGAGAAAATCGGTGTCAGAGCTGAGACAAAAAGTATGGAGCCAAAAATGGGAAGCTTTTGCTACCATGCCAGGTGAGGGAGCCTGGAATCCCCCATGGTATCTGCTCCTTTTACCTTGGCACAAACCAGGATTTCAAAGGGAACTCAGCCCAGTGCTGTTAGGCTCTGGCTTCCCCATCCCTTCTCTGTTGCTCCAATTGGTGGTAGGTTGTTTAGGGGAAGTTCCAGCTGTATGCAGGGGGATGGACATAATGAGCTCTAGAGAGCCTGGTGGCAAATCCTTAGACCTGGGGAAAGCGGGGGGGGGGGGGGGGGGGGGGGGGGGGGGGGCGGGGCGGGGGGGGGGCGGGGGGGGTACTGGGAGGTGATTATGGTTGGAGTAGCCATCCCGGTGAGCCCTCGGGAGCTGGACGCTAGGACTTGCGGGGTCTCCTGCCCTTCCCCCTCTCCTGTTGATCTTCTGAGGCCCTCACCTTTGGTTTTCCACGAGAAAACGTCATCTTACCGAACCCGGGCAGAGCACCTCCTCCTGGTCGGAGGGGGACATCCTTCAGTGAGCCCCAGGACCTCAGAGTTTGGGAAGCAACACTGCAAATATGGGGTTCATCAGAAACAAAAGCAAAGCAAAGCAAAACAAAACAAAAACCCACGCAAACGAAAACCAAAAAACCCCAACGCTTCCAAGGGGTTGGCAAAGCATCCTCGGGGCCCCGGAGCCCCTCCTCCTTGGCTCAGTGCAGGCAAGGCAGGTTTGGGGCACAATTAGGTGGGAGGACTGGGAGGACTAGGGGGGTGCGGAGAGGAAGCCTGTTAGCAGGCCCAGAAGAACCACACAGAGTCCCTCCCATGTTCTGGAATGTGCAAACTCAAACACACCTTACACCGCTCAGCATCCGGCCCCAGCCCCTGCCGAGTCATTGAGGCAGACGGTGGGCGGTGGGGTGTGTGTGTGTGGAGGGGGGGTGCTTGTGAGCCCAGGTGCGGCGGCGGGGGTCCCCAGAAAGCCCCAGGCCCCTCCTCCCGCGCCTTGCCTCCTCCCCCCGCAGACGGGGCTTCGGCGCCGCCTGCCCGGGCCCGGAGTCTGGGCGGCAGTTAGGCGGGAGGCCGGAGCACGGGAGCGCGGGCTCCTTGAGTGACAACGGGGCGGGGGGACCGCGGGGCGTCCATTTGTTCTCCTGGGCGGAGGAGGCACATCGACAGCGCCGCTAACGAGCGTGGCGCCACGTCCGCGGGCTTCGGGAGCCGTCCCAGCGGGGAGCCCGGGAGAAGATGAATCGCGTTGAATGACACAGGACATGGCAGATTGGATGTTTAATTTGGGTATCTCTGTAGAACACCCCCACACCCACCTCCTCGGCTCCCACTTAGCATCCTGCCCGAGAGAAAGCCCTTCTCCTCACAAATTGCCTTGTCAGGCGCCGATAAAAAGCCCAACGTGACCGATGTCTTTCTAGATGGGTCCCTCCAAGTGCGGGGAAAGGGACCGGCGCGACAGCAGAATGCGCCTTCCTCCGAAGACCGGGCGTGGTGCCGGGGCCGGAGATCTGAGTCAGACACCGGGAGGGACCGCCCGGCGGGTGGGGGGAAGGGCCACCAGCTGGCGGTGGGGGTTCGTTTAGGGGTCCGTCGGAGGCAGGAGGAGGGCCCGGCGACCGCTGCTGGGGTCTGGCGGCCGAGAGGGCCTGCAGGGCGGGGAGGAGGAGGCTGGTCCTGGGTCCTCGAGGGCGGGGCGCCCGGGGCGGGGTGCGGAGGCGGAGCGCAGCCTCCAGCCGCCAGCCAGTCTTCCCGAGACTCCTCTCCCCAGCAGTCTGATCACAACCTGTCAGTCCCGCTTCCCCTCCAGCCTCACCTTCCTCCAGATCTTTCCAAACAAGGAAAGGAGCTGCAAACATGGCAATCACCTTACCTGACAGCAGCAGGGAGCTGCCAGGGCCCAGCTAGGGCTGGAGCCGGGCCTGGGCCTGGGCCTGGGCCTGGGAGGGGGAGCCGCCGGGGAGGGGGAACCGGTAGTGGCAGTTCTCCGGGCCTCTCTGGAGCTCATGCCTCCCCCTCACCCTACCCCCCTGCGCCGATTGTGAGGGTGACCGTGGACACCACTGAGCCAGGCCAGGGCTCAACTTCAGGGACCAGCATCTGAGAGGCCACCTGCTCAGGCAGCAGTTCTGGAAAGAGCCCTAGAGATTGGGGAGAGGGGTGAGACTAGGGCCAGGTATTGGCATTTCTTCGAAGCACTGGTGTGGTGTCACCTGAGTAAGTCCCTTGTCCTCTTCAGTTGTGACACACAGGGGCTGGGGGCCTCCTCCCTCTAGCCGGTCCTTCTGTGGTTCTGGAGATCCCTTAGGAGGACGCTGGGTGGCATTTAGTCTCTGAGGAAACCACACTTGCTAGGCTGTGGAGTGGCCCTGCCCTCTCCTCTTCGCCCCCCTGGCTGTTTGGCACCAACGCCGTGGAGCGTTGAGGTGGCTCATCCAGGCTGTGTGGGATGAAGAGGCCTGTGGAACAGACTCCCTGGGCCTGAGGGATCTGGGACTCCTCAGTGTCCCCCGGGGGCTGGAACAAAGAGGCTGATGGAGGGGCATCTGGAGCCTTCCCACCTTCCTTCCCATCAGCCTTCGGAGTCTTCCTGCACATGCCCAGGATAGCCCAATGGGAGCACCAGATTCCCCGGAACTGTCTGCCCCTCTTATTCCATGAGCTGGCTTTCTGACGCTGCACGACTCCCTCTGAGCTCTTGAAAGCCTGGGGACAAATAGAAGAGGGGGTGTTCTCCACATGAATGTGGGTTGTTTGCTTCCAATGAAGCCACAGTGTGGATAATTTATCTGCACAAATCGCGACGGATTTTCCATCTGGTCTCACTGAGATTTCCTCTCAAATCAGAAAACATCTACTCTTCAGCTCCTACTCCTCCACCAAGCCCGCCTTCCTGTCTTCGTCTTCCTCCCCTGCAGCACTAGATGCCCCCCCCCCCCCCCGCCCCCTGCCACTCAGGGCTAGCTGACTGGTCCTAGGATGAGAGAGCTGAGAGCTGGGGATGGGGAGGGACTCTGAGAGAGAAGGGCCACTTAAAATGTTCCTTTGGCTTAAAGCATGAGGTAGGTGGGGAAAGTATCCTAATCGTGTGGAAGCTAGGGCGGGGAAGGATGTCACCAGCTCTTCCTGACACATCACAAGAAAGATGTTGTGTCCCGGATGCTGAGGCAGCCCCCAGCAAGCCGTGTCAGAGCTCCCCCTCCCATGCCTCACCCTTTCGGAGTCCTCTGCCGGGAGGGGGGGGGCCTTAAGATCCTCACGTTCTCTGCTCCCACATTGTGTCTTTAGCAAAGTATCTATAGGAGCCTTTACACCTGCATTAGAAGGTAGGTTACCAGGTGACATTGTATGCAAATTCCTGGCTCATCTTTTCTGAAGGTTTTGTAATCAAGTTAAGTAAGACTTTAAAAAATCTAGCTCTGGCCTTTGTTCCCTGGTCAAGTAAGACCAACACTGATGGCACTTGGGGTCTCGGGGGGGCCCCGAAAGTAGCAGGCAGGAAGTGCGTACTGGGGCATCAGATGAGGCGACCCTGCCGAGACTCTGGTGGTAGAGAAGCTTAAAAGAAGGCAAGTAACGCAAGTGGCCTTTCTCTTTCCCACCCTCTGCTCCGGGTCGGTGGGCTGGACACCAGGGCTAAGCTTCGGCTAAGCCCAGACGGGACTGAGGGTTGGTCCTCTTCTAAATCAGCCATCTGGGGGAGCAGATTACAGAGGCAGGCCTGAGGGAAGGGCTGCAGCCGATGTGAGCAGTGCCCCCCCAATCCCAACGCCATCCCTCTGGGGGGGCTGCTGGTTAATGGGTGCCCATGTTTCCTAGCCACTCGCTCTCCCCTGCCATCCCCACCCTTAGCAGTGCTTGGTGGAGGCACATAAATGGGCCTCTGGATTGGAGTAGGTAAAGGAGGAGCTTCAGCTTGGGGACAGAAGAGAGAGGAGAGGAACTGAGGCTGCCGCTCCTCCCCTCTGCCCAGCCGCTGCACCCCCCCTCTGTCCTCCGGTGAATCATGCGGGATGGAGCAGAAGCTCGAGAGATGTGCAGTGGGAAGATCCGAGTCCTCTTCCCTGCTAAGAGTCCCCTAACTTCATTTAGCCTTAGTTTCTTTTTTGCTGTTGTTGTGTTTTAGCCTTAGTTTCTTATCTATAAAGAGGCAGGCTGGCGAGAGAAACGCTGGGCTGGAGGATTAAAGGAGCTTCGGCACGGGAAAGGACCCGATGTCTGCAGAGCAGTGTGCCAAAGTGAATTATTACTGCCATCCCCATTCCAATGTAGCAGGAAGGGAGAGCCTGGCCAGGCCGCTTTGCTTCATAGCAGACATGGCTCATCAAGCCACCACCCCACCCAGACAGGTGCTTGGTCCATGGTAAAAGGTGAAAGAGCAACCACCACCAAACACTGGGGGTGTGATGCTTATCCACAGGGGTCCCTCTCCATCCAACAGGAGGCTCTAGGACCTAAGCCAGGTGAGGACCCTCTGAGCACTCATGGAAGCTTTCATGGGCTCCTGCAGAAGGGAGGGAGGCTGGAGAAGGGGAAGTTCTCCCCAAAGAACAGGTTAATACGAACTGAGCCACCCCATGCCAACCAACGTGGTTAAACATCCCCTGGGTGCCCATCCTGAGCTTTCGAACGCTTAATAGAACCTACAGAAACTCTGAAGGGTTTTACAGACCAGTTGAGACAATAAGGTAGCCCTTCAAGCAGGGAAATAATTGGCCACATTCCCAAGTGTAGAATGAAGGAAGCTGTTCACCCCCCAGGCCCTCCCTGCAACAGTGGCCCTCTTTGGGGAAGTGGAGTCCTCTTCAGCTGGGCAGGGAGCTCGAGAGGCTGGAAGAGGGGGACATGGGGTGCCAGGTAGCATGCAGGCCTGGCTTCTACCTTTCAACATAGTTCTCTGACACCAGCTGGCTGTCCTACAATTCAAATCAGTTCTGACATGTCGCAGGTCACGGGGCTCCGTCCCACGAGACTGCCCCCACCCCGGATGCCTGCTGCAAGTCCTGGGTCCCTGAGCCACCCACACTTCTTCCTGGCTGACTATTAATTCTGGTGTTCCCACACTGACCCCCACCCCTTTCAGGTTCAACAGTTTTCTAGAATGACTCAGAACTCACTGAAAGCGGTATGCTTATGATTATCGTTTTATTATAAAAGACACAAGTGAATACCTAGATGAACAGGTGTAGGAGGTCAGGTGCAGAAGGACCCCAAGCACAAGAGCTTCTGCCCCACAGTGTCAGGGTGCATCTCCCTCCCAGTACAGCTACGTAGACATATTTGCCAACCAGGCAGTTCTCTGAGCCTCGTGGTTCAGTTTTAATGGAGGTTTCATTACTTAGGCACGATTGATTAAATCATCGGCCACTTGATTGAACTCCAGCTCCAGCCCCTCTCTCCTCCCTGGAGATGAAGGCTTCAAGTTTCCCTGCTCACTTGCAGTTGGTTTTCCTGAAGACCAGCCCAGCCCTCATTCTGAAACTATCTAGTTCCTCCCCGTGAGTCATAGCATTAGCATAAACTCAGGTGTGATTGAAAGAAGCACGAAAGAGGCAAGTTATGAATAACAAAAGATACTCCTAGCGTTCAGGAAATTCCAAGGGTTTTTGAAGCTCTGTGCCAAGAAGGGAGGACATAGACCAAATCTTTTTTTTTTTTTTTTTTTAATTTGAACACAACCTTCCTACTCATGAAGGGTCCAGAGCCTGGCTGCGATGGGGGAATCGGGACGGTGGTAGGGGTTGGTGGCTTCACGGAGGAGCAGCTGAAAGAACTGGGGGGTGGGAGGTTGAAGAAGAGAAGTAGGAGGAAGACAGGGTCAGAGATAACCTTTAGTTAGCTAGAGGTCTGTCCTGGGGAAGAGGAGGCTCTGCAGGAAGGAATCTGGACCAGGGAGTAATAGGGAATCAGTTTTTGGCGGGAGCTTCCTGGCAACAGGGGGGCTGTGTTGGGAGGTAGTGAACTCACAGCGCTGGAGAAATTTGAACCAAGATGAATGCAAGTTCCATGTGAGCAGGGACACAGATGTGATCTCTGCTGTATGCCTGGGACCTGGAGAATTATCAGGCAAAGAGTAAATATTTGGTAGATATTTATTTGTCAAATACCCATTTGTCAAGGCTAGAGAAGCTAGATTAAATAGCAGGAAGGCACAGGCCCAGGGAGAAATCCTTAGAAGTTCCTACCATATCCAGCCATTGTGCTGTTTGCTGTGTTTTTTTTTTTTTTTTTTTTTTTTTTGAGGCCAAAAAAAAAACAAAAACAAAAGCAGGGGGGGAAAAAAAGGAATCTTAAGCTCACAGTTAGTGGAGAGAAAGACATGTATATCTAGAAAGAAGTTCAATAAAGAACAATGCAGTTCCAGTTAAAGATGGCAAGTTGAAACCATCCATTGGTTTGTATCTTCTCAAACCCCGTGAAAATGGGAATAAAGGGATTTTTATTAAGGACCATGGGCCCATCCGTTCACAGGTGAAAGGCAGGTGGAAACTTCTAAGTAAAGATAGTGAACTGAACACACCCACTTAATTTTGCTTTTCTTGAAAACCCTACTAAAGGGACCATAAAGGGATTTTTGAAAAGTCAGAAACCCACGAGGATGGAGAGAATGGGAGGGGTGAAATCAGCAACAGAAGTACAGAAACTAGAAAGCAGTGATGAGGGGACCTAGCTGAGGGGAACTGCTGAGGGGGCTGGTGCTGAAAACCCACCCTCTCCCCCCATCCCTCCACAGTCTCAGGTCTCACTGGAAGTGGAGCGAGGGAGGGAGCTAAATTAGGAATCTTGGTTGAAAATGGAGAACTTTGATCTCTGGTTCCCCTCCCTGAATTTGTGCAGGTGGATAGTTGCCCTTTCCCCATGCCGGCAGAAAACTGAGGTTTGTTCCCAGAAATGGTGAAATAGAGGGTCTTGGATTGGGAGACCAGGTTGAGGATGGATACCATGCTGAAAAAGGGGAGGGGGTATGCAATGAACTCCTGTATATAGGACACTGAGAACTCCACATCCCCCTTCCTAGAATGTGGGTGGCCAGGGCTTCTCTGGAGACTCGAGGCAGGAGACCCGGGAGGTTTTCCCTGGAGAATCCCATCAGCTCAAGAGGGGAGGCTTAAAGATACGGACGTCAGGGGTTCCCCAATTAAACAGCCAATCACCTACATGAATCTCACTGTCAGCAAGTCCCATTCACCTACTAAGAACTCCCAATCAGCATTGGGTGCTCTACTCTTATATTGTTGCTGACAACCAAGGAGCGCGATTTATATGAGGAGAGTCGCCAGTGTGACAGATAGGGGCCAAGACAAACAGAAAGAAGCAACTCAGCAGAAAGATGTACTACGCAGGAAGAGGAAAACAGCAGAAAAGTTACCATGAGTATCCTACATGAGATAAGTGAGGATAATTACAGGAAATAAGAAATGGATGCTATAAAAAAGGATAAAAAAAGAGTTCTTGTAAATTAAAAATATGATAGCAGAAATGAAAAATTCAACAGACGCAGAAGAGGATAAAATCTAAAAAGTCTCCCAGAAAATAGAACAAAGAGGACAAAGGCAGAGAAAACAGGAAAGATAAGAAAATTGAAGGGGCACCTGGCTAGCTCCGTTGGTGGAGTTTGCGACTCTTGATCTTGGGGTTGTGGGTTTGAGTCCTGTATTGGGTGCAGAGATGATTTAAAAATAAAATCTTAAAAAAAAAAAAAAAACAAAAAAGAAAAAAATTGAAGTTGTAATTTGGGAGGTCCTTTACATGAATCAAAGGGTTTCTGGTAAGAAGAAACAGAAAGGAGGAAGTTGGGAACCAACTAGAGCCGCTCCAGGCCTGAAGGATTCAAGTTTCCCTAATGAAAAGGCCCACCAAGGGTGCCTGGGTGGCTCAGTCCTTAAACATCTGCCTTCGGCTCAGGTCCCGCATTGGGCTCCCTGCTCAGTGGGGAATCTGCTTCTCCCTCTTCCCCTGCTTGTGTTCCCTCTCTCACTGTGTCTCTCTCTATCAGATAAAAAAAAAAAAAAATCTTAAAAAAAAAAAAGAAAAGGCCCACCAAGTGCCTGATAGTGGAAAAATCACCAAGGCACAACTTTGTGAAATTTCAGGACACTGAGAAGAGATTCTATAAACTTCCTGCAAAGGATCAGACCTCAGATCCTTTGCTCACAGGTGGAAAATAAGATGGATTGTTGGGGAGACAAAAAAGCATGCAGAGGGATCTGGACTTAACCTGGGGGGGCTGGAGTGACTGGATTTTGCTTTTGGTGTGCCTGAAGAAGGTGCACTGGCCCCGCCAAGAGCAAGACAAAGCCAGAGGAGAACCTGGAGGCAGGGAACCTGTCAGTGACTTCAGAAAAGCAATGATAGGCTTGAGTGATGGCCAGGGGCATGGAAGGAATGGAGGGGGGTGGGGTGGGGGAAGCAGCTTTGTAAATTGAAGGAGAAGACCTGGTGATGACTGAAGGGAAGGGATGGAGGGAGGAGCCTGAGGGGGAGACTCGGGAGTCCGAGGGTGGAGTCATGGGGAGAAACAGGAGCGGCTGGAACTGGGAAGTTTCGGCAGTGTGCCTGGCAGAGTGCGGGGCTGACTCCAGCAGGGGCTACTGTCTTGGCTGTTGCAGTTCTAGAGGAGATTTCCCGGATGATAAGACAAAGCCCAGCATGACAACTGACGTGTCTGGGGCTTTGCACTTAGAGTCCCTTCTCAGACCTGGCCTCATTCAGCATTGCCCGGTCGGGAAGGCAGGCACTGTTCTCCTCATTTCACCAGTGGGGAAACTGAGGCTCCCAAGAGGTTAGATGACTTACTCCATGAGCTCATAATCACAGCTCATCTTTTACCCCCCAATTCCATAGCTTGCCCCAACCCTCCCTGGTAGATGATAGAAGTGGCATTTGCCTCTGAAGGAGGCTTGTGGACGGACAGGCATGGAAGGTCCGGAGGACTGAGTACCCCTGGAGGGGAGGCAGGAGAGGCAGAGGAGGAGAAGGAGGGCCCGGTGACAAGAGAAGGAAGTGGCTATCCCCGCGGGAGAGGAAGCCCAGGCTTCAAGATGACGTTAGCAACAAAAACATAGGCAAATGAGGTGTCTCGGGCTCCTGCCCTGTGCCAGGTGCTGCGCTCAGCCCCTCCCTTGGTCCTGGGCCAGCTCCTTGGAATAGGGATGTAGCCCTCTCCAAGGTCATTTCATCAGTGGGTGATGGAGCCGGGATTTGAATCCAAGCATCTGCCTCTGAGACCTGGAAACCCAACTCTGCCATGTGCAAGGCCTCTGTAGGGGACAGGGGTGGCATTTTTCTTATTGAAACATCTTTTTAGGGGCACCTAGGGGTGTCGGTTAAGTGTCTGCTTTCGGCTCAGGTCATGATCCCGGGGTCCTTGGATCGAGCCCTGCATTGGGCCCCCTGCTGAGCGGGAAGCCTGCTTCTCCCTCTCCCTCTGCCCCTTCCCCCAGTCCTGCTCTCTCTCTCTCTCCCCCAAATACATAAATAAAATCTTAAAAAAAAAAACCCAAACCCACATCTTTTTACCATTAAAAAGATATATTTCTTTTTTACTGTTTACCCAAAGTAGTGATGATCATCATACAAACAAGGAAAAGTAAACCGTTCTTGAGAGATAATGGAACTTCCCATCCCCTCTTCCACCCCCAGCCTTTTGTGCACTTTTTGTGCACTCAGCCTAGTGAGGGCAGGAACCGGACTGCCTGGGACCCCCAGATTAGGAGACTTAAGCTGGAGACCCTGGGCAGGTTTCAGAAAGGGTATACATGGTTGCACTGGTGTACAAAGATTTGTGTGTCCGTACATTTTCCTCTGTGCGGACAGCCATTCCTCAGAAGCTGATCAGCGCCCTGGTACTGCCTCGCAGCCTGGCCTGCTTTGGGGTGTGGGGACTGCCTGGGTAGAGGGGAGAGTGGGTGGGAGAGAATTCATTAAAGTGTGGGCACGCATGCTCGCACGTTTGTGAGTTTCATTGTGTGACTCTGTGTGCAGGCCTTGTTTGTGATTATGAACCGTGTGTCTGTGAACAGATAGTTGTGTATGTGGAGCCTGTCAAACAATGTGTGTGTGCAGGTGTGCGTTCGTGCATACACGCATGTGAGTTTGTATGTCGATCAAAGTGTGGGATGTCTGTTTTGTGACTGTGAGTCACTTGTAAGAGAGCAGATTTATATAAACACGTGTGTAACTTATGTGAATGTGTCCGTGGATGGAGGTGTGAGGGGGTGTGTGTGGTTATAAATCCTGTGTGTTGGGTAGGTAGGTGTGTGTGTGTGTGTGTGTGTGTGTGTGTGTGTGTGTGTGTGTGATGGTACCTGGGAATGAATGAGTACATGGGTCCAGGTGTGTATGTACATTCCGTATGTGCTGGGAAGGAGGGACATCAGGGATTTGGGCCATTTTCCATCCCCCACCCCCAAGCCGTCGGGTCCTGCTCTCATTTGGGTCTAGAACAGCAAGTTAGAGAGAGAGGAGAACATCCTTTCAGCTGCCTGTCACCTGTCCAGGGAACAGTGACAAGAAAATGTGCTTGTTTATATCCAAATATCTTAATAACCATCAATTTCACGTGTATCGGGGGAGGGGTGGGGACAGGCAGTATTCACCTTGAAGGACACCCAGATATTAAACTCAGTGTGCGAGTTAATTCGGGAGCCCCCAGGCTGAAGGCTGCTGGAGCCAGACTCCCAGGCCACCCGGAGATCTCGGAGCACCATCTCCTTTTTCACTCCTTTCTCCCTTACATGCCTTTTAGCAGAGCCTTGGAATAACATTAATTTATCCAAGGCGTGCATGCCATAAGTTACTTTTTTAATTATTATGATCAAAATATTGCTTAAAATTGATGCCAGCTGCATGTGTTTCTGTCAGAGATCATAATTGCAATTGTAAATTGGGGAGCAGCTCAGAGCCGGGAGCTTCCCTGAGTAACGGCCCCTATACCATTATAGAGAGGTGGATAAAAATAAACCAGCAGATCGCGAGGCAAAAATACGCCAGTGCGAGTTAAAAGGATAATTAGCAGAGCAGAGAGGGAAGACGCCAGGCTCCGTTCGGAGGCTCCCTGGCTGAGACTGGGTACCGTGTGGGGGTGGTAGAGGTCGGGGATAGGGGTGGTGCAGAGCCTGGGATCCAGAGGGAGGGTGGGGGTGGGGAGTGGGGTCTGCGAGGGCGGATGGCGGTGGGAGAGTGGGATCCGGCAGGGAGGAAGGGGTTGGAGGATGGAGAGGCAGACAGGCGGGGTTCCCTCTCTGGACCCCAGCTTCTCCTGTAAACTGGAGATGCTAAAAACACTTATAGTGGTTCAAACCAGATGATGCATGGGACAAATTTCCAGAACCCCAAAATTCCATATCTCAGTAAAGGGATTGTTATCGATGCGGCTGGAGAGACTGGGTGTTTTTTTTTTTTTTTTTTTTTTTACCTTCTGGGTCAGGAACTGGTTAGGTTGCCTTTACAAAAGAGGCTGCGGGTCTAGGACCAGAAGGCTGCCTGAGAGCATGATGGTTAGGGGCAAGAGCCTTGGACTTCTTTCATTCCTTCCTTCATTCGACAATGGAGACTATGTTCTGGACCCATTCTAGGCAGGCGGCAAAGGCATGGCAGCGAGCCACGTTGGGATCCCTGCCCTCGTGGCGTTAACATTCTAGTTGCCGAGCCCATAAACAAGCTAAGTAAACAGTGTGATTTTATAGAAGTAAGTTCTACGGGCCAGTTACTTAACCCAGCCCTACACGACCTGTGTGACTTCGCGGCACGTGCCATTGTCATCATAGCAGTACTAGCAGTCACAATAGTTCCCAATTATGTCGCACCTGCCATGCGCCAGACATTGTTATTCTAAGCACTTGTGGGTATAGTAAGCTATCTAATCCTCAGAATGAACCTGCGAGGCAAGGAGAAAATGGTATTTTAAGGCCTGTGGGGCAGACCCACGAAGCTGCCACTCTGGCTGTTCCATCCTTCTGTCTTCACTCCCGTGTCTTCCGTTTCGGCTCATGTCTCTCCGAGCGCGGACTTCCCGTAGCTGAAAATGTGCCCAGCACACGAGGGTTGAGAAACTGTCTTGGGAGGGACTCAGCACATAGCACGGCTCGGAATCAACTGCGTTCATGATATGCTTGCTTTTGTAACGAAGCGGTAAGCCTTGACAGGGGAGTGTCTGGAGACTAGGTGGGAGCCAAGAGGGGGCAGGTCCCACCCATTAACCATTAACCAGGCTCCTTGCAGAGCTGCTAGGGCATGTGCGTCACGTGGAGGTCACTGGGGACACATGGCCTGTGAAAGGCCATTTCAAGGGGGGGGGGGCGCGGTCTTGTTCCTGGGCTGTTATCAAATAAAGAACAAATCAGGCTGAAGTGAGGAGAGACTTTATTCGAAACGACAATTGCAGTAGGAGGAGAGGACTTCAGCATCTCTCGGGTCAGACAGAAAAGACTTTTTTTTTTAATAGAGGAATGTAAACAGGTGAGAAGAACCAGATAAGGGATGGGACAAGCAGGTGGTCTGGATGGAAGGTTCTGCTCTGAGGTCAGGCAGTTCCTGGAAGAGGTGGTTAAAGGGAGGGGTTGTTCCCAAGTGCTGATGCTGACTCGGGCCGTGGGCGGCGGGAGGGGGGGGGGGCGGTCAAAGTCCAGGGGAGAGCTGCAGGCCTGAAGTTTGGTCAGGTCAGGTGAACAGGCATTTTGTCCAGGGTGGCCAGTGGGGACAAATGGTTTGGCTTACCATTTATGAGGCAAAAAAGCGGCAGTTTGCAGGGGTTGTCTGGCCTTGTCCTAGGTAAACAAGGGGGCATCTTTGAGTCTGATCTAAGTCATATGGGGAAGCATTGTTTTCTGCAGTGAGCCTTTTCCTGGAACCCGAAAGGATGGGGGATTTCTGTAAAATTGCTGTTTTCCAGGAACATAGAACTTAGTCAAGACACTGTCACTGACCACAGCAGGTCAGGGTGGGTGATGGAGAGAGGAGGCTGGTTGGTTGTCTCCTGATTCCCTTGGTCCCCACTTTGGAAGGGGTCCCAGGTGGGGGGCACTTTGGAGGGTGGGTCCTGTCTGTTACCATGGAGACCATGGTGCTGGGCAGTTCACAGCCTGCTTGGCCTCCCCATCCTCCCCGCCTTTGGCCCAGGTCAACGACAGTGGGGGGCCGGGAACTCGGGGGTCTGGGCCACCTCTGAACCACCCTCCCTGTTTGTCACATGAGCTTCCCTGAATAACAGGAAGAGGAGGAGCTCTTTCCTCCTGGGTCTGAGCAGAAGGTGAAGGTGAGAGCCCAGGTCCCACCAAGTCAGTGTACAGCCAGCTCTAGGCCTTTCCCCTCCCGAATCCTTTCCCAGCAGCTGCCCCGAGGGCTGGGAGTCTGCCTTGCGCTTGTCTGTGGTTGCAGGGTGCAGGGAAGCCGAGCTGGCACCTGGAGCGCAGATGGAGGGGCGCCCCTTTGTCTGCAGCCCCCTGCACTGGGCTGGTTGCCTCTCCCCACGGCCCTCGTGCAGCTCTGGCTGTGCCAACTGCAGGCTGTTTCAGGGCGAGATGGAGGCCTCCCTGCGGGGAGAGGGCAGGAGAGAAGCCTCACCCCTGCTCTTCTTCCAGGCTCAGCTCTCCAGCCTGAGCTGGCCCTGTCTCAGCTGCAGCCGCCTCCCCCTTCCAGGCCAGTGCGGTACCAGCCGCCTGTCTTCCTGTCGCTCCCGGTGACTCCCTAATGACTATAATCAGGGTGTGTGCTGAGAAGCAGGGGGGGACAGCAAGTGGAGAGTGCGTCCCAGCCACCCAGTCCATTAGCGGGCAGCACTGGAGGCCAAGGTCCGGGAGGCGCTGGGCAGGAGCCCCCGTCTCCCTCACCCCTTCTTCCCTTCCCTCTCCCAGTCTCCTGCTCGGAGCTCTGCTCTAATTATAAATGGTTTGACAATGTTAGGCCAGGCCCTGTAATTAAAAATAAAGAGGAAGACAGGCAGCATTGTCTTCTAACGATGCCTTTAATTGGTGGAGTTAATTTTAACGGGGTGCCTTGGAGGAGGGAATTCCAGAGTTGGGGCTCTTGCTGATATCCCTGTAACGCTCACGCAACCCACTTACCCATCTGTCTCCCCATCGGAAGGGAGCTCCGCAGGGCAGGGGCTGTGTCTTTCTTTATTTGTTTTTATGCCTAGTGCCTGGCACACAGTAAGCGCTTAATAGATATTTGTGGAATGAACAAGGGAGTGAATGGCCTGCTGTGCAGAAGACAAGGATCATGAGCTTCTAAGGGTGGCCCCCCCGCCTCCCCCCCCCCCCCCCCCCCCCCCCGCCCAGAATTCTTACTCTTAGAATCATGCCTTTGGGCTAAGACACTGTTCTAGTCAGAGATGGTGACTTGGAACTAAGAGAAAGAAAGCCTCGCAGACCAGCTTGACAGGGGAGATGTTGAAAGGGCAAGGAGGAGGTGCCTGGGTGACTCAGTTGGTTGAGCATCTGACTCTTGATTTCAGCTCGGTCATGATCTTGGGGTCCTGGGATCAAGTCCCGCATTGGGCTCTGTGCTCAGTGTGGAGTCTGCTTGAGATTCCCTCTCTCTCTCTCCCTCTGCCCTCCCCACCCTTTAACAAAAGGGGAGGGCAAGGAGGGGGCTCTCATGGGTCCCCCAGGGCAGGAAGGGAGCTGCGATTAGAACAGGGGAAACCAGGAGAATCAGGAACCCAGCTTCTCTCCATCTCCCGAGGTCTCCCCACCAGCCAAGACTCCTCCCCTGGGTCTCCCGTCTGCTTGGGGACCAGCCCCTCAGAGGGAGGGTACAGCTTTTCTCTTTTAACTTCAGCTCAGGCTGAAGTTCAGTCTTTTCTTTGGTTCTCTGAACATGGCCAAAGACAGGCTGCTATTTTAAAATTTAACTGCATTTTGTGAAAAGATGGAGGGTAGAAATAGAAATACCACTAGCAGAATCAGTTTATCTGAATGCTAGGAATCCTGCTAGAAGTATGCGCTCACTTTTCTAAATTCCAAATCACATGAGGAGCTCAGCCTAGCCTCCTGAGAGCCTGCACCGTTCTACCCTCCGTCCCCCAGGTGAGGTCCCCACAAGGTGCTTTAGGTGAAAGTCACAGAAGCAAAACTGTCTCAGCGTTTGGGGGAACCCTTTCGAACAGAGCGTGCCACAGAGTAGGTGCTCAGTAAATATATGCCAGCCTATTTCCCACCAAGTGGAATAGTTTGGCAGGCTGGCTTAGTTTCTCCTAGAAGGAACAAAAAAGTCCCCCCAAAGACAAACCTTTCTATAAATCAAGCCCCTTGGATCTAATCCTCCTCTCATGCCCCATCCCCCAAGCCTCATCCCTAAATCCTGCCGGTATCCTGAGAGGCTGAGCAATGTTCTTGAGATATTAAGCTGCCGTGCGAGGCAGGGTGCCCTGCACCCACTGAGTCAATGGCACCCATGCCTCTGGGGAGAGCAGCTACAGCCTAGAACAAAGAAGTCAATTGAGTTGCGGAATGGATTGTTCGACTTGAGGCCGACTAGATACAATAGTCTATGAGCAAAATGATTTTGATTGGTAAGATCTAGAGCTTAAGAAAGGAACAGTTTAGCTTTAAATTCCAAGAAGGCTTAGCTGATCACTGAATTTTTAAAAACTTAACCATTGAGTGTTTAGGGAGGTAGTAGATGCTTATGAACCAATTGAATTAACCTTTCTCCGTTTGCAAACATCTATAGGACTAAACCTTTATTCTCATGCAATGCTTCTGACATTAGATTGAAGATTTAATGAGTGATAGGAGTTAACATTGTGCTTACACAGTAGCTTGCTGTGAACGAGGCACCGTGCTAAGTGTCTGATGTATCTCATTTAATGCACTCAACAACCTCATAGAGGGCTATTAGGATTGTCCCCAGGTTACCGATGAGCGCCTGTGAATCGCCTACTGCTATGCCCTAGAACAGTGTCTCTCTTTACATCAATCTTGTGACTTCTCTCGTCACTGCTGCTGCTCTAGTCCAGGTTCTTTTGGGTGCTCTTCTTTAGGGGAAGATCTGTTGACGCTTTGTGGGCTTGGGGAGACCCAACCTCCCTTGTCCTGAGGCTTCTCGGGAGAGGTGATCATTCCCTCTTCCCTGCTATAATGAAGCCTGTGCACATGTTGATTTTTGTACTTTATATGCAAGACTTTCCTATCATTATTTGGGTGTGTGGGTCCCTCTTATTGCTTGCTCCACAAGTAGTGGGTTTTTTTCTGTGTCTCTGGCATCTAGCAAATGCTTGGCACAGAGTAGTGATCAAGGAGCGACTGGAAGTAAAGGACTAAATGAATGTGTGAATGAGAACACAGTTAACCACAGGGCAAGGGCTTGAGGGTAGTTGCCCAACACACAGGAAGGCGCTCCTTCCCAGGAAGTGGAGGGGCCAAAGAGGTAGAGAGCCAGAGTTTAGAAGGGGCAGTTGAGCCTCTCCTCTGTCCCCCTGCCCCCAGGTTTCACTTAGGGACCAGAATGCCAGGGGGTGATAGAGACCATCAGGTGAGTCTGCCCTGCCTCCCTGGAACTCCCAGAATGTCCTGCACCGGCAGAGGATAGACAAGGCAGAGCAGAAGGGTACCTTCTAGGCTGAGAGAGCCTGAGACACTGCCTCTTGCGGCAGCCTCCCGCTGCTGCCCCTTCTGGTTCCTGGCCTGTGGCTGGCATCCGGGAAATCCAGAGTGGCCCCCAGCCTGCAGGAGGAGGGCTGGTGGGAGAAATCAGGGCTAGCAGGAGAGGAGCAGCCCAATAATCAAGATGATAATAATATTTTAATGCAATCCTTAAACAAAAACAAAAACAAATTGGCTCACCATGGCCCTTGGACTGGCTGCTTGGTTTTATAAATAAAGTTTTATTGGAAGCGGGGCTGGGATTAGAAATAGGTGAGGGAGACAGGGTCGTGCAAGGGCTGAATTGGAACCTTCCCCTATTAAAATTTTGATATTTCATTCCAATTTTCTGGCATTAATTTTGATTCTTAGAAAATATTGCATTCAAATATTATTTATCTCGATTGCTGAGTTTTTTGGCACTGCCTGAAATTTGTGCCTGAGCTGAGGGCTTTAGTCTCCTTATTCTTTCAGGTCCTGGGAGATGGGGCCTGCGTCAGAGTGGTGGGGATGGGGGAGGACTGCTATCTGTATCCGGTCTTCGTAGGATTTACGAAAAGCCTCCTCTTCTGGGAGGATAAACTACCAAGGGACCCTCTCCTCTGGACCAACTCAGCAACTGTGCACGGCCTGGTGAGCAGGGCGCGGGCTGGATGCCAGCTCCCATTCACCCCCTCTGCAGAGCCCTCTGTATGGAGCATAGGATGCATGACCATATGGATGGCCTCATCCTGAGAATAGACCACAGGTCACCCTACCCACAGCCACTTTAGTGGCAGATGCAGCAAAGGTTGAAACCAGTGCCCAAGGACCATGGAGGGTGAGCTAGCCCTCGGGGTTACTTCAGCCTCCTCCATCGGGGGAGAAGCAAGGGTAGAGAAAACCAGAAGCCCTGATAGGGAGTTTGAACTTTGAGTTTGAGTCTGGAACCAACTGCGTGTTGGCCCCAAAGAGACTTAACTTTTAAAAAGGGAAGTGACTCGATCGCCTTTACTTGGCAGGATTAAATGTTCTCTGCTGTCAGTAAGGACTAGGGCTTCGGAGCTCTATTAGTTCTCTACTGTACAAATGATCTCAACACGGAGTGGCCTGGCACATCAACCGACTTTTATTATCTTTCACAGTTTCTGTGGGTCAGGAATCCAGGGAAGGCAAGCAGGTGCAGCTTTTCTCTGCAAGGTGATGACTGCGGCCACCGCTGGAAAACCCAGAGGCTGGGGTTATCTGAGGACCTCACTGGGTCTGAGGCTCTGCTTCCGGGTGGTGCCCTTACATGGCTGGTGAGTTGGTGCTGGCTGTTGATGGGAGGGCTCATTCCTTTCCCTCTGGGGTCTTCACGGGGATGCTTGGGTATCCTCATGGCATGGCAGCGGGCTTTGTCCAGAGAGAGCAATTGAGAGGGACAAAGAGAGAGAGAGGGAGAGAGACAGACAGATGTATCCTCTTATAATCTAGCCTTAAAAGTTAACGTACGCATCTTCACATTCTACTAGTTAGAAGTAAGTCCACATTTTGAGGACTTTTTTTTTTTTTAAAGATTTATTTATTCTAGAGAGAGAGAGCGAGCAAACATGTGAGCAGGGGGGAGGGGCACAGGGAGAGGGAGAGAGAGAATTTCAAGCAGACTCCCCACTGAGTGCAGAGCCCGACTCAGGTCTCAATCCCAGGATGCTGAGATCATGACCTGAGCTGAAATCAGGAGTCAGATGCTTCACTGACTGTGCCACCCAGGTGCCCTGAGGACATTTTTTTTTAAAGCCGCCGCAAGAATGAAGTTGAGATAAAGAGAGTCATGTTTCTGCACACCTCAGTTAGGACTGTGTATGTTTAGACCTGTTACATCCATCCTACATGCTTCTTTCTTTCTTTTTTTTTTTTTTAAAGATTTTATTTATTTATTTGAGAGACAGAGAGAATGAGAGAGAAAGCACATGAGAAGGGGGGAGGGTCAGAGGGAGAAGCAGACTCCCTGCCGAGCAGGGAGCCCGATGCGGGACTCGATCCAGGGACTCCAGGATCATGACCTGAGCCGAAGGCAGTCGTTTAACCAACTGAGCCACCCAGGCGCCCTTTCTTTCTTTTTTTTAGAGAGAAAGAGAGAAAGTACGTGAGCGGGTGTGTGCAAGCCGGGGGGGGGGGGGGGGGGCGGGGAGCAGGGGGGAGGATAATGGGGGGTTTGGGGAGGGGCAGAGGGAGAGGGAGAATCCCAAGCAGTCTCCTTGCCCAGCGTGGAGCCTGATACGGGGCTCAATCTCATGACTCTGAGATCATGACCTGAGCCAAAATCAAGTCAGACACTTAACTGACTGAGCCACCCAGGCGCCCCCATTCTATATGCTTTTTGATCTGACCTTTTCTGTCCACCCCCACTGCCCTTCCTTTGGGTGGGCTGCCATGATCTCTCTCCACAACTCTGTTAAAACCTCATAAGCCAGGATTTCTCTGCCTCCGGCCTGTTTTCCACACAGGGCCCAGAGCACATTCTTTTTAAAATGCAGACAAACCACATCACTCTCCAGCTTAAAACTATTCAGTGGCTTTCTTTTTGTTTTTATTGACATATAATTCACAAATCATTGAATTCACCATTTTAAAATATACAATTCAGTGTGTTTTTGTATTGTCACAGAAGTGTGCAACTCTCAGCAGAATCAATTTTAGAACATGTTCATTGCCCCAGAAAGAGACCGGGTGCCCATTTAAAGTCACCTCTTTAGTCCCTCAACAAACCTAGTCCTCGGCCACCACTAGTCAACGCTCTGTCTCTGTAGATTTGCTTATTCTGGGCATTTCATCTAAATGCAGTCCTATAATATATGGCCTTTTATGTGAATTCTTTCACTTTGCCTATTTTCAAGGTTCATCTGTATTGTAGCATGTATCAGGACTTCATTCCTTTTTATGGCTGAATAAAATAAAGTAGGCATTGTATGGATAAACCATATTTGGTTTATCTATTCATCAATTGAGGGACATTTGGGTTGTTTCCATTCTCTGACTATTATGAGTAATGCTGCTATGAATATTAGTGTACAAGTTATATATGGACATATATTTTCAGTTCTCTGAGGCATATATGTAGGAGTGGAGTTGCTGAATCATATGGGAACTCTACCATCCTAGTGGGTGTAAAGTGGTGTCTCATTGTGCTTTTGATTTGCATTTCTCTGATGGCTAATAATGTTGAGTATCTTTTCAAGTGCTTATTGGCCATTTATATTTCTTCTTTGTTTATTCAAATCCCTTGCCCATTTTTAAATTGAGCTTTATGTCTTTTTATTGCTGAACTGTAAGGGTTTATATCTATATTTATGTATATAGGGGTTTTTATGTGTGTATTTTCTGTATCCCAGAGCCTTACCAATGGCTCCCTTTTGTCCCATAGGATGAATTTCAGTCCCCTTCATCTGCCTACAAAGCCCTTGCTGATCTAATCTGGTTTCTTTCAGGTGCTTCCAGCTCCCTTCCACGCCCTTCCTTTCACTGATAATCTTTTTTCACTTCCTCGTCCAAGAAACGTTCTCTATCACAACTCGCTCTTTGCAGATACTGTTCCCTCTACCAGGACACTCTTCCCCCTTCTTGCCTGGCTAATATCTACTCATCCTCTACTTAAGGTCCCTCCCTGAGGGCTAAAAAGGTGGTGATGGCAGGCAGATTCTGTGGCTGAGGGTCAGTCTGTGTACGGGTCCCAGCCTTGAGGGGACCCCTGGACCCTGGAGCTTCAGCGATAATAGTGAGGGCTATAGGGCTCTGACAAGAGAGCCGTTCGTTTCCTAGGGCTGCAGTAACAAAGCACTGCAAGCTGGGTGGCCTAAAACAACAGAAATTCATTCTGTCACGGTTCTGGAAGGCAGAAGTCCAAAATCAAGGTGCCGGCAGGATCAGGCTCTCTCTGAGGTTCTAGAGAAGAATTGGTTCCATGACACTCTCTTAGCTTCTGGTGGCTTCTGGAAATCATTGGTGTTCCTTGGCGTGTAGAATCATCATTCCAGCCTGCTCTGTCTTCACATGGTACTCTGTCCTGTGGGTCTCTACTTCCAGATTTCCTTCTTAAAACGACACCAGTCATATTGGATTTAGGGTCTATCTAATCCAGTGTAAATTCATCTTAACACGATTACAACTGCAAAGACTTTATTTCCCTAATAAAGTTCCCATTCACGGGTTCTGGATAGAAGTGAATTTGGGCGGGGGGGACAATATTCAACCCAGTACATTCTACCCTGTGGTCTCTCCAGATTCTTACCTTTGTCTCATAGGCCACATACGTTCACCCGATCTCAACATTCTCAAAAGTCTTAATCATTCTAGCATTAACTCAAAAATCTCATCTAAATATTATCAACTCAGAAAAGTTCCAGATCTCATCATGTAAGTCCTTTACATTGGGCATGGATGGGGCTCTGAGGGTAAGCCTTCCCAGGGCAGAATTGCCCTCCATCTGTGGACACGTGAGACCAGAACACAAATTATCTGTGTCCAAAGTCCAATGGTAGGCCAGGCATAGGATGGACATTCCCACTCTGAAGGGGAGAAAATGGAAGGTATAAGGGGGCATTACTGGTTTAAAACAAGTTTGCCATCTAGCAGGGAAAGTTTCATCAAGTTTCAAGGCCTGAGAATAATTCTCTGTGGCTGGATCCCCACTCTAGGCCCTCAGGAGTGGCTTCCCTCTTCTGGCCTATGCATCTGTGACGCAGCCTTCCAAGTCATTCTTCCTTCATTTTGTCCCATCCTTATTCTTTTTGGTCTAGACTGCTAGTATTTCTAGTGATATAAAATTCTTTAAAATCTTGTGGGTCTTCTAGTATGTCAAAAGGATCCATGCCATTAGCCGTGAGGGGTGTCCACAGGTCCTTTCTAGCTAATCACACTTCTATTCCTGACTTCTGCTGAGGTGGCTGATTGAATCCATAGGTCACATGCCTCAAGTCTTTAGCAAAAGTTGTCCAGTCGTACCCTTGGCCCTGTCCCCAGAGCACACTGTTTAGATAGGCTGAGAATTTTCCACATCAAATGCTGGTTCCTTTTTGTGTAACAACTCATTCTTCCATTTATCTTTCCTCTTACATTTTCATAGAAATGGCAAGGAAAGACCAGGCCGTGGCTCCACACTTTGTTGAAAATCTCTCTGCTAACTCTACATGTTCTGCTTCCCCATCCAGTGGTAGAACACAGTTTGACAAAGATTTCTTTGTAACAAGGGTCTTTTCTCCAATGTCCAGTAACAAACAGGTCCCTTCTTTCCTCTTGAGGTCTCACCAGAAGCACCTTTAACGTCCATATTTCTACTCTTCCAGCCAGTCTAGATTTTTTTCCTACCTTAAACCTCAACATTCTTCCAACCTCTACCCGTTACCCAATTCTAGAGCCACTTCCACAGTTTTAGGTATTGGTTATAGCAGCACACTACTCCTCATACCAAAATGTCTCTTAGCTTCCTAGGGCTGTAGTAACAAAGTACCACAAACTCAGTGGCTTAAAACAGCAAAAATTTATTCTCTCATAGTTCTGAAGGCCAGAGGCCCCCCGTCAAGGTGACAGCAGAGTCATGCTCCCTCTGAGGTTCTAGAGAAGAATCTGTGACATGCTTCTCTCCTAGCTTTGGGTGGTGGCCAGCAATCCTTGATGTTCCTTGGCTTGTAGAGTCATCACCCCAGTCTGTCTCTGTCTCCACATGGCCTTCTCTGCTGTATGTCTCTGCTTCCAAATTTCCTTTTTCTTAAGAGGACACCAGTCATATTGGATTTAGGGCCCATCTTATTCCAGTATGACCTCATCTTCACTCATTATATCTGCAAAGAACTATTTCCAAATAAGGTCATATTCATAGGTATAGGAAGGTATGAATGGGGGGGGGGCACTAATCAACCCAGTACCGGAGACCGTCCCGGTTCTCAGGGAGCCCACGGTTGAGTAGAAGGGGGAGCAGACATAGGAAGAGGAGTGATGCAGTAAATGGGGAGAAGGCCATGTTCTCATAAGCAGAGGGCTTATGTGTGGGAGGTGGGGTAAGGGGAGAGGGAGGGGGGACATCTGAACGGAATCCCCCAAGGGCTAAGTTAGTAAGGGAAAGGATGTGAGAGCGACTCTCCAGGCGTGGAAGCAGCGTGAGCAAAGGCATGGAGAAATGGCCCAAGGTGGACAGAGAACTACCAAGAGTTGGTGATGTTGGAGCATAAAGTGGGGGTCAGGAAGTGAAGAGGTGAGGCTGGAGTTGTGGGGGCCAGGCTGTGGGACCACCCCCAGCTGGTGGAGGTGGAGTGAAGCATGGAAAAGCGCAGTCCAAGGGAGGTGGCCTTAGGGATGGCTGCCTCGTGGCCCTAACATCTGCTTTCATTGATCACTATGGGGGAAACGTTGGGAAAGACTAGCACATTCTTGTTTGGTTTTGTTTTCTTTTAACCTGTCATTGTCTTTGAGGTGTTTTACAGCTCTGGGAGTTGTAATGCAAATGCTTGTTGTCTTTAAAAATACCCCCCTGGGTTCCCTGGGATGCAATAGACCCTGTTTACATCTGTCTGTAAGTTCATTTCAGCTTTGCCTGTTGTTATGGACTGAATGCTTGAGTCCCTCTCCCCTCAGATTCATAGGTTGATGCCCTGACCCCCAGCGTGGCTGAATTAGGAGCTGGAAACTGCGGGGCAGTAATAAAGGTGACCTGAGGTCATAGGGTGGGACTTGGGTTGCCCCCACCTCCTTGCACACACAGCAAGCCAAGGCCATGGGAGGACAGAGCCAGAAGGCAGCCATCGATGAGCCAGAGGGAGCTCTCATCAGAAACCTACCCAGCTTACGCTGATTTTGGACTCCCAGCCTCCAGAACTGTGAGAAATAAATTTGGTTGTTTCAGCCACCCAGTCTGAGGTATTTTGGTATGACAGCCTGAGCAGACGAAGATATTTATATCTGAGGTTCTTTTGAGTTTTCCTTTGAACCAATCGCAACACCTTACTGATTCCCCCATTAATTAATGAGTAAAATAAGATTTTGGAAACAGGTTGAGTTCATATTTGTATTTGTATATGAGAGTCATGATTTTATCCTCAAGACAAAAATTATCCCTTGACCGTTCAGTCATTCAGCTGATGTTTGCCGATGCCTTCTGTGGCCCAGGCACTGTGCTGATGGTTGGGGTTACAAGGAGGAATGTAATAGGGTCCGTGTCCTTGCAGAGCAGGTGCTCTAGCGCAGAGGCAGCAGGGAGGGAAACCAGTGACTACTGGGAGTCCCATGGCCAAGGCTGTGGTCAGAGGGCATGGCTTTCAGGAGGGATTTTAGGCAGGTTTGAGTTTTTCTTTGCATGAGCAGCATGAGTTTTAAGAATCAGGGCCGGGTCCAAGTCCTAAATCCACCACTTCAAAGTTTTGTAACTTGGGATCCATTAATTTTCTCCTCTGTAAAGTAGAAATGGTTGCATTTTCATCTGAAGGCTTTGTGAAAAATAAATGAGGCGCGGTGCACAAAGTGCTTAGCTCAGCGCCTGGTGTGTAATAAATGCTCAACAAATATGAGTCTTGGTGATTTCAGAAGTGCAAGGAAGGCCCCCCGTTCCTTCTTCTCCCTGTTGGATGACACCTCACATTCCTTGGGAGGAGGAAGACCCTTTCCTTACCCAGCTAGCGCAGGGCTTGCCGTGGAAACAGTCGGGGCCAGGGAACTCAGTGGCTGTGACCCACGTTTGCCACGTCATTTGCTGATGCCGGGACTCCCGCGTGGAGAAGGTTCTGATCAGAGTAACCCCTTGCCTGTGAGAGCCTCTGAAAGCCCTCCTCCCCGTGCCTCTGGAGAGGGCAGAGCCCAGACCGGCATCCTCATTTGGCCGAGGAGGGGACCTGGGCTCTGAGCAGCGACACAGACAGCCTGCTGCAGGCTACCCAGCTGGTCAGGGAGCCAGCCTCAGACCTGGGGCTCTGGACTCAACATGCCCTTCTCTCCGAAGGTCGAGGGATGGGAGAGAAGGAAGGAGGGAGGAAACGGAGGGGAAGGAATGGCTCTAGAGCGGGGAACTCAGAGACCCTGTACTCAGAGAAGCAGAGAAGCAGACGATCGGCTCTTCTCGAAAGCGGTGGAGACTCTGAACGGGGGGAGGGCAAGATCCTGCCATCGACAAGCTGGGCGGCCATTAACCACGTTGGGCCTCAGTTTCTTCTTTTAGAAAAAAGGAGATAGTGATGCCTATTTCATAGGGTTGTCATAGGAATAAATAGGATAAAATGAGCCACGTTGGCAGGCACAATCCCGGAGGAGAAGGTCGCAAGCTGCACAGGGGCAGGGACAGATCTGTTGGCTCAGGGGGTATGTCCAGCAGGCGGCGAGTACATGGAAGAATGAGTAAGCGGCATGTGTCATGAAGGCCGTTGTAATCACGGTGTAGGGTTTGCTGGTGGAACCGAGCAAGCTGGGGACGTGGAAGGGAAGCTGGAGGAGCTGGGTCTGCAGACATCTTCCAGATGGCTGTGGGGAGGACAGGCTCAAGGAAGAGCTTGAGCTTTCTGGGCACCAGGGCTCTGGGACGTTCTCTGCTCTGAATCAAGGAGCCGGGAGCCAGGATACTCTGCACCCGGGCGGGGGTTGTAGGCCTACAGGTAAGTCCCTGAGAGCAGAGGGATCCAGAAGCCCAGGTCCATGCAGGCCAGCGGGGGCAGCTCCAGGGGGGCGGTCCTGGGGGTGGCGGGCAGGGGGAGGCTTGCTGTGGCCCTGTGGGGGTGGGGGTTCTGGGCGGCCCGGGACGACCCAGGCCACCACAGTGTTTCCCGAGCACGGCCTCCCCAACCTCCGCCTGGCTCCCAGCCCTGCTGCGGGGCCAGGACGGTCCATCAGGAACCATCTCTGCTCCTTCTGTGACCTCCCTGGGACCACGGCTGGTGCCCAGGCCCAGATTTCCTAATGGATTTCTACTGATTCCGATGTTTCTGACAGAGGCTGTCTTTAGCCTTCTGTCCCTGAGCCACAGAGGTCTCTGGTCTGTCTCCATCTGAGCCTTCACTTTTGCAGGCCCTCCACCCACCGTCGCTGGCTCCTTCCCACGACCCTCTGCGCTTGTTCGACCCGCTCCCTTCCCCAAACCAAACTCTCTCCCTTCCCCAAACCGAACCCTCTCTCCCTCGCGTCAGGAATGAAACTGGAACGCATTGTAAACATCCCCTCCCCGCCTTCCCGCCGTGGTCACTACCTCAGTGAACAGAGACCCAGTTGCCTGTCAGAAATCTGGCTGATTCTTGCCTCCGTTCTCGCTCACCCTCCAAGGTCGATCCTCCTGTTGGATTTGACCCACTTGTCCATTTTTTCCCTCCTCATTAGGTTCCTGGTCTATCCCCAATTTCCTTCCCTGGGGCCCCCATGCTAAGGTGGGGGGCCTGCCTCTGTTCTAGCCTCCTCCCAGGCTCCCTGCCTCCGGGCCTGCTCCAGCCTGCTGGTCAGCTCAGCTGGTCTGGGCTCTGCGAATGCTTCTGCTTTCTGTCTGGCATGTTCCCCGACCTCCAGGGTTCCCTCAGCCTCGCCTTTCTGAAGATTAGGGTCACAGTTAAAAGGGGTGGTTCAGGAGCGGACAGAACTGTTTCCAGTGCACTAGCTCTGTGCCTTTGGGCAGATTTCTTAACTGCACACTAAGCCTCAGTTCCTTCCTGTGTAAACGGTGGTCATTGTGTCACAGATTGTCGTGAATCAAGTGTGTATCTCTAGCTGCTTTTGCATTCTAGAGGAAGGCGCTAATCGCTGGCAGGGAGACAGGGATCCTTGTTTTGGAAAAGGACCCTTTTGAGTGTGGCAGATAAACATCTCCAGCCAGCCCTCACCCCCAGAGGAAAATGCGGGCAGAGCGAGCCAAACTGGCGTGGGGCAGGTGGGAGGGGGCCCAGCAGCCGGATAGAGGCTGCTGACACAGAGGGTAGAGGCTGAAGACACAACTCGGGAGGTGTAGAAGGCAGAGGAGAGACTTGCAGCGACAGGAGGGCTGGCTTTTTAATTTCAAGCTGTTTGCTAGGCTCAGAAAACTTCCAACTCTTCTCCAGTTACTCCCAACTTTCAGTAAAATTCTCTTAAAGGTTCTGCGTTCTGTCAGTAATGTTCGGGTCGGGGGGAATGAAGGAAAAGGCAGAACCTCCTCCACCCTCTTCCAGGCAGCCTTCCTGGATTCTCTCTGCCCCCACCCCAGGTCTGGTTTCAGAATCCCCACTTCTGCAAATCAACATGAAGACAAAAAGACATGGACTCCGGAACTCAGAGCAAAATTGAGAAAGAAGAGGAAATCAGAGTGCGGCGGGGAGGGGAATTAAGAAAATGCCAGGCAATTCCTGGCAATTCTCAGGAATCTTGGAGAGCATGCAGAGTGGAGCCGTGTTTGAATATTAAAGGAAAGAGTGACTCCAGAACCCCTAAAAGGGCTTCAAGAGAGCATGTGGATCATTCAGAATCAAACTAGATAATGTATCTAAAGCTCTCAGCACTGGGCCCAACATATAGGGCACTCTTAGAAGTTTAGGAGTTACTATTCTTAAAAAAAAAAAAAACACATTATAATGTCCCAGTTTATATGTATCGAGGAAACAAAGACCTCAGAAGTGAGGTGGGCACCCGTCTGCAGGGGCAGGTGCAGGACATCTCCTTGTATCTTCTCTTGCTACCCAGTCTCCCTGGTGACTCTCCCCAAGCAAGGGACAGTCTTATTCTCCCTGGAAATGTCCATTTTTGTTGTTGTTATTGCCAACAATAATTGTTAACTAACTGTAGTTACAGTAACAACACTACTCTTCTTCCTCTGGGTTCCCAGAGCATTTCGTGTCTGTCCCCACTCCTCTTGCCGAGTGCCAGTCTTAAATGACTATTTTTCTACTTAGGCCTGAGAAAGCTGGCTGATTTTCATGTGTGGTTTATGGAAATGGAATTACTATTTTTTCGTTCCGTCATCTATTCCTGTCTCCTTCCTCCAATTGTACTGTAAACTCTTTGAATCGGGAATTGAATGGACAGGTCTCTTTGGATCCTTTTGTTTTAGGCACGGTACGGCTCCATAGATGTCTGTTGCAACAGTGCGTGTTAATTCCGTCCCCTGCCAGGCTGAGAGCCCGCACTCGGGCAGAAGGAGGCTGGGATTGGCCTAGAAGCCCCTCCTCTGGCTTTGCCTGTGTTTTCACGCCAGTCTCTTGAGAGAGTCTTTGCTGCCCAGATGTGGCGGTGAAGGGGAGACTCATCGTCTCTCTTCTCCCTGTCATGCCCTTTCCTCCTTCCTAACCACCCTCCTCCATGTGCCAAAGGGAGGATCCTAACTGGCCTGTGGAGTCATAGCGAGCTCGTTTCCCTTCCCAGTGAATGATTTAGGCAAGGACATAGCTGTGTGACACAATTCTCGCTACAGAGGTGGAGGAGAAGCCTGGGGGCGTCTGGGAAAGATTCCCTCCCTTTGAAAAAGACAGAAGAAAAGCTGGCCTCTTTCCCTATTAGACATTTGAGCCTGCATGTGATGGTTGGAACCGTGGCAGCTATCTTGTGACCATGAGGGGAGCTGACTTGAAGGCAAGGTGCATAGACTGAAGCTAATGGGGCAGAAATATGTAAAAACAAAACAAAACAAATAAACATACCAGCAAGCAAGCAAACAAACAGGAATTGGTGCTGTCACCGAACCGCTGAGTTAACCAGCTGTGGAGCTGCATCTACCAACTTAAGCAAATCCCCAAAGCTGTTAACCTCATTTAAAACAGGCTGTCAATGAAATGGTTTACATGACCTACAACTAAACAAGGACTTTCTTTTTTTTTTAAATTCCAGATGCAACTTTTATTTATTTTTTCCCTTTGTTACAATTTTTTAAAAAATTTTTATTGTTATGTTAATCACCATACATTACATCATTAGTTTTTGATGTAGGGTTCCATGATTCATTGTTGGCATATAACACCCAGTGCTCCACGCAGAACGTGCCCTCTTTAATACCCATCACCAGGCTAACCCATCCCCCCACCCTCCTCCCCTCTAGAACCTTCGGTTTGTTTTTCAGAGTCCATCATCTCTCATGGTTTAAACAAGGAATTTCTAATCCCAAATGCATGTGACTATAAAGGACTTTATATTCATCTCTGTTAAATTTAATTTTGGGGCTCTGATTTAACCTTACATCTTTTACAGACCTTTGGATTACCAGTTTATAGAATACCTCCAAATTCCTTTCAACTCTGTTCCTTTTGATAAGCACAATTTCTTCATTCAGAGAATCGATGAAGAAGTTGGAACTGGGCAAGACAGAGTTCTGTAAAACGACACTGCAAAGCTCAGGGCACCGTGGTCCAGACCTTTTGAGCCCTCCTAGTGGTGCCGCGCAGCCCATACCTCTCTGCCCTGTTTATTTTTGGACAAATGTCTCGTTGAAATCAGGATAGAGTGATTAATGATACAATAATCCACCCTGCCTTATAATAAAAAACAGAACCAAGGTTGGCAGGCCTCGGCTGGGTCTGTGTGTTCGCAGGGTTAGGACCTTCTCTGTACAAGTCTGTTCGTGTGGGGACACCTAGTCAGTTTGTGGCCCTTCTGCACACCTCTTGTAGCTGAGGGCACAGTTCTGGTTTGGGGGTGGTGGGGGCAAGGCTTGGGGATGGGACGCTGGCTGGAAATACGGATGATGGCACGAACTGCTTTTCTCGTCAAAGGCCAGGAAGGTTGTATCAGCCCCAGGTCCTTCTTAGGCCCCTTCACCCACGCACTCCCTTCCGCTGCCCCGGCCTTCTGCTGGGCCTTTCTCCTCCAGAGCTCCCTGAGCCTCTGTCAGGGTTGGCTCCATCTTTGATTGATCCCCATTATAGATCTTGGGTGGGAGGGGGGCTCTTGAGAAGGGAAGTATTGGTGGGGAAGATGAAGGTCCCCTGAAGCCTCTTCAGCCCAGGGGGGCCTAGAGGAGATGGGGAATTGTGGGAGAGGAGGTGTTTATCCTATCTAGAAGATGGAGGCTTTCCTAAGCTGCCTGGGGGTGACCCATTCCTGCCCCCCTCCCATCATTGTTCACATGAGCCAATCTGATCTGGCATCCTCTGGCCCTCATTGGCCCAGGAGGAAGGAGAAGGCAGACTCGGATCTTGGAGATGGCTGCCTCCTGGTCCAGCGCTCTGGGGACTGTGCTGCCAGGCCCCACGGCTCCCGCTCTTCCAGGGCCTGGTAGCCTGTGGGCAGATGTGAGTAGTGAGGGCAGATGGTGGCCTTGTGGGGCCCTGCCTAGATGTCCCCAGGGCCCTCTCCATCAGTGGCGCATGAACTTGCTCTAGAGATGGAGCCTGTACCAGGCACAAGAGTCTGCAAGGTGGGAGCCTCTCTCTATGGCTTCCTGGGTTGGCTCTCCCGCAGTCCAAGCAGAACCAGATTGGCACAGGATGGGCCTAGAAGCGTTGTGAGCTTGCTGCCTGAAGATCTCACGGTCGGGGAGCCCCCAGGCCTCTTGGACCTCTTTGTTTCTGATGGTGGGCAAGGGGGGCTGACAGACAGAGGTGACCCAGGCTCTGAGCGGCCAGCAGAAGCTATGATCTGCTCTGAGTTGCTTGACTCTTTTAGGGGATCTGTCTATAATGCCTGAGGTGGTGAGGAGCAGGAAGCAGGAGCTTGGTATTTGAGTTTGGAGGCAATTTGAGGGGTTCCGGAAAGCTGGGGGAGCTGCCTCATGGGGAGGAGGTGAGGGGCAGTGGTCTCAGGCCTAGAGGCCTGGATGCTGCTCTGCTTGGGAGGCCGAGGAGGAGTCAGGGTGGGAGCTCTTTCTGGAAGCTTCAGTAAAAGGATGGAGAGTGTGTGGTGGTGGGGAGGCATGCACACCTGCACACACTCGTCCATGGGCGGGGCGTGTCACAATCCTTCACTCACACGTTCACCCCTGTCCCCTCATGTGTGGGGCCAGAGGGAAGTAGAATCTCAGGGCTCTCTGGGTCTGGGATGCAGGATGAGCCTTCTGTCCTGGGCTGGCCTTGAGTAGCAGCTGTGGGCCAGGGTGAGTATGTGAGAGGGGCTAAAGGCTGCGGGTTGAGTACGTTAGAGGCTGGTGCGGAGCCCAGGGAGACCAGTGAGGAGGCTGGAGGCAGCGGCCCCAGGGGTGACAGGGGGGCAGCCAGCAACAGGAAGTGGCCTTCCCAGATGTCAGGGTGGCTCTGGAGGGCTAGGGGCCTGGCAGGTCTTATCCTGGAGTTCTAGGGAAAGAGGGGAGAGGCAGAGGGAGGGCGGAGGAAGGGGATTGGTGAGAAAGATGCCCACTGCATCTCCCCCCTCTCCTCCCCCCTGCTGGAAGGTGGGTTAGCCCACATCACTGAACCTGGCTGGGACATCTCGGAGTCTCCGGGTCCCTGAGACCCCCATGTCCTGCAGCCGCTGCCCTGGGGGAGCTCACCCTCGGGGAGGCCGGGGTACATTTCCCGGGATGTCCAGCAGGGGGAGCCCCACCCCCACCGACCCCAATTCCTGTGGTCTGACTACCTAGGGCCAGGGCAGCTGAGACAGGGGAGGCCAGAGTGCCTCTGCCTAATGAGCGGCGGGGCCTGGCCGGCTCTGGGGAAGGCTTCCCTGCCCTCTCTGCCCCTGGCCGGCCTGGCCTGTCTGGCCTGGGCGGCTCCTGGCCTCCTCCCGGGGTTGAACATAAGATGCGGGCCATTTGGCTCCTAAGCCCCTTCCAGGTGTGAGCCTGGGTCTCCTGCTATCCCAGGTCTAGAGAGAAGGAGGAACCCCGGAGGTGGCGAGGGGTCCCGGGAGCAAAAGCTGCCCTCGGGAAGGGAAGGGAAAACTAAGCAGAAGGCCTGGGAGCGGGGCTCAGGCTGGGGGGCCCCCCTGTCTGCACACCACCACAAAGGGATTTGTGAGGTGGAGTGAAAACTTGCTGCTCTGGGCAGCGCTCCACGCTCCACCCGCCCGCCCTGACCTGGGCCTGGGGGGCTAAGCCGACGAGGCTGCCCTGGCGTGTGGAGTTCAGGGGGCAGGAACTTTTCTTGCCCAGCTCACCGCCCAAAATACCCCACGGGCCTGCTTCGGACAGTGGCCCTTGCTGAGTGTGTCTGCTGAGGAGGGGGGGCAGAGGCCAGACATTTTGGTGGCACCTCTGTCCGTGCAGCCCCTTGCCATGTGTGGCTGTTTAAATTAAAACGAAGATGAGATAATATTGTATTGAGTAACGGTCTGGGGCTCGTGGCTACATACCGGAGGGCACAGAGGTGGAACTCATTCGTTATCACGGGCGACTGGGCAGCTCTGGTCTGGGCCCTCAGCACCTAGGGGACCCTGGTGTGTGTGTGTGTGTGTGTGTGTGTGTGTGTGTGTGGGAGGGCTTGCTGAGCCGGCAAGCCAGGAGGGAGCAGGTTGCTTTTCTTGGTGTGTGGGGGCAGGTGATCTGGAGGGTGGGATGCTGCCTTGGGGAGCCCGGGGACTGGGGGGTCAGGGAGGGGCTTTGGGGGGAGGGGGACAGTTGCCCAGGGTGGGGCCAGTGCTGGGCAGGGCGGGGAGGAGGTGCAAGAGTCCCAGGCTGTGGGGCAGGCCGGCAGCACCCAGCCCCACCTGGGTTCCTTGGCTCTGAGCTCCCATATGCCCCTTTCCAAGCTGAAAAATCATCGCCATCAGAGGGTGCAGGGGGTGGAGGGGGCAGGCCCCTTCACCTCCCTGAGCCTCAGTCACTTGCTGGTGCAATGGGCCCAGCAGAAGCTCTGGGAGAGGCAACGAGTGGCTGGGCTGCCGGCTGTGGGAAGCAGTGTAGACTGTGGATCAGCTTCCAGCCTCCTGGTCCTGAGGGGCTCCAAAGCCTCTAGTTCTGCCTCCTCGGTTCTTTAAAATTATAATGTATGCACAGTCTGCAGCCGAAGGGGGATTTGAAGCAGCTAACCCCTTATTTTACAAATGAGAAAACAAGCTTCAGGAGGTTTAGGGACTTACTCAAGTCACGTCCTCCTTGAAGTTCCCTGATGTTCGGAGCCAAGAAAAGTTTCATAAATGCAGCTTCGGCCTCTCAGCCCCACCTCTCAGCCCATCCAGACGCCATCATCTCCTTGAGGGATGTGGGGCCAGGCCAAGCTGAGAGGGAGGCCCCGGGCCAGAGGCTGGGGAGAAGGGGCTGCAGGGGCAGGAGGGTGCAGGCCGGCCACAGGGCCAAGCATTTGGCGGGGCTGGGGGGCGTGGGCTTCCAAGTGGCCACCACAGCTTGGCGAGGCCCTGGCTGGAGAGCGGGTTCAGGATTGGGGGGGGGGGCGGTTCCTTCGGGGCCCAAGATGTTTGGGGCCACAGTGGGCCTCACTCCCTGGACACTTTTGCTCTCATTTCGACACACTCTCGTCTCTGGAGGACTTTGTAATAACAGTAATATTCAGAGCAACAATTTATTGAGCAGCTACTGTAAGACAGGCATAGTACTGGATACTTGACCTGCATTCCCTCTAATCCACTCATCAGTCTTATAAGGAGAACAATAGCCCATTCAGACATAAGGTAGCTCTGTGTCAGAGAGGTTCAGTGACCTGCCCAAGGTCACACAGACAATAAGGGGCTGCCTGTATTAGGTTTCCGGCTAGGTTTTTGAATCCCAAGTGCTGGGAACTTTCCAACAAACACAGCAGCCTTTCCAGCATGGGGCTCTGGCCGAGAACGTGCTTCCTGGGGTGCTGGGATGTGGGACTCTGGCCTGTCAGGGAGAGTTACAGTCTAAGGGGGTGGGGGTGCTCCTGGCAGAGCCCAGGCTTTGATGGGGCAGCCCAGCTTTGATCTCCTTTTGAAGTCCCGGCCTCTGGAACCGGCAGCTTCAGTGGGGTGAGCTCCAGGAAGGGGGAGATGAAAGGCCAGGAGAAGCCGGGGTGGGAGAGAGAAGGGAGGGTAGCGGGGGCAGTGAGGAGCCAGGAGAGAGAACAGATGTGTGAAAGAGCGCTGCGAAGCCAGCAGCTGGTGGAAGGGAGAGTGAAAGTCCGGCGGGGAAGAGACACTGGGGGATCAGAAATCAGAAATGCTGTGGGCAAACAGGGACTGGCTAGGCCGGGGCCAGAGACAGGGAAAAAGCCTGAGTTTGCCTGGGGGCACTGAGGAGGGAGGCATGGGAGAGGTGGCCTGGGAGGGGAGCGCGGGCCGTGGGGCCCCAGCTTTCAGCCTCTTCTGCCCAGGAATCTGGGCTCTGGGGTGAGCCTGCGCAGTGAAGCCCACGTGTCCCTCATCCGCCATCCCCCCTCCACTGGGCACCTCTGTTTGGCTAGTTCGCCACCAGCTGATTGTTGGTCTAATGATCCAGAGGCTCCAACAGGTTTCTGGCCAGGGTCTCACTGAAGGCATCAAATGGCCCAAGGGATGGGATGAGAGGGAGGTGAGGTGCTCACCCCTGGACTTCTGGGGTTCACGGCCCAGGCTTGCCATGAAGGGGAGGGTCTGCCCGCATGGCTGTGCACCTGTTCCTGTCTGACATCTCAGTTCTTCTTTTGGGGCTGCTGCAAGCAGGGAAGTGAGAAGGCTCTGTAGTAGCTCTTCTGTCCTGCCTGCAGCACCCCTTCCTCGGTGGTGGGAAGGGGCCAGGGGCTGGGACCTGGGAGCAGGCTACCCCCCCTGCCCAGCGGACTCCTTCTGCTCCCCAAACCGGCAGCTCAGAGCCCTGCCCTGCCCTGTGCTTTTGCTCTGCCCTCCCACCCACACTGCCTAGGTAACGGGGAACCTGGCCCAGCACCTTTCAGACCCAAACAGGGCCTCCCTGGGACCTGACGGCACCCCTCAGGTCTGCTGGCTGTGGGAATGTTTGGGGAGGGGAGTGCCAAGTGAAAGCTGATGAGGGCAGTGGCGGCAGAACCCTTCCCTGTCCTGGGTTCCTGCCAGGAGCGCCCAGGATTATACCCGCCCCAATTCCCTGTACTTCAGAGAGGCCGGGAGGGCTTCCAAATTAGGATTTACGGGATTAATGCCCCATTTTCCTGCCCCCTCCCCACCCAAACCAGTCTCCCTCACTGCAAGCATCATGCCCTCCTCCTGCTGGGCCTCCCCCGGCCCAGACCTCACAAGAAGGCTCTGTAGTAGCTCCTCTGTCTTGCCTGCAGCACCCCTTCCTCCGTGAGGGGGGCAAGGCCAGGTTCTCCAGGGATGGCCTTGCGGGGGCCTTGGGGAGGACCCTGCGTCCCTCTGGGTCTTCGCTCCTCCATACCTGATGTGGGGTTTGGGGCTTGGCAAAGTTCTGTCTGTAGAGGTGGCCGGGGGATGGACGGGGCATTGCTGAGATGCAGCGGGGTGGAGAACAGCTGGAGGATGGTCGGGGGCCGAGCCCTGGCCCCCCTTGGGCCCCGGGACCCCGTGGAGGAAATGTTCTGCAGGGGCCGGCCGTGAGTCCTTCCTGGGTCATCCCCGCCATGCCAGCCCTCACTGGCCTCCGGGGACTTTCCTCATGCTCAGCACCACCACGTTTCTCCCAGCCAGTCCTGCCCTTCTCCATCCTGTCCCTTTCTCTGTCCTTCCCCACCCTGCTCAAGCACAGGGCCTTGAGCCCAGGCTTGCTTACCTGCCATGGAGCAGTGAGCCCTTGGACCTGAGTCTCCAGCCCTGTGATTCTAGTGTCTTAGTTTGAGGGGCCCTCAGCTTCCTTTAACCCCTCAGGGAGGCTTGCATGTTTGCCGAACCCCCAGTGACCTTACTGTCTCCCTGATTCTCTGCTCTGTGGCCTCCATGCCACTTCCAGGGGCCAGGCTGCGGAGCAAGCCCTGCTCACCACCCCCTGCAGAGCCCAGCGGGTCCCCCTTCCAGCCCAGGGGCTCAGGGACCCTCCACTCTGCCGGGAGCCCCTGAGCAGGACCTTGCCTTGTCCCTCTCCGAACCCTGAGCCCTTAGCACAGTGCCTGGCACAGAACAGTTGCTCAATAAAGGTTGGTTGAGTCAAGCTGCTCAGCTGAGCCAAGGGAGGTCAAGAGGAGAGGGGAGCATGCAGCCTTGACCACGAGGCCCTGTGATTAGAAAATAAAGTGGAGCGCCCAGGTGCCTGGTGAGGCTAAGAAGCCGCCTGTGATGCTGGCAGTGAGGCGGCTGCTGGGAGCGGTGTGTGCCCACGGGAACCACAGAAGGATAAATGGGCACTGCTGGAGCAGGAAGGAGCCCTAAAGATTGGTTCTAACTGCCTTGTTTCACAGGTGGGGAAACTGAGTCTCCCAGAAGGGGAAATGATAAGCTCGAGGTAACACAGTACATTGGTGGCAGAAGTGAGACTACCTTCTAGACCTCCGGGCTCCTGGTGCAGGTACCCTCTCCTGCATGTGTCTGGCCCACCTTCCCTGCACCCCTCCAGCCCTCCATGCATTTGTCCTGCTGGGGAGAGTGAGGAGAGGCCAACAGGGCAGGAGGGTGGTGGGCAGAGTGTACCTGTAGTCCAGAGTCAGGGCTGGGCGGCTAGGGGTCATGTGCTAGGGTGGACTCAACTGGATGGTGGTGTATTCCACAACCTCTCCAGGCCCTGGCACGGTGGTCCATGACTCTGACACGAGCTCCAGGGTGGAGGTGTCCAGCTCTGCATAGTGGACGTCAGTGTCCTTTAGGCCAGAGCCCTAGAAATGAGACAGAGGGAGAAGTGGCAGGAGGGGGCAAGGTGGGTAAGGACAGGGACAGAGCACCTCAGGGCCGGGTGTCGGGATGAGATGGGGTGGTGTGGGAGTGAGGTGGGGGCATGAGGGAGAAAAGAGGGCCATGGCAAATTGTGAGGTATGGAGGGAGGGAGAGAGAGAGAACCAGAAAAACAATCTATCCGTGGCAACAGAGAAGACAGGGGTTTGGTGAAGGTGTTTACAAAATTGGTCACAAAGCATTTGTATGCACTGCTAAACTGCGTCCCTGTAGATCACTGGGGGGCTTTGGGGTGGGCCCGCTGAGAGGCAGGGTGCGTCCTGCTCCTGGCTCCGCTGTGCTTGGCTCCAAGACATTATTTCGGCCACCCTTCTCATTTTGCAGAGGGCAGAGACTGAGGCCTGCAGAGGGCAAGTGATGTGCCCGGGGTGCCAGGGAAGATGCTGGCAGAGCTGTGGTGCCATAAAATGGAACTTAAAGCCAGAAGACCTGGCTTTGAACTTTGGCTGGGCTTCTTGCTAGGGCTGGTCAGATTGGTTGACCCAACTGAGCCTAGTTTTTCATTTGTAGAATGTTGTAGGGGAGGAAAGCGTACGTGGATTTGCACTATCATGGGAATCTACGGCTCCAGCTTCTACCCTGAAACTGTATTACTTCCGATTCTTACTTGGATCTGGGAATTACCGGAACAAGAGGCACCGTGAGGCATCACTCTGGTGATGACTCACGCTATGGCTGGCCAAGCCCCTCTCCCTCACCTGGCCTCAGTTTCCCCTTCAGCAAGATGAAAGGGTAGCTCGATGACCTCTGAGGCCCTGCCAGCTCTTAGCTCTGGAGCTTTCCTCACCAGCTTCTCCTCAGCTCAGTGCCAGTGTTCAGACAGCTGGTCCTGTCAACAGAGCACGGGTGGAGGCTCTCCTAGGCCCGGGGGGGGGGGCAGGAGCCTGGGGGCAAGGAGGAGGGCTCCACATTGGGAGGCAGACCCCTGGGACCTAGGCTGGTGTCCACTCTTTTCACCTTGGTTGGGCTGCCTGCACAGCAGGGAGGCTGGGTGTCCTGATTTCAGTTCCTTTCAGCAATGCCCATCTCATGCCCATCGGTGACCAGTCAGGGACACGTGGCAGGGCTAAGATTAGAGCAATTAGCTGCTGATTTCCCAGAAGTGAAACTCACACTCTAATGCCTTTCCTTCTGCAACCCCCAGTGCTTCCAGAGCCTGCCTGGAGGCGAGGGGGGAGGTTGAGGGCACAGGAGACCGGAGACAGAAGGAAGGGAAAGGGGGCCAAAGAGACAGGAGGTCTGGCTCCCAAGCCATGATTTGGAGGGCCCAGGAGGGTGGTGGAGGGACGGGACGGTGGGCTCAAGGCAAGCAGGGCAGTGTGTGAGTAGCAGCTGCTGGGAGGAAAAGGCCTCCTGGAGGCAGTGCAGACCTGCCTCATCCCTGAGAGTCCCTGAGGCAGGAGGAGCTTGGTCTCCACAAGTGGAGACTCCCACAGATGGGAGGGGTGGCTGCTACTCTGGGATGGCATGAAGACCATCCTGCAGAGGCAGGGGATGGACACATTGATTATGATGTCCACTGTGTCCAGTGGCGCAGCAGGATGAATGGACCCTGCCTCTTGTCCTTCCCGTCATCATGCGGATGCCTTGGGACAGGTGCTTCCGGTGGATGGGAGGCCGGGGATGTTCGCACCGAGGCTATTGCTGAGAGACCATCAGTGTCCAGAAAATTTCTCTATGTGGACCCTTCCCAACTGAGTGCCGTCTATACGGAGCGGACTTGGTTCTGACCCCCACTGGGGCCTGAGAGACTGGGGGTGAAGGCAAAAGGTGGTTCGGGACTGTCTCACCCAGGTGCGTGGAGGGGAGTTCTCCAGTTCATTCTGTGGGTTCTGGCAGGGAGGGGTGCCCTGGATGCTTTGCCTTCAGCCTTAACAGAACTGTTTCACAGGTAGAGCAGTGACCTGACCCCTGCCAGGGGTGGGGGAGCCTTGGTGACAGGTCAGGGAGCCAGCGCCTTGTAGGCCAGGCACGGCCCTGGCCCTGGGCACCAGCTTGGCTCTGCCTCCGGGCCCCCTCCCATTGCAGAAGGCACACACCTTCCAGCCCAAGATCGGGGAACAGGTAGCAGTCATGCTCTGAGATGGCCCCTAGGAAACTCAGCCACCAGCTCCACCGCGAGCTCATAGATGCCCAGGTGTTCCTACACTCCGTTTTGGCTGGAGTGGTACCGACTGTGGAAATCCACCAGTCAGGTCTGCCGTGGGGGGCACTGCCCGGTGACAACCCAGCAGCCGCTGGACCCACCGTGGCATTGGCTGTGACCACACTTCCCCTGCCGTTCCCACCACTGAGGAGCGCGGCTGGGTACCCGTGTGGGCCCGTTCCCCGGGGCAGGACCTCTCTGACTCGGGCTGGGGGCTCCCTACCGGCCTGGCTGAAGCTCGCACAGCCGTGCTGCTGGGGTCTGAGACTCTCCCACATGCTCCTCCATCACCCCCTCCCCTTTCTCAGGGCCAGACCGTGTCTGACGCCTGTCCCCACCTTCTCCTGTCCCCTCCCCGTCATCCTTCACAGGCCTTCCCCAAGCGAAGCTCTTGGACATCAAATCTTGTCTTGCCGTCTCTTCTAGGAGGCCTTGAGCCCACACAAGCGATACCAGGCATGGTCTGAGAAAGTTGGAATTTGGGCCTGGTGGCAAGGAGGACCCAGTCCGAGGAGAAGGTGGGACGCAGAGTCCTGGCAGCAGCGGCAGCCCGGTGGTAACGCTGTCCCCAGTGGAGGCCTGGGAGGGCATCCTGGTGGAGGGGATCAGCTACCGTGATTCAGGCATTTGAGATGGGCAGGAACCAGCATCAGAGAAGCCGCGGAGTTGGCTGGTTGTTATTTAGTGACATGGGCACTTGTAGAGTGATAATGGGAAACCGCGGGCCACCAACAGTTAGAGGCTCAGTGTGAGAGCCAGAGGAACCTGGTGGTAGGGAGTTATCGAGAGCTCCTGCCTCCTCCCGCCGCGGAGGAGCGGACTGGGCAGAGGATCAGATCCAGGATTGGAGAATAAGCCGCACGGAGCTCCAGAGATGCTCAGCCAAGCCAGGTTTGCTGTGCTGAGGTCAGGGCTCTGGCTGGGAAGATCTGGAACTCTGCAACTGAGGTGAGGGTAAATGGATGTGTCCCTCAGAGCACGCAGATGGCCCACCTGTCCCCAGGGTGAACACCATTCGGTACTGGGAGACACTGCGAGGCAGCAGGCCCCTTCCTCAGGAGCTGCCCCACCTCTGTTCCTGGCTGCCAGGCTGATGAGTGAAGATAAAGCCCAGCAAGAGCCAGCCGGGGACAGCTGGCCTGATGAAGGAGGAGAGACTAGACCCAAGGAGAATACGGTGGCAGGAATCACCTAGCACATCCCAGCAGAAGCCAGGCTAGCCCTTCTGGGTTGGAATTCAAGGGTTCTTGACCAAAGGGGCCAGAACAAAGACAGGATAAGCAAGAATGCATTCACTTGGGGGCACTTTCTCAGGACATGGGGTTCAACACTCTGGCAAGGACCCAGAGAATGGGACAGATTCATTGCTAGGGGACATGGCATTTCCCATTGCAAGCGTAGAATTGGGGTTGCCGTGCTAACACCACATTGGACCCTTGGTTTGTGGGACAAGAGCCAAGAGGAAGCTTCTGGAACTGCCCCCCACCAGCCAAGACAGCCAATCAAAAGTGATGTCATACAGAGGTTGGGGAGAGGCTAAGGCCATCATTACAGCCCAAAAGGATGCAGGGGTGGTCTTTGTCTTAGCTCCATTTAACTCGTTGGTCTGCCTTACAGAAACCAATGGACCCCAGAGAATGACAGTTGACCACAGTAGACGTAATCAAATGGCAGCCTGTCTAAATGCCAGCAGACGTGCTAGCTCGGTGGAAAGTCTTGGAAAGGCCCCTCTAGGGTTCTGTGTCCCCAACAGGAAAATATATAGGTCCAGGGATCCAAGGGAAAAGAGTGGTCCCCCCGACCATCACTCCCAGTGACCCGGGGAGAATTTGTATTTCCTATCCTCACAGCTGTGGGCTCTGCCCCCACGGAAGTGTTAGCTCAGGCTGCCACCGGGCCAGTCGGCTCCTTGTGTCCAGCCAGCCCCACAGGAGCCCTTCTTGGTGGAGCTGCTCTGATCAGCAGGAGCAGGTGGGGTTGCTGTCACACGGCGGGGGAGGGTAGGAGGGGTGTGTGTAGGGCACAGGTGACCACTGGGGCTTCTCCTCCTTTGATGGTGAACGGGCACATGCAGCAGCCTGGCTGAGGAGGGTATGAGGGTCTGGGGCTCACACCCCCTCAGGAATGAGGATTTGGGTCGTTGCCCTGGGTAAGCTGCCAAGACCTGCTGAGGTGGTAGCTGAGCAAGGGGACACTAGAGGGGGTGTGGAAAGGAGAGATGAGTACCAGTTGTGGCCCTGAGATCTACTGGGGCAATGAGGGGGGGCCCACAGAGCAGGGAGCAGACCCCCGTGGTGCCAGGGTGGACCCTGGCATCCGTGGATGTGTGCGGTTCGGGTCCGCTGGGGGCAGCGTGGCTGCCCCCAGCGGAGCCAGATCCACCACCGCGTTTGTGCTGAGATCACAGTCCCCATCACAGTCCCCAGGCCGCTCCCACCAAGGACTGAGGGTGATGGGGATCCAACGCAGGACCCCTCCTGGGGGGTGCAGGAATCCTGCAGCTCGAGGACTCTCTCTGGGGCCTGCCCCAAACTTTTGTAGAATGCGCTGCAGCCTGAGACTTTTCCCAGCTAACCCTCCTTCCTTCCCCTCTCCCTTCCCAGGTGTCAGACCAGCAGCAGGGACTGACGGCTGTCCCCACCTGCTCCCTCCTTGGTCCTTCACAGCCGTCCCCCACCAGTGGCTCTGCACATCTAGTTCCATCTTGGTGGCTCCTTCTTGAGAGACCTCAACTGACACCATGGTTGCAGGACTCCATCCTTCTGGAGGTCGTTGGGTGTAGTCTTGTGCTCGCAGTCTGGGCTTTGTCCTCACAAGACTGAGGAGATGGAAGCCCCTCTCCTTAAGTATCCGGCAGGGTCTCCTCCTCCCAGCTCTCCTAGACATCTGGACAGTCCTTCCTGAGTTCTAGCCTAGAGTCACCAAGCTCTGCCAATGGTACCTGCCACCTGAGTGACGTCCTGGCCCAGAAACCTTGCTAGATATTGAGGGCTGTGCGGCAGGCTTGGTCAGCGCCCTCGGGTATGCGCGCAGCATGGCGATGGGGCCGCCTAGGCAGGGGCTGCGGAGCTTGGGTGAGGCTCTAGCTCTGGGCCCCCAGGCCCCCGGCAGCCCTCCCACTCCCCTCCGGAGCCCTGCCTCCGTGAACAGTGCACGCTCTCGGCCTGGCTCCCTCTCAGCACTTGTTGGGAAGGAGAATTGACAACATCGGTAACGTGAGTTGTATACAAACTGCACCTCCAACAGCCCTGAGGGCTGGGGAGCAGTCCTCTCCCAGCCCCGTAATTGCTCTGTGGGCCAAACGGAACACACTTCTTTTGGTGAGAACGCCAGTGTCTCCCCAGGACGCCAGAGTTGACCTCCCTACGCCACCCTCCAGGCCACTCTCGTGTGCACCCACCCACCTCAGTGCCCTAATCGCGTGGCCTCTGGCTTCAGAACATAGGATGTCCCCAGCACCCGGCCCCACCTGCCCATGGCTGGCTCGCTCTGTTCTTTGTCCCAAGAGGTCTTACTGTGTTTCTTGAATGCAGAAGCTCGGGCGGGGTTTCCCCTCAATCCAGTATGAGCAGGGGCGAGGGAGGGAGGGCTGTCAGGGAGGGGACGGGGTCAGAGCCAAGTGCTGAGGTTGGAGGCTTCTATGAGAGAGAAGGTTGCAGAGGGGAGTGTGTATTGGGGGTGCGGGGCCGAGGTGGGCTGTCCTGGGGTCAGGGGCTTGTATGAGAGAGGACGTGTGTGTGTACGCGCGCGTGAGAGCGTGTGCACTGTGGGGGGCTGAGGTGGCGGGACTGTCCCTGAGCCCAGCCCCTCCTGTGCCCCCAGGGAGGGCTGTGCATGCCCGGCTGAGAGGGCGGCAGTCGGAGAGGACTGGGAAGTCGTTAGTGGGGATTGGGGCTAGCTGCAGCTGTCCTCTTACATCACAGTGATTTTTATGCCGAGCCTGGGCCCCCTCTTCAGGGGATCCCATTGGAGTCTTCCATGACTTTCTAAATCACGAACTTCCATCACTTACCTCTCCCCCTGTGCCCCAGTGCCCCCCCTGCCCCCCCCACCTGCCATTTCTGCTTATTCTCCTCCCTCCCCCGTTCTCAGGGCTCTGGCAAGTTTATGCACTCTTGGCTAGGGGCTGAGCTGAGGAATGAGGCTGATTTGGGGAATCCTGAATGGGGCATGGCTTTCTTTCTGGAACTCTCAGGGTCTCTGCACCCCCTCCTACCTCAACCACGTTCAGGCCTGGGAATAGTGTTCTTTCTCACCGTCCTCAGGAAGGGGTGGGTGAGCTGAATCTCTGTGCTTATTGTGTGGCCCAAAGTGACAGCCAATACCCAACTCAGGACACCGAACCCAAGCTCTCGGGGCTGCCTCGTGTGTTCTCCAGGCCCCTGGAGCTGAGGGACAGCCAGGCAGTGGAGCTGGGCATTCTGCTGCGGACAGGAAGCCTGAGGCCCAAGATGGCTCTGCATCAGCTGCTAGCCACCCCGAGGCTCTGCAAACCTCCCTGGGCTCCTCTGTCTTTAGGTAAACTCCCCACAGGTGTGCTCATTGTCATGGCTGCTGTGTGGTTAGGGCCTGGACTTGGGAGCCAGAGGACCAAGGTTTAATTTGTTTCTTAGCGCTCGCTAGGTGGTCTTGGACAAACCTCAATTCCACTGAGCCTCAGTTTCCTTCTCTAGAAAATGGGGGCGATAACAGGACTTACAACATAGGTTGGTGCGAGGGTTGAACAGAATAGTGTTTGAAACCGCTCACACTGCCACTGTGGTCTCTTCTGTTGGAACGGGCAGGGCCGCACAGTACAACCTGGAACACAGGGGTGGGTGTGCACCCCACATGGGAAGGGGCTAGCGGCTAAGGAGTGACCTTTGTGTCCACAGTGAGTTCTAGCTCACGTCCAAGTCTCTAGGTTGGTGGAGGAACAATAAATGGCTGGTGGTCTTCTCCCCTGCATAGAATCTCAAAGTAGGGGCTAGGTTGGCCCTCTGGCCTTGGCTCCCCGGGAATGCTACCCCCCCCTTCTTGGGGGGGTAGGATTTGGCATCTCGAGATGGACTCACTTTGGCACTTCCAGCTGAGAGGGAGGATGGCTGTGTTGGGTGAAGACAAAGGCCTGGCTCTCCTATCAGTGCCCGGAGAGAATGTGTTATCTTTGGGTCCAGGTGGTCTGGCCCGGGGCTCTGGGCTGGCACCGTACGGGTGCTGCCCCAGGCTCCGTGTCTGCTGAAAGGCAGAAGCTGTGGGCAGAGGCGGCAGCCATTCATGTAGACGCTGGTCCTCTGAGCGGCTGGGAGTGGGGCCAGGGGGAGGGGCTGCTGCGGGTTTTGGGTGCTGGTTGGCAGGACTGGGGACTGAGTGCAGGACACAGAGCTGGAAGGCAGGGCTTGGCAGGGGGAGAGCAGGGCATCAGGTTGGGAAACCTCCCCCTTCCTGCCCTGGTCTGTGGGCGTCCAAGCCCCGCTTTGCCCAGGGCGCCTGCCGTGTGCGACCACGAAGGGCCACCCCTCCCCTCCCCGGTGGGGCCTATCTACACCCTCCCTGCCCTGTCTCCTGGGCTTCCTGTGTCCTTTTCCCCTCCAGGCAGCGGGGCTCGTGGCCAGGCTGGGTGGAGCTGGGGGCACCCTCCTGGAGGTTTGGGGGGGTCCTTACCGAGGGGCGGTGGGGGGGCGTGCCCAGATCACAGTAGGGGGTCTGCAGGGGCAGCTGCTCTAGTTCTTCCTGCTCCTGCTCCTGCTGCAGCTGCTGCCGCTTCCCCGGCTCCAGGTGGAGAATCTGGAAGAGGAGGAGGCCAGCGGCTACAGACTGTTCCCGGCGCCCTGCTCCAGGCAGCCCTCCTGGAGCTACCCGTCTGGTTCCCACGCACCCCCATCCCGGCATTCACCACCCTGGTGACTGTCTGGGAGGCAGAAGGGACCAGCACAGGGTCAGGCATCTGCTAGGTACTTGAGGATTTGCTTTTAATGAATGAACGCGCCAAGAGGCTGAGAGGTGGAGGAAGAGCTGTGGGCCCCGGACAGGGCGGGAGGGTCCTAGTGTGTCATTTCGCAGCGTGGGGGAGGGGGAAAGCCTGGGCCCAGGCCTCTCAAGCAGGCCTGGCCTTTTGGGAGCTGTGTACGTGGGAGGGCTGTGCCTTCGGGGTGGGGCCGTCTCCCATTTTTCATCCCCCCCCCCTCACTCCAGGGACTCAGGCCCACCTGGATGTCCTCGGGTGCAAGGTGGCTCTGTCGGTCGGGAGGAGGCTCCAGCTTCTGGGAGGAGGGCAGGGCAGTCCTGGGAGAACAGAATGAGGCTCCCATGGGGGGGTTCTGTTCCCGTGAGCCCCACAGGGTGTCCCCCAGGGCTCTGCTCCCAGGCAGCCTCCTGAGTGGTCAGAGCTTGGGGTGGGGTTGCCCAGCACAGCTGGGTAGAGGCTGCAAGGGCCCCTCCTAGCTTCCTGGGTGTGTCCGCCCCCAGCCCAGCCTGTCTTTCCCTCCAGCCTGGATAGGGGAGCCCTGTGCGTCTCAGGGGTCCTAGCTCAGAGGAGAGTGGGAAATCCAGAGGCTGCACACGGGCTAGGACCAGGGTGAGCGGAGCAAGACCTACAAGTGCACAGCTTATGGGGGACCAGAAATCTCAGTCGTCACAATAAATACTATTGTAACACAATATAAATAAAACCCAAATTAATGCAAAAATCCATGAACCAAATATCAACATGTTGAAAAAAAAAAAGGTAGGGTTGGGGTTACTGAATTTTCCTTTCTCCTCTTGCTCCAGGATAGCTTGCGTGGCACTCTTCCTGAGCGGCTTTCACTCAGTACGGCGATATTTCGTTCGTCATGGACTTCTGCCCTCACCCCGTGTCAGCGGCTGGGGTAGACTTGTGTGAGGTCTTTAACCTGTGTGCCTGGTCTCCTGGTCTGTAAACCGTGGAGTCCAGCCACAAACCTCTTTCTCAGAGTGGCCGCGGCAGCTGAGAGGGGGTGTCCGGGTGGGCGGGGGGGGGGGGGCTTGCCAACACTCACCCACTACCGTCCGTCTCCAGCCAGCTTTTCTGCTGCCAGCGATGCAGTAAGAGGACAGCAAGGGCCACGGCGAGAATGAGGACCACGGCCACGGTGCCCCCTAGGAATCTGGCCACGTGTCCTGGGCCCCCCTGGGGGAGGGGCTTTTCTAGAGCCAGGAGTTGAAGGGAGACAGAGAGAGAGAGAGAGAAAGGTTGAGAGAGAGGAAGAGAGGACTCTCGGAGTCAGAGAGGCGGGCACCAAGTGGAAGAATCAGACCCTGAGACAGTGCCCTGCCCTGCCCTCCCCTCCCCCATCCTGCTCCGGTCCTGGGAGGGGCTGTCCCCGTTAGGGTGGGGTAGGCCTCCCACCCCGCCTCCCCAGGGCCCTCTAATCCCAGATCTGGGGCATGGAGGGTGAGGGTGGGGGAGGGGGGAACCAGGGCAGGCGGAGGGGTGCTCAGAGATGGGGGTCCCCACCCCCCTCATTCTATCTCTGGCCCTGCAGGGAGGATTCCTGTTGAGGAGTTTAATTTTCTTCCCCTCCCTACCCAATTAAACAAGCCAATGAACTAATTGGTGCTTTGCCCTCCCAGCTCTGGAGAGGCAGGGAGGAGGGGAAGGAAGATGGAAACTCTGAGACTGCATAGGGACCCTGGGTTGTGGCAAACCAAGCCTGTCCACTGTGGAAGCTGAAAAACCCAGGGGGCCACTGTCTGAGCCCACCCTCTGTCTGGAGGCACCTGGCCGTTGCCCCAGGGCATTAGCTCCAGGGGAAGCAAGTGGGGCTGGGGGTCAGGCAGCCCCTCTCAGCTTGCTCTGTGGTGGGTGAGGCGAATCACTCAATTTCTCCAGGCCTCAGAAAAAAAGGGTCCTGGGGGTGTTGTGAAGGTTTGTTGACCCATTTCTCGGTCTGAGTCGGAGCCACTGGCTGTCCCTGAAGATAAGGACACCATGAGGCTGCTGGAAAAGAGCCTGAGGCAGGGAAGTGGGGGCGGGCACGGGTTGTTTTGTGAGCGGCCCTGATACCCCAGGTTGGCGTGCGAGACCACGGCTGCGCCTGGCCTCTCCCTTCCCTCCCTCTGCTGAGCTCTATTTCTCACCTCTGACCCTTCCAACGTGCAGGGAGGAAGGGACTGGTGAGAAAATCATATACACTTCCTCCCCTCTCTCCTCCCTACACCGTATTATATATAATTAAACACAAGGGCACCTGAATAGAGGCGCTAAATTGCAGTTTGCAATAAACATCATGGAGCCAATTTTCCTGAAGCGGGATTGACAAGCACCTGCCCCTCTCTCGGCGCCATCCCAGTGCCCTGATGGAGGCGGGGTCTGGGGGAGACCTCAGCACCAGCCGTGGCTCCCAGCGAGACTGCAGCGCCTCCTGGGCCGGGCTCCTGTCCGTCCCCAGCATCTGTCCATCCCCAGCTGGTGGGCCGTGGCCCCGTCGAGAGGGTGGTGTCTGCTTGTGTGTGTGTGTGTGTGTGTGTGTGTGTGTGTCCCCGTCCTCCTTGGACCCTTGACTCTCCGCTAGCACCATCTCCTCTCAACTGTCACAGATGCCCGGGGCCAGGACAACCGCGGTCACTTAAACAAATCTTGCCCCCTTTTCTGCAAACTGTAGCATTTCCACAGCCACCCCAGCCCCCTTCCTGGCCTTTATCCTCAAGCCTTCCTGCTTGTCCCCCTGCCGGCTTCCGACTTTGCAGGCCCGTACCGCTCCCCTGCTGTGTCCCAGGCACCGTCTGGCACTGGGCAGCAGGGAGGCACAAGGCCCAGGCCCTGCCTCCCAGCTCCGCTGGCTTCTATTCCTCTTCCTTCTGCGTCCTGGCCAGCAGGTCTCCTGGACAGCCGCTCCTCCCCGGCTCTGGTGCCACCACGCTGGTCCACACCACCAGCATCCCCTGAGCTGCTGTGACAGCTTACTCGGCCTCCCTGCCCCCAGTCTTGCCCCTCCACGCCCTTCTCTACCCTGGAGCCCGAGTGATCTTTCTCAAAACCCCATCAGGCCACATCCCTGCTTAAAAATCTTCCAAGAGACCCTCTGCTTCCTCCAGGGGGTGCAGAGGCCTCAGCGCCGCCCCCCGGCATTGGCCCCCGGAATTCCGTTTCCAGGGGGCACAAGGCAAACCTATATCCCTGTGCCCTCTCTGCACAGCCGAGGCAGGCTGGCGTGTCAAAGGGCTGGCTGGGGCAGCAGTGGGAAAGCAAACAAAGAAACGCAAGCCTGTTTGGCTCACAGAGTTCAGGTTTCTCTCCTCTCCCAGCCAGCTAGCCCTGGGGACTGGGGGACCACCCCACAGAGGATCTGGGCAGGAGGGAGAGACGGTTTCACGTCAGCCCTGCCCTAACTCCCTGCTTCCAGGTGGGGTGCCCCTGGGACTCTGGGGCCCCTTGAGCAGGAGAGGGAGGTAGCTGTCCTTGTAAGGGACATGCTTACAGTGCAGTGACATGGTAAATGACACCGTGGATGCGCCCGTGTGGGCATTAGGGCAAAGGGCCAACATGGATGGGGTGCTGTGGGCAAGACCTCAAAGGGGCCAGGGCCAGAGTGGATGACTCGGGTTTTGTTCCCTCCCAGCTGCCCTCTCTGCCTGTCCCACCCTCACAAAATAGGAGTGCCGGATCCCAGGAGCCCTGAGGCCCTGCCTGATCCCTCTGGACGGTCCCACCCTGGTGGGAAAAAGCCAGAGGGAAAACGAGAAGTGGAGACAAGGGAAAGACAAGGAAGAGAAACTGGCCGGAAGTCTGTGCCAGGCACCTGGGCTGATGTGGGGTCTGTTTGATCCTCATGTCAAGCCTGCGAAATTGGGTAATGTTACTCCCAGTGAGAAAAATGAGGCTCAGGGAGGTTGAGCAATTTGCCTAAGGTCACCCAGCCAGCCAGTGGCGGAGCGGGCACTGGAGCCTGTGTGACTTCTCTGATGAGGCTGCGGGTCGTCTTGGGGTCCTGGCCCCTCATATGGCGAGAAGCTGCGTCCCCCACCCCCCTCAGCAGACACATCCCTACCGACCCCCTCGTCCTGCATTGCTTTGTGTCTGAGCCCTCCCCACCCCCCCCCCAAGCCCAGCCGACAGCTGTGAGGTGGGCGCCCCACGCTGGCCCCAGCTGGAGCCCTCAGACATTCTCTGGTTACACCGGGACAAATCCGCTCCCCTGGCCCCAGCTCTGCGGGCTTTGGGGCAGAACTGGTCACCTGCAGGCAGCCGGGCCTGGCCGGGGTGGGAGAGCGGGGCCTGGGGTAGCTGGAGATCCGTGTGTGAGGGAGGGGGTCAGGCCTCCAGAAAGCATCTCCCGTGAGCCATGCTGGGTGCCGGGCTGAGGCTGGCTATGTTGGCCTGACGCTACTAAGAAAGCCTAAAGAGGTCAAGTGGGTTGTCTGGAGTCCCACCGCCAGGGACGCCACAGCTGGATTCGAACAAGATCGGCTTCTGAAGGATCTCTTTTTCTTCTGTTGGCACGGCCTGGTCTCTCCGCGACACAGGAACCCCCCCGCCCCCACCCTGGGCAGAGCTTGCACCTGCCTTGGCTCAGGCCCCAGGGACTACCTGCCTCCTTGCTGTTTCTCGGGCCGAGCCAGTGACACCTCTAAGCCTCGGTGTTCTCACCTGTCACAGGGTGACAACACACCCAGTTTTCCTGCCCTCAACACTGAGAGCATGAAATCCCCACTTAGGAGGTAAACACAGGCCTGGGTTCCAGTCTAGGGGGGCTGCAGGCCAGGGAGAGCCAGGGGCTTCCTCAAACCAGATCTGATCTGCCCTCTGCACTGTGAGGAGCTTGGATTCCACCTCATGTTCAATAATTTCAGTCTGCTTCTCCCTACCACCCTGACTCTCAACTAGTGCTCAGTGGCCCCGAACCCCAGCCCTTGCTCGGTGGCTTCACAGCACACTCACTTGCTCTATCCATCACCCCTCTTGCAGTTCAGTAAACATGTCCTGAGCACCTTCTATGTGCCAGGCACTGTGACGGGTGCTGGGGGTCTTGCCCCTGGCTCATGGGGAAGTCAGAAATGTACACAAATATGGGTCACCTGGGTGGCTCATTTGGCTAAGCATCTGCCTTCCACGAAGGTCATGATCCCAGGGTCCTAGGATCGAGCCCCTGCTCAGCGGGGAGCCTGCTTCTCCCTCTCCCTCTACCTACCGCTCTGCCTACTTGTGTTCTCTGTCAAATAAATAAATAAAATCTTTCAAAAAAATGTACACAAATAAGCACCCCATTTTGTGATTCCTCAAAAGAAGTCTGTCCCAGGCCCAGGACAGGTGTGAAGAGAGTGGGTAACTCTGGGAGTTCATGGCTTCACACAGGAGGAGACTTCTGAGCAGGGTTTTGAAAGGCTAGGGAGAAGAACATTGTAGACAAGGTGAGGAGTATGGCAAGGACCACGTGTGAAATGTGGGCTTTATGAGGGAAGTTGCAAGTTTGGGGATGTGGCTGGGAAATGGGATGCAAGGGGAGATGGACAGGGTAGGAATCTAGGGCAGGGGAGGAGGCAGACCCCGCTCAGAGGTTTAGCTTTTATCCATAGGTAATGTGATACCCTCTGTCCTGCTACCCCTGCCTGGGGACAGAGACACTGCTTTCTCAGGAGATTGACTGACCAGAGCGCCCCTGTAGCCGCCTCTTTCTGAGCCCCTTGGGGCAGCACTTGGCCCTTCTGCTCACAAACCTGTCCTGGGTTGGTCTGCCCGATGCCTGCATCTAGTGATGCAGGCAGACAGGTGTTTCTGGGGGACCAGGAGCTCAGAGGAGGCTGGATGTCTGGATGTGGCCCCAACGCCGGGAGGTAGGACAGGCTGGGTGGGGGAGGGGCTGGTTTCATCGCCTAGGGCCCACCCAGTGGGTCAAAGGCCACCCGGCCCTTTCCCCAGACCAGGTGTGCAGGAGTGGCTCCTTCCTGCTAGCCAGAGGCAGGTGGCAAGGGCTTGAGTGGAGGTGTTCTGGACCACTCTCCTCTCTCGGGTAGGTCTGAAGATGGCCTAGCAGTCTCACGGTTACCACCGCTTCCCCCCCACGCCCCCGCCACCGCCAGCATCTCTAAGTACCAGATGGAGGCAGGTCTCCCGAGACCCGTTTTAATCTTGTCATTATAGGGATGTTCAACTGCGAGAAGGCAGGTCTGGATCGGCAGGTGATAGGGAGCTTCTGACCGCCTAGGCCAGGGCACCAGTGAGGCTGTGGCTAGGGGCAGGGCAGGGCGGCAGGGGATGGGGCTCAGCCCCTGTGCTGGGGAACCAGCAGTGGTAGCCCAGGAGACCTGTGGCCTCAGTATCAAGACGAAGCTCCCAGCCAGCCCCGCACGAACTCCTTGCCTGGCTTTCACGTTGGAGGTTGTAGAAATCTCCTCTCCCCTTGCCCAGGAGTGGACAGGTCCCTCTCTTCTCCAGTTCAGCCCCTGCAGGAGGCACCTTCCCCTGAGCCTGGGTGGTGAGGGAACCCACGCAGAGGCCAGGAATGGATGCAGCCAGCCTGTGGCTACCTGGCCAGCATGGCTTGGACTCAGCCAGGCCTCTTGCCTTCTCTTTCCCTTCGGCTAGAGACTAGGAGGCCTGACCCTCTAGCCTACAGCCTGACGTGGCCCCAGGCTGGTGCTGGGGCTGAAGCTGCTGGACTGGGTTGTGCTTCAGCCCTGTGTCTGCCCTGCAGCATCAGCATTAATGCAAACAGCCTTTTCTCTTTAGCCACCAATTTTGCTTAGGTTCTGACCTCAGGTGGGGGTCACTTTGCGGTCACCTTGTTCAGACCTCCATCTCCTAGATGGAGACGGGAGGCTCCGGATGGGCAGCCATCCCTCTTTTCTCCCGAGCCCCAGACGTCCGTTCTATTTGTAGATATACATTATGGAAGGGGCCTAGCACGGTGATGGGCACATAGCTCGTGTAATGAATGGTCACTCCTTTTGTCATCACTACACAATAAATGTAAATTAATGGTAGTGATGTTGGTCCCTGGAGGTCTGGCGTCTTTCCCTAAACTCTGGGCCAAGGTACACCTGGGGCCATGTTGTCATGGTATCATTTTTATAGTACATGTACTGTTACCCAAATTATCTCATTTGATGCTTCCACCCCTTTGCCTCTGTTGTCAGATGGATAAGTGGAGGCTCAGAGAAGCTCAGTAAAACGTTCAGGGTCACACGGCTCACTGGTGATGGAAACCAGGCATACAGGTCCTCAGTGAGGTGCTCTGAGTGGCCCCCCTGAGGACCCTGCCTGGGGGGGGTTCATGCCCCCTGCTGCCTCTGGTTTTAGGTTCATCTGCCAAGGAAGACAGGCCAGCTCAGTCTTGAGCTTGCCATTTACTCAGCTGTATAATCTTGGGCAACTCACTCAAACGCTCTGAGCCTCAGTGTCCTCATCTGTAAAATGGGACTAACAACAGGGCTGTTGTCAGGTGTAAATGAGGTTCAGGCCTTTAGCATGGTGTCTTTGCCTAGTCAGTGCTTAGTAAATATTTCTAGTAGGACAGGGACATGTCTGCTCCTTGGGCAAATCCAGGTGGCTGGGTCTGGGGCCCCAGCTCTAATCCTACCTGTTGGCCTCTCAGCCTTGCCCTCAGCTTTCCCTTATTCTTTGCCAGTTGTGATCCACAAACCCCCAACTTGTCTGGGCCTATGTGGACTCCCAGTGTGTGTGTGTGTGTGTGTGCGCAGTGTGAGAGGTTATGACCCTCTACTTTGCACAAGGTGTTCTGGCCATCTGGAATGCTCTCCCCAATGTCACCAGGCCTCCCAGCCCCTCCCACCTGCTCTGCACACCTTGAGTTGTCGTTAGGAGAAGAAAGGATCATGCACAGAAGAGGCCAACTTTCCCAGAAGCTCACCCCTGCCATGGGTTTGTCTCAGAGCCCCCTCCAGAGGTCAAGCCCAGCTGGAGAGAGTTACTGGGATTTCACGCGCATTCCTGGGGGGAGAGGGACTGTCTCTCCGATGGGGATCCTGCCAGGCAGGGACTTGACCCCCAGTCCTCTCTGAGGGAGGGGATGAGCGAGGGGTATCCAGCTGAGGGATAGGGCTGGGGGCATGGGGAAGCCATTTATCTGCCTCTACCCTACAGGGCAAAGTCTGGGGTGTAAGTAGTGGGGGTGTAAGGGGTCTAATTGCCACCCCCGACTCCGATGTTCACACTGCCCCAGGTTTCAGGAACAGCCTGTTCTCTGAGCCCCGCTGCTGCCCGTTCAGGGGGACCCATCCCTCCCTCCCCATCTTGGTGGTGCTCAAGGAGACCCTCACCCACCCCACAAAGGCCAGGGCTTCCCCTGCATGGTTTGAGGATGGCCTGCAAGGGGTTGCACCTCCAGCTCTTACAGTCTCTTCTCCTCCTGGTGCCCCGCTCAACAGGCTCTGGCTCTCAAACTGCCCCTCAAAGCCCCCCCTCCCCCCAAGGATGTGACCCTGGCAGCCTAGTCTGCTTGCCACATCAGTCACTGCCCATAGGGCCAAGTCATTCTTCCACTTTATTTTGCTGGACAAGCTGAGCATTTTTCAAAATGAAAATAAGAACAGACAATATAAGAACACAGGAGCAGCCAAGTTCATGGAGAACCTATTTCTTCTCCTAATGTAATTTGTCATCCAGTCACAGACTCACTAGAAATCTCTGAAGGTCAGCGCTGCTGGCAGAAAGCTTGGGCTTCCCTGGAAGGGAATGAGGTCCCTGTCACGGGAGGTATGCTAGCAGGGCCTTGACGGCTCCTTGGTGGTCCATGATTTTGAAAGGTCATTACATAGTGATGATTCTTTACAGTCACAGAAGGGCAGGGCGTACAAAGGGCTTTCACTTGTGTTCTGTCTTTGGTATAATCATAGAAAGCAGGCATAATATGGATCAATGCCCTTTTTACAGGTAAAAAAACTGAGGCACCAGAGCAAAGTGGCTTTTCCCAAGGCTCCTTGAGGTGGTGACTGCCCTCGCTGGGGATTCACATTCTGAGCTCCCTGGGGCAGAGCTGCTTCTGCTTCAGGGCACCCGTGGTTCTGCCCCCACCAAGCTGGAAGTAAGTTTGGCCCACGTTTGCAAGGTACTTAGGAGGTGGCCAGAGGTGATTCTAGAGTTGATGGGCCCTCAGCAGGGACCCTGGAAGTATCATCTCTGCAAGGACACATTAGCATGACAGACTGAGGTGGGGGTCTCGAGGCTTCCAGGAGGGACTAGGAGGGCAGGGGACCAGAAGGGGTAGAAATCCTAAAACAAAGGCAGGAAGCTGAGGGGCTGTCTGTCTCCCTGGGAATGGTGAATGTTGATGGCCCAGCTGTCTGTCCATCCTGGGCAAGGGGCCCTCCATCATCCCGGGACCCCACATCATGGCTTCTCCTTGTAGGAAATCTCCCAAGTCAAATATATATTGAGAGTAATCACAGCACAGTCTGGAGTTATTGAATGAGAGGGGATTTCGATATGAAAATGCTTATGTTAAACTGTAATGAAACTTGATGGCTTTTCTCGGGGGCCTTGCCAAGGTGGCAGGTGCAAATCCTCTCCACTCAGGAGCGGCTCTGGTTCTCAGATGGGGTGTGTGGGGGCGGCTTGGCAATAAGCTTCAAAACCTGAGGGGGGTGCAGAAGACTCAAGAATTCTGGAAGACTTCAAGTCCTGGACACATTTAGGGAGGTGAGGAGTGGGGCAGTTTAGTTCTGGCAAGTTCTATGAGCAGCACCATGGGAAGCCTCGGAGAGAGATGATTTGATTCATCTGTTTTCCCCTCAGGGGAAAACAATCTCAAGAAGAGAAATGGGGACACCTGGGCTCCAGGTCCTCCGTGGATGAAGTGCTGGAGGGGGTCTGATGTGGACCGAGGCTGAGCGTTTGGGCGGACGTGTGGGGCGGTGTGGGGGTGGTGTGGAGATGGTGTGTTCTGCGCACAGGCTCCCCGATTGCGCCCTACCTGCCCCTCCCTGCAGCGCTCGAAGTAGGGGTTATCGCCTCCATTTTATCCTCCTGGCCCCACATCACCAAGCTAACAAGAGACAGATTTGGCGGCTGCACCCAGGCCTGTGGCGCTCCCAAAGTGGGCCCGCCCACCAGCATTCGCGGGTGTCTGGGCTCCGCTTCAAGACCCCGGAGCACTACCTCACATGGGACTGACTGTGTGTGTTCAGTGTGTTTTGCAAGTTATGAAACATTGTGAAACTGTGAGCCGCGGTGGCATTTTGGTTCTTTTTAATGTGAAGTTCGGTACATTGCAAAGAGCACTTGGCTTGGAGTCAGAAGGCCCGGGTCCAAGTTATGAGTCTACTCCTCACCACCTGTGTGACTTTGGGCAAGACATTTAACTTCCTGAGCCTCTGGTTAATCATCAGCTAAATGGGGCCGGGAAGACCTGTCTCCTTCTTCCCTCCCCAGCTGCTCGTGAGAATCCCGGGGCACTGAGCTTCCCTTCCTGCAGCCCCAGGGTGCCTGGCCTGGTCTAGTTGGTTCCTGCTGTAAACATTTACACGGAGGTCCTCCCGGTGCTGGGTTTTCAACAGGCTTTTCCAGATCACATCCGTTTTACCAAGTCATCTTTGATACCATCTTTTCCAGAAAACCTCCCCCCCACCCCCTCCCCATGAGTGCCGCCTGTCTCAGATGACTCCTTCTGATACCAAACGTGGTTCCCACAAGCTCAGTCGTATACTGCCTGGAGCTCTTGCTGCTTTGTGGGCATACTGAATCGTGCTTCAGGCCCAGAATTCACCCCCTCCCCCCAAGGAGTGAGGCTGGTGTGCCACCGCCCCCCCCCCCCGCCCACCGCCCTGGCTCTCCTCCAGGTCTGCCTTCAGGATATGGCTCTGCTCTTTAGAGTCTCTATGGTTGCAGGCGGTAGGCAGGGCATACAGTGGGCAGGGGGTACAGTGGTTAGAGACACAACTTCTGAGGCCCCCGCCCCCGCCCCCAGTGAGCTAACTCTGTGACTTGGGTAGCTCTCTTCATTTCTTCATTTCTGTATCTTGGGATGATGATCATAATACTGCCTACCACCCAAGACTGAGGTGAGGATTTAATATCATCAAGTGCTTTGAACAGTGCCTGCCACTTAGTGATATTGTTGAGTCTGAGCTCTTAGTAAAAGATCTTGGATCATTTTGTAATTTCCAAACATTATATAAATGTAAGGAAATTCTTACTGTTATTAGCCTTCTAGGACTCAGTTTCCCCGTTTGAGGGTTGGGGCACACGATCTTTGAGGTTCCTCTGGTTTTGATGATTTATAATTCTAAAACAGGCTGGTGAATGTCTTGCTTGGGACCTGATTGTGTGGCGGTTTAGGGCCAAAAGCATAGGGCCTGGGGTGACACCCAAGGGCCCAGGCTTGGGGAGGGAGAACCCAGTTGCTGGAAGGTGATGGCAGAAAGCATGCAAGAGGAGGGGCAGATGCTGGATGGTGAGCCTTCCCGACTGGGGTGGCCCTGTGTGCTGTCTCTATCCAGAGCCCCTAGGAAGGCCAGTACCCCCCAGGTGGGGGCCCCAGTTCTCATAGGGGGCCGGGAGGCCTAAGAGAGCTGTATGTAAGGGACCAACACATTCCATGGATCAAAATCCCCAATTTTCCTATCTCTGGAGGAAAATCCTGGAGACAGATAGCAGCCACAGTCTTTCTTGGGGGTCCGGCCCCCCCCCACCCTGGGGCTCCCCCAGTGGGCTGTCAGAAAGGACATTCTCACCATTCTCATTGTGATCTTCCCTGCTGAGGCCCCCTTCTCTACTCAGCTCATGTAGGGGCTTGGACCTTTGTTAGCAGGACAAATTCTTCACTTCTATGCAGAGGAGGGCAGAGTGGGGGTTTCTCACCAGTGAGAAAGGCCCAACAGGCCTCTGCCCACCCTCCCCCACAGCAAGCCAGACTCCTCTGGAAGCTGCCTTGACCACTATCGCTCTGGACACCTGCTCTCAGGATTGATTGCAATAGATAGAGGTGATGGATGGGGTGTGGTGACTCATCACTGTTGGGGTTGCCGAGGAGCTTCAGGGGACCTGCTAGCTCAGCCCCACTTGGTGTCTGGGAGCAGCCTGGGAGAGGCCACCAAGCTCCTATCTTCCAGGCTCTTTGTCCTGCATGCAGATAGGCATGGACTCAAAGGGGAAGAGCCTTGCTTGAGAAGTGACCATGATGGAAATAGAGCCCAATTCCCAGTCTGGCCGCTTCCCAGCGCCTACCTGCCTCTTGCCTGCCATCCGGCTCTGCCCACCAGCCCTTCCCCTCCAACCCATCGCAGTCATCAGTGGAAACTGCATCGGGGTGTGGCTCCCACGCCCTTCTTGTGAAACTGCAGGAAAACTGCATTGCTTAAGACTCAGTCCAGGCCGCAGGGGAAGGTTTCCCAGCCAGCCTCACCCAGCGCGGCCACTGCGGCGCTCCATGCGTCATCGTACCACTGGGCATCTCTGTGTTGTGTCAGGATTGGAGTTGCCTGATTGCTGGCCCTTCCTGCTACTCTGGGACTCCTCCCGAGCACACACCGTCCTCCCTCCTCCTCTGGCTCTCCCCATCCCCGTCCTGCCTCCTCAGTGCATCCTCGGCCCCCAGAACAGGCACCTGTCTGAGGAGGACCACGGCATGGCTGGTTGGACACTAACCCCTCTTCCTGGGAGTGCACAACAATGGGTTTTAACGTCTAGGGTCCTTTTAAAACCCCAAATCTCAGCTAGTCATAGGAAAACGGGCTTGCCATCCTTAGTCACCAGGGAAAGGCACACGAAAATCATAATGGGATGTCACTATGCCCTTGCCAGAGTGGCCAACCCTGAAAGCACAGAGGACACCAGGCACAGGCAAGGAAGTGGAGTCGCTGGAACCCTCATGGACCCCTGGTGGGGGCAGAAGTGGGCACAGCCACTTCGGAAGATGGCGTGGCTGTATCTGCAAATGCTTATCCCACTCCCAGGTACATGCCAAACAGAAACGAGTGTGGCGTGCCCCACAGTTACATACAAGAATGTTGTGGCAACTTTATTGATAATTGGCCGCAACTGGAAACGCTGATGACAGAATAGAAGTAATACATTGTAGCAGAATCACACAACGCAATGTTATACAGCAAGCAAAAAGACACGTCATGGATGCATCTCACCGGCATCCTGTGGGGTGAAAGAAGCCAGATGCACAAGGAAATGTATACTTTGTATGATTCTATTCCCCTGAAGTTCCAAAATGGGGGTATTGTCTGGGAGGGGGCTTGAGTGAACATCTGTGTCTTGATCTGGGTGGCAGGGGGAGTGACATGGATGTATATGTGTGCAGCTGTACCCTTAAGATTGGTACACTCTGTTGTTTGTACAGTATTTCTTAATGAAAAAAAAAAATACGTGGGGGGCGCCTGGGTGGCTCAGTCGGTTAAGCGGCTGCCTTTGGCTCAGGTCGTGATCCCGGGGTCCTGGGATTGAGCCCTGCATCGGGCTCCCTGTTCGGCAGGAGGCCTGCTTCTCCCTCTCTCCCACTCCCCCTGCTTGTGTTCCCTCTCTCGCTATGTCTCTCTCTGTCAAATAAATAAATAAAAATCTTAAAAAAAAAAAAAATACGTGGGCCTGCTCTTCACCGCTTCTGCGGGTTCTCCGGATCTTCACAACCCCGCCAGCATGTCTCAGGCTGAGCTTGACAAAGCTGCTGAGGATGTTAAGCACCTCAAGACCAAGCCAGCAGATGATGAGATGTTGTTCATCTATAGCCACAAACAAGCAACTGTAGGTGACAAAAACACAGAACGGCCTGGGCTGTTGGATCTCAAAGGCAAGGCCAATGGGATGCCTGGAATCATCTGTAAGGGACTTCCAAGGAAGATGCCATGAAAGCTTAGTCAAAGAAGTCGAAGAACTAAAGAAAAAATATGGAATATAACAGACTGGATTTGGCTGCCAACATTGCATTTCATCTAAACTGATCTAATGCCTTGCTTTTCTAATACTGTGGATGACATGAAATAATGCAAATAGCCTGTTAACTTAGGTCCTGAAGACCGCACAGGACATGGCTCCAACAGAGTAGGGCCTGCCATGGTTACTGACCTGTGCTGAGTAGTTTTTATCTATAGATCTATTAAAAGCACATTTGTTACTTAAAAAAAAAAAAATGTGGGATGCCTGGGTGGCTCAGTCGGTTAAGCATCTGCCTTTGGCTCAGGTCATGATCCCAAAGTCCTGGGATCGAGCCTCACATTGGGCTCCCTGCTTGGTGGGGGCCTGCTTCTCCCTCTCCCTCTGCCCCCCGACCCCCGTTCTCTTTCTGTCTCTCTCTCAAATAAATAAATAAATAAATAAATAAATAAATAAAATTTAAAAAAATATGTAAAGTTAAAAGCAACAAAGTACTAAAACCTTACACGGAATCCTGGTATGTAAAACAGACGGAAGCTGAGACCCATCGTCTTGCTTCCTACCTCGGGAGCCTCCTGCGCATTTCAGCAGATGCCACTCCGGAGGACCCACTGGGAGACTTTCCTCTGGAGTAAATATGGCCTCGGGGATCTCAAGCAGGGCCAGGCCTTGGAGGGACACATCCCAGCTCCTCCTTGCCCGTGTCCCTCCCAGGAGACGGTGGGTCCTGTGGGATGATGCAAATCATGGTGGTCACCATGTAGCCAGGAGGGCACAGAGCTGGGCTCCTACCTGGGACTTGGCAAGTGTCCTAAAACATTTCCGTGACAGGTTCCGTTTCTCTGCCGCAGTTGGCTGCTTAGGGCAGTTAGGCAGTGGGGAAAATAATAGTAGGAGATAATTCCAGCCTAACTTAACTTGACTGAGCACAGGCATTGTGCTGTTCCAGGCATTGTGTTAAGTACTTTACAAAGGGATGATTCTCCTTTAATCCCTACAGCAGCCTTCTGTGGTAGATGCCACTGTTATCTGCTTTACAAATAACTTTCTCTATATACAACTGTTTTTATTCATCTCAGCAGTCTATTCTCATAGGTTGAGTTATAAAGCTCAGGAAAGGCAAGCAACTTGCCTTAGGTACACACAGCTAGCTGATAAATGGTACAACTAGGGATGGAATCAAGGTCAGTTGGACCCTAAAGCCTGCCTCTTTCCTTTCACCAGGGTTTCAACAAATGTCTGCTGTGAACTGAACTAGTGATAGAATCATCTAAAAGGACTGCAACAGGCTGAAATACTGTCCCCAATCGTTAAGATAAATGGATAGCAGAGAAACGTGAAAATTACCACATTTAGGGGAAAAAATAGCCCAAGTACTGGGTGAGAGAGACCTGCTTAGAAGTAGCACACATGAAAAAGATTCAAAGGTTTACTCATCCATCCACCCATCCATCCAGCCACCCATCCACTCATCCACCCACCCATCCATCCTTCCATCCACTCATCTACCCATTCAACTCATCCATTCTCATCCATCCATCCACTCATTTACCCATCCACTCATCCATTCTCATCTATCCATCCATCTACCCACCCATCCATCCACACACCCATCCACCTATCCACCTATACTTCCATTCACTCATCCACCCATCCATCCTTTCAAGCATCCATCCGTCCATCCACCCATCCATCCAGCCACCCATCCACTCATCCACCCACCCATCCATCCATCCTTCCATCTACTCATCTACCCATTCAACTCATCCATTCTCATCCATCCATCCACTCATTTACCCATCCACTCATCCATTCTCATCTATCCATCCATCTACCCACCCATCCATCCACACACCCATCCACCTATCCACCTATACTTCCATTCACTCATCCACCCATCCATCCTTTCAAGCATCCATCCGTCCATCCACCCATCCATCCAGCCACCCATCCACTCATCCACCCACCCATCCATCCATCCTTCCATCTACTCATCTACCCATCTAACTCATCCATTCTCATCCATCCATCCACTCATTTACCCATCCACTCATCCATTCTCATCTATCCATCCATCTACCCACCCATCCATCCACACATCCATCCACCTATCCACCTATACTTCCATTCACTCATCCACCCATCCATCCTTTCAAGCATCCATCCATCCATCCACCCATCCATCCAGCCACCCATCCACTCATCCACCCACCCATCCATCCATCCTTCCATCTACTCATCTACCCATCTAACTCATCCATTCTCATCCATCCATCCACTCATTTACCCATCCACTCATCCATTCTCATCTATCCATCCATCTACCCACCCATCCATCCACACACCCATCCACCTATCCACCTATACTTCCATTCACTCATCCACCCATCCATCCTTTCAAGCATCCATCCATCCATCTGTCACCCATCTACCCATCCATCCACCTATCCTTCCATCCACTCATCCATCCATCCACCCAGAAATTTAACCACCAGCATTGAGCCCCTGCCACCAGGTGTTCTGCATCACTACCATTACTGCAGTCAGCTGGGTTGGCTGTATCCACTGTGTAAGAGCAAATAGGCCAGGTTCAGGGAGGACATGCAGATAATTCCCCCACCCCTCCGTCTCCCATCCCCTGCTGGTCAGATCAGTTCCAGAGAACAGTATTTTGTCCCTGGTCCTCAGAATGAGAGGGAGCTGGTAATGTGTTGTTGTTTTTCCAAACAGCTGGAGTATCAGGGACTTCTTTTTTTTTTTTTTAAGACAGTTTTTAAGAGCAGTTTCAGGTTCACAGCAAAATTGAGTGGAAGGTATAGATATTTCCCATATACCCCGTGACCCCATTATGCACAGCCTACCCTTCTACCAAAATCCTGCAGAGTGGTACATTTGTTACAATCCATTTTGTTATAATCAACAAACTTCTGTTGATACATTATGACCACCCAAAGTCCATAGTTAGAGGGGGGTTGGGGGAAGGGTGAAATAGGGGTTGGGGATGAAGGAGGGCACTTGTCACGATGAGCACCGGATGATGTATGGAAGTGTTGAATCACTATATCGTACATCTGAAACTAATATCGCACTCTGTTAAGTAACTGGAATTAAAAGAAAAACTTAAAAAAAGAGAAAAAAGCCAAAGTCTATAGGTAACTGGGATTTTTGATGTGGCTTTGGGAGCTTGCTCTGTGCTGGTCATTGTGATAATGCTTTTCCATAACTACTGGTCCACTGAGCCAAGCCTTGAAGCCAGGTTTGCCTGACTTTCAAGTTCAGGCTCCTAACAGAAGTGTGGCTAAGTGGCCTGGTGATTAGAGTAGAGGAATAAATATATTCGTGAGGTTTGGCCAGGACTAACCATCTCCAAATATTGAAGGACTGTCCTAGGGAGGTCAAGGAATTACCCAAACCAGTGGGTGAAACTTAGTGGAGGGAAATTTTATCTGAATAGAGGAGTTGCCCTATGATGGTAGGGCTTAACTTGAGAGGTAGTGAGCTGCCCATCATCAGAAGTACCTGGGATGCTTGAAGGAAAGCCCCGCCTTGAGGGAGGTTGGGCCATTCCACCTGCAAGGTCTCTTGACTCTCACTTTGATAAGTTCAATTTGGTTCAACCATTATTGGGCTCCCAGTGTGTGCCTACCCTGGGCTAGGTGCTGGGGATGAATTAGACCTGCTCCAGGCCTTCCCTTGAAGGGGCTTACAGCATGGTGGGGAAGGCAGCTTGTGTGGTTCTAGTCCTTGCTGACTCTTTTTGGCCATGGAGGCTCTCTCGGGGCTGAGGGTCCCGGGAGCATTGCACAAGGGAAAGGCGCTGGCCACTAAGCGAGGGGAGAGCGGGTGTGAGTTCAGCCTGAGGGGACCCCAGTGTGTGGTCTCTGAGTCAGCCATCCCCTAAGGCCTGCTCCCTATGGAACAGAATACCCTCCTCAGGGAAGACCCCTAGGGCTCCTTGGGGCTGGTCCTCAGACAGAGGGCTCTCTGGACACAGGCCTGCCATCCTCCCCTCTGCCTCTCCCAGCAGGTCCTCCTTCATCTAAGAGGACTGTTACTGGCCTTCATAAAAATATAAAATAAAATAAAAAAAAAAGCACACCCACTTCCTCCAAGGTGGCGACACTATGGAGCTAGAGTCTCCATTCAAGGAGGGCCTGTTGGACCCCCTGCCCGGGCTTTTAACTCAGAATCCCGCTTTGCCTTCTGGCGTGTCCTCAGATACCAGGTGCCCAGGAAGAGTCTACAAGCAGAGAGCCTGCCTCATGCGGATCACAGGTGCGGCTCCATCCTGGCTCCCTACTGGCCTCCCCTGCTGTCACTAGCCGCCAGGGCCCAGGTGTCGGAGCCAAGGCCGATGGCAATGATAAAGGTGATTGATGGTAATCCCAATAAACAGCATGTTTGGCGCCCCAGCTCTTATATGCTTAACCCACCAAAACATCCACCTAGCCACCCCTCAGTCCAGTTTCCTATCTCAGGCCCTGCTTCTTCCTCATTGACACCTGGGATGACCTCTGCCTCCACACCATTAGCATCTCCTGGGTGGCTTGTTGAGAATGCACCCAGAGGCTCTGACTCTGTTAATGTGGGGTGAGGCCTGGATATTTTATTTTTTTAAGTCCCAAGACTAAGGCGTGTGTGTCCAGGGTTCAGTTCTCTGACTCAATGGAGCCTGTGATGTGTGTTGATGATGCCCTGGAGCTGGTTCTCCAACAAGGCTATTCCTGAGCCCTTCCTAGAGGAGCTCAAAATGAGCTTGGATGCACCAGGCCCGAGGGGCTGGCTGGCTCAGATGAGGCCCCAGGCAGTGGAGTGTGTGTGCTGGGGAGGGTGTGGTTGGCAGAGGGGAGGGAAGAGGGCCGTGCCGCAGCTTCTCATCTGGGAGTTGATGGTGTGCCAGTAGAGTGGGATTGGCCTGGTTCTGCCATCAAGGCTGTAAACCAGGGGGAGAAAATAGGGCTTGGGGGCCACTGAAGCCAGTATCAAGGTAGAGCCCAAGGATTGCTCCCCCGAAGTGTCTGGCCATGGGGGCAGGGCAGAGGAGCCTCCAGGAGCAAGGTCTCCCCTCCAGCTTTCACAGAAGCCTTTCCTCCTGCACCTTTCCCTCTCACCCACCCACCTCCCCTTCTTCAAAAGCATGGCAGATACCACCTGTGATAATTGAGATTTATAATAAGAAGCATGTGTTTGGTCTTTGTCCTGGTTCCTGGCACAGAGCTCCTAAAACCCTTGGAATTTCCTAAGTGATAAGCGCCATAAAGGTGGCTTGATATTCATAAGAAATCCTTTCAACCACACCTGGGTTTAAGTTAATGAAATTTGGAAAATACCTAAGAATGGGGGCTGGCTGCCAGGGGAACCAACCGTGTGATTAGAAGGTTGGAACTTTCCGCCCCACCTCTGACCTCCAGGGAGAATCGAGGGGCTGGAGATTGAGTTCAGTTATCAGTGGCCAATAATTTAGTCAATCACGCCTGTGTCCTGAGGCCGCCATAAAAGCCCAAAGGGACAGGGTTCGGAGAGCTTCTGGCTTGGTGACCCCACGCAGGTGCGGGAAGAGAAGCTCCAGCCCCTTCCCACGTGCCTTGCCCTATGTGGCTCTTCTAGGAGTTATAGCCTTTAATAATGAACAGGTGATCTACTGAGTTAACTGGTTTCCTAAGTTCTGTGAGCCACTCTAGCAAATTAATTGAACCCAAGGAACCTCTGATTTCTAGTTCATGGGTCGGAAGTACAGGTGACAAGCTGGGTGTGACCCTGGCGTTTGGGGTGGGGGACAGTCTTTTGGGACTGAGCCTCTAGCCTGTGGGATCTGATGCTTCCTCCAGGTCGACAGCGTTCAGATTGAGTTTATTGCTTGGTGGCGTGGCACAAAATGCACGTTGGAAGTGGCGTCAGAATCCTACCATCTTTTCTGCTCAACACCAAAAGTGGTTCCCACAAACCCAGTTTATAACCCACGGGGGTTCACACTGCCCCATGGGTGAATCGAAACCGGCGTCGGGTCTGGCATTCTCCAGAGTTAGGCTGGTGCCGGCCCCTTCCGGGCTTCCCCCTGCCCCAAGACCTGGCTCTGGCCCTCTGAGCATGTTTAGCGCATGCGTTCTGATGGTCTGGTCGTCAAGCCTTAGCTTCCTCTCCTGGCTTCAGTTCTCACTGGGCCGAATGAGCATGTTGGACTAGAATGATCTCTTTTAGAACAACTAATATAAAAGGCTAAACTCTCAAGTTAGCTTGGGTTACTCTTAAACACTCCTGGTCTGGAGAACTCCTACACATCCTTCAGGCCCAGGGGAAACGTCACAAGCCTTTCAGACCTTCCCAAGCAAAATTAACCATTCCTGTTCTGTGCTCCCATAGAGGGCTTTACACACAGCTCTGCTTCAACTTGTGGCTAGCAGGCCCTGGCTGTTTTGGAATTTGGGACCCCTGGAGGCTCGGAATTCTTTGAAAGCAAGGACTCTGGGCGGGACCATCACAGGAGCTCAGGAGTGGCCTGGCCCAGGGTGGCCAAAGGAATGAATGAATGAATGTGTGAGTAAAAAAAATATGAATCCCTCAATTCATCAAGTTTCTTCTCTTCACCATCTGCAATCAGAGTGGTCAAGGTAAGGAGGAAGGGAGAGAGGCATCCATGGTATCCAGAAAGGAGCTCTGGTTGCCCAGCTATCTTAGTCCTGGGCCCACAGCTGAGGGAGGGCAGTGGTGCACACACCCCAGGGGGACCTTAGTCACACAGGCGGATCCTGCCCCAGGCTACCCAGCGTTTGGTCCTCTGCCGTGCCGAGGGCGGAGATGTGGGGACAGGGCTGAGGGTTGAGGTTTGGGCAGAAGGAGCCTAATGAGCAAAGTTCTTCCTGAGTCTAGCTCAACTAGCAACTAGAGAGCAAGGTGTGCCCTGGACTCCTGGGACCCTGGGGTAAGGGGCCGGATCTGGCTTCTCTGGCCTGGAGAGCCTGTGCCTGGGACTAATTGGCTGGCCCTCCTTCCGCTGCCGGGGAGTCTTGGCTAATTTGCCGGAACGCTCTAGTTAAATGCCAATTAGGACGTTCTGTCCACTGCTCTCTTCCAATATATTAATAATGTAATTAAGCATTTATTGCCTGCACAAATTAAAATTTAACTTAAACGGACAGCCTGGAAAACTGAGGAAGTGACCACTTAAACAACCAATTTGCATCTCATTCGAGAATCAGCATCTAAACAGTCTAGGGTGCTGGTGTGGCCTCCCAGCGAGGGGCCCAGCCAGCTACCAACAGCTGCTGGCTTCTTCTCCACGCCTGATTCCCCGATTCTGCCTGCCCCGGCCTCCCCACCCCACCGCATCCTAGGTGTGGAGGATGGGCTTCACCCCAGATGAGCAGGAGGGCTTTCTGCTAAGTGGCCACCTTGGCCTCCAGCATCCCTCCCCCCTTTCCTCAGGGGCCTACGGTGTGGATTTCAGTGGAAGGAGATGCTACTGGTGGTAACAGGGCGGGGCGGGGGGTGAAGCCCCTGCCACTCCCACCCACTACCGATTTGTCCTGCATTCCAGCTCAGGAGATGGGATGCAGATGGTGCTGGAGTTTGGGGTGGGGGGAGGTGACCAAGGAAGGAGGAGCCCTTCCCTGCAACCAGCGGCTTCCCCTGCCCCCGCCGCCGGAGAGATCTCTGGGAGAGAGCTGGTAGGGGACAGGTCCTGGCAGTCTCCTTGAAACAGAAGATGAAAGGATCAAGCTCCCCATCTCGCCCCTGTCCCCAGTGTGTCTGACACGACAGGTGTGGCACTGCTGGTTTCCCCCTCCAAACGACCGCAGGAAGGGACCTGGCAGGAGGGAGCGGGACAGCGGGCGAGAAGGGGGAAATGGAAGCAGCCTGAGCTGTGCTCCGAGGCTGTGGGGCAGGAAGGCAGGGGCTCGGGCCAGCTGGCGGGGGCGGGGGGGTGCTGCCTCAGCCAGCGTCCCCAAGGCCTCCTCGCCTGTGCCTGCCGCTGCTGCCCACCGTGGTCCCGTGGGTGGGGCTTCGGGGCAGCTTGGGAGCTGGGGTGAGGTCTCAGGCAGGCCCCCCACGCCCCAGGCCGGGCTCCTGCAGGGGTCTGCGTCCTCACTGTCCCGGAGCCACCCCGGGCGCCGGCTGGAGGCTCCTTGCCCTTCCCTACTGTGCCGACCGGTCTCCAGCCTGACCCTGTCCCTGCGCCCACGGCGTGGCCACCGCGGGGAGGCGAGGAGTGAGTGGCAGAGGCAACCAGGGTTGTTTTAAACACTTTATTTATAAAAAAGTACATTTTTTTTCCTCAGTACATTTTTCAACCCATCATTTTTTTTTTATACAAGTAAAAGGGGGTGATGCAAACACCCCCCGGTTCCGAACCAGGAGAACCTGCTGGGCCGTCCCTGGGACCAAAGACGAAACCATGACGAAGAAACTGAAGGCAAGGTAGCGCGGCGCACTCAGAGGTGAGGGGTGGCAGCTTCTCCTGGATTTTGTTACCGTTTTATACAAAAAGAGGAAACCACTGTTTTCCGGCCCAGAATCCTGTTCCTCACAGCAGGAGTCGGAGAGCAGTAGCACCTGGAGCAGGGGTGCCTCTGGCCTTCCAGTGGGACAGTAGCAGCGAGAGGCCCCAGGGGCCCTCTCAGGGCCTGCTCCCCCCCGGGGCGCCCGAGGCCAGAGAAGGGCTCTCTGTAGGCGCGGGGGCCTGGGAGGGTCCCGCCTGCTCCTTGGTGGGCGCGGGCTCCTGGTGGAGAGGTCCGTCTGGGGCCCTGGAGGCCTGTGAGCACCCTCCTCCTCCCGGGCCTCATCCACCTAACACGATTCCCGATTCCCGATTCCTCTGCTTGGAGGATGGCAGAAAAAATTATTGCACCAGTGGCTGGGGCACGTGGGAGGGGGCTGGCAGAGGGGGCACACGCCCGGGGAAACGAGGCCCCCGTGAGTCTCTCTAATGGCCTGAGCGCTGGGAATTCACCTCTCCCCGTGGGGCTTTCAGCAGGATCAGCCCAGCCCCCCCTCCCGAGGCTGCGCATGCGCACCTGTGCCTGCGCCGGGGCACCTGTGCTTGGGTCTGTTGGAGGGGCGTGTGCCCCGCGTGCGTGTGGACTGGGCCTGACGTGGCTGTGCGTGCCTGCTCGTGATCACCGATCCCACGCTGCTGCTTTTCAGCTCCTTCTGATGGAAGGGGACTCAGATGGTTTGTTTACACATTAGAACATTATCAAAATCTTAAAGAAATGGGGGAGGTTAGGGGAGGGGGGGCAAGAACAGGGAGGGTAACAAGAGGCAGGGTGACAACTGGGGGATGCCTTGGCACAAGGAATACCAAGTTTATTTCATTTCCAGCAAAGGCAGAAGCTCAGCTCAGGCTGGGGGCATGAAGGAGAAGCGGAACGTCCTCATCTCTCTGCTGGGCCAGACCTCCCCTTTGCCAGTGGGCTATGGGGGCGCCCAGCAGCAGGGCCCACCTTCCCGCAGACTTGGGGCACGGAAAACCCCACCTTTCCAGGCCTGAGTGTGGACCCCTGCCTGCCTCATGCCTACCTTCGGCCCCCGAGTAGCAACTGCCCTGCTGGGTGTGCTGCAGGGTTCTCGGACAGGCAGGAGCCTCCCACATGGCCCATGCATGTGGCATGGGTCCCAGTTTGTGCTTTGCTTGGGGGAAGGGTATGGAGGTGTCTTAAGGGGGACTCAGTGCTTTGGCTGGGCCCAGGGGCCCTCCTAAGTACATCATATAATGAGGAATAGGGGGTGGTAGTGTAGGATAAGGGAGACACGGGGAAGAGTTCTTTCAGTTTCATGGTTTCAAGAAGACAGAGAATGCCTCCGGGATTTCCTCCTGCCTGGGGGCCAGGAGACCGGACAGAAGGGCCAGAGTGCCGTGAGATGGGATGGGGCAGTGATGTAACATGGAAAAGGTCCTCTGCCCTGGGGGAACACTAATACTGCTAGGAGAAGCAGCCCAACTCCTCTGCCCGCCTCTGCCCTGCAGCAAGAAAGACCCCAGCATGTTCTTCCCCAACTCCACCCCATCCAGCATCCCTAATGCCAAGAGAGGAGAGCTGCCCCAGGGCTGGCATGGCTTCAGACTTCTGCTACGTGGCTACTGGGCAGCCAGGGCTGGGGCGAGGGCAGTGGGGGCCGGGTGAGGGTGGCCCAGCTGGTGGGCCCAGGGTCGCCAGGGCAGAGACAGGGCTGGCTGGGGGTTCAATAGCAGCACCAGGGAGGGGAGCGGGGTGGTGGTGGCTGGGGGCTGGGGCTCCCTTGGGAAGCCTATGGCAGGTAGGTCAGTGCCCGTGGGGCACAGAGTGGTCTGCTTCCCTTCCCCCCCCCAACACTTGCCATCCCACAGAGCCCCTGACAGCCTGGGCTGAGTTAACTGGAACCCTAATGGGCAGGCATAAGCCTGCCTCTCCCATCCCAGGGTCTTTCCTATCTAGAGAGCTGGGGGGACCAGGGTGAGCAGATGGAGGAACTGAGGCACTTTGAACTGGGGGGACTGGAGAGGGCTGGGAGGGGCCTTTCCCCCACTGTACAGACAGGAAGCCCTCGTCCTGGGTGACTGATGGGAATCCAGAGCCCCATTCAAGGAGGGAATCTGTAACTCAAAGGGAAAGCTTTCCCAAGGATCCCCCACTCCCTCCCCCTCCCAGAATGGAGACCAGGTATAGCTGAGCCAGGAGTGGAGAGTGGCGGGCAAGGGCTTCTGAATCAGGATTCCTGGCTACCCTACTGCCCCTGTACTTTCTGGCAAGCCCAGAACATCTGCATTGGCCTTGGAGGGTGGGGTACCAGCTGCACTCTTCAGCATCTGTATTTGCAAAACTTCTACCGTTGACTCCCTTCCGCATTGCCCTCTGTGGTGGTACTCAGTCACCTCTGACACCAGGACATCCTAGGGACCCCAGCCCTGACTCCCCAGGAGAATCAAGCTAGCACTTGACAGATAAGGGAGAAGTCTGAGAAACTCCCCTGCCGAAAGAAGCATTTTAGGGCCAGCCTGAGCTCCTAGGATAGAGGCTCCAGGGGGCTCTGGTCTCAGCTGTCCCCGGAAACTTCTGAAGGTGTCCCCATCCTCAGCTGGGAGGGGGAGAGGTGGAGCAGAGAGGGGTGGGCCCCGGCGGTGTCCAGCCTGCAAGGGCATGTGACCCCAGGGGAACGAGGGGTGGACATGAGTGGTGAGTGTGCATGTAGGTGTCTGCGTCATGTGTTGGTAGAGGCATATGGGAAGCGTGGGCCAGAGTCCACCCGGAGCCCCAGTGTGTGGGGAGCAGATAGGGGTCAAGAGGAGAGACACACCAGAGCTGGGCCAACTTCACTCTCCGTTGGCCAATGAGGAAAAAAAATGTAAAACCAACCTCACCGGGAAAACACACTGCCCAAGGCCCTGGGTGGGGACCTCAACTCCATTCACGTAACAAGACGACCCTGGGTGCTTTGGAGAAGTACCTCCCTGCCTCTCGGGTGCAATGGCTGTCTAGACCGGGGGTCCGAGCTCCCGGCTGCTCGTGGCAGGGAGGACTGGGTTCCCTCTCCCTGGGAAAAGAGCAGCATCTGGGGATGGGGTGGGGCTTTTCCCCTGGGAGCCCCCTCAGCCCTCCACCCCGGAAAGGACACAAACAGATTCCAGTGTTGGGAGGTGGGGGAGGGCTGGCTCCCCAAACCCTGGAGGGGCGCCCAGGTACACAAGACGAGAACAGGGCTCCCCGCACAGAGGGCAGGCGGAGGGCCAAGGGAGGAAAGGAACAGCAACACCAAAGCCCACAGTGAACACAACAGCATGGGGCGGGCCAGGGACGGGGAGGAAATCAAAACCAAGCCAGGTCGCATCTGTCCTGGGCTCCCCGCTCCCCAGGAGTGTGGGGCTGGCTTTGGGAAGCTGGGTGAGTCTCTGTGGAGCTCCTGCAGGAGCGGGCACGGGGATGGGCAGGGGGCGTGCGGGTGGGGGCTGGGGAGAAAGGGGCGCAGACAGAGGCTCTGGAGGGAGGCAGCTACACGTACCACTCCTTCTTGGAAATGAAAGACCCGTCGTTCTGAGAAACCATGTTCTCGGCCAAGTCCAGCTGCTCGGGGTCATACTGGTAGCCCAGAGTCCGGTCCCCGTAGCCGTCCTGACGGGCCTCCGCCTCATCCACGGTGAAGTAGGGCCGCTTGGCGTCCTCGTCGTATTTGGGGTGGGGGCCGCCCACCTTGCGCTCGCCCCCCCCGCCGCCCTCCTCCTCCTCCTCTTCCTCATAGCTGCTCCCGCCCAGGGGCCCGGGCTTCTTCTCATCATCCGAGTCGTCCGGGTACTGCAGGTTCTGGGCCATGGGCGGGTGGTGCTGGGGGATGCCCGCCTTGCTGTAGCCATTGCCGTACACATGCTTCTTGGTGCTGTAGTCGCCCTTGAAGGTGTGCCGGCGCCGGCGCAGGGCCACCACGATCCCTCCGACCACGATCACCACCAGCAGGATGCTCCCCGCCACGCCCCCAATGATGGCCGTGGGCACCGGCCCTGCGCGCCGCCCATGTTCGGGAGGAGACGGGGTGTAGGGGAATTCTGGGGGAGGAAAAGACATGGAGGGGGACAGTGTCAGTGTCTGCTCCTAAGGGGGACTCGGCAGGGGAGGCAGGGAGGGAGGCAGGGGATGGAAAGGCCAGGAAGCGGGTCCAAGGCCCAAGGGCAGCTCAGGTTCCACAGGCTCCTCGGCGCCCCGCCCTCTGGGAGCTGCCACCCCTCGGCGCCCCACCCCTCCGGGGGCCCTCACCCCTCTGGGAGCCGGCAACCCTCCAGGAGCCCAGTGCACCACGGTGTTGTAGGTGTTGTAGGTGGAGCGAGAGGAGAGGCAGAGAGTGCTGGAGCCCCAGAGCCTCCATGCCGGCCTTCTCCTTGGCTGTGGTGCCAGCCCACCCCCGACCCAGTGTCCCCTAGCTGCCAGTCACCGTCCTGGCACCCCATGACATAAGTGTGCTATTACTTTCCATTCAACGCACAACAGGACGAGGCTTAGAGAAGTTGAACAACTTGCCCGAGACCACCAGCCAATGACGCAACATCGGTTCTTTTGCAGGGAGAGCCCGTGTGAACGTGGTAACCCTGTGCCGGACACCTGCGGGTCACTGGGCGCCCCACGTCTGATTTCACCTGCTCCCCGGGGTACAGGGAAGAGGACAGGCTCCCAGGCTGGTCTCAGTGATGCCCTGGGAGTGCCGGAAACCAGGGCTGTGGTTCTTGGCTGCGGTCTGGCCCCGGAGGGTAAGGTGGGTGCCAAGGGTGCTGGCAGCCTGGGCTAGGAGCGGAAGATGCTCGGCACAGCTGTGCAGGAAGGAGGTGCGAGCGCACGTGAGTACATGGCCATGATCACGCGAACGCACGAGGGAGCTCGTGCCGGAGCACACCCTGGCCCTCGTGGCCAGCCCGCATGCCTGTGCTGATGTGCCGAACGCGTGTGTATAAACGTGCACCCCGACGACAGGGTGGAGACCAGGAGGCAGGAAAGGTGGAGAGAAGAGAAAAGAAGCGGGGGTGGGGGGGTGGGGAGGGAGGGAAGGCCGGGTGAGGGAGCACCTGTGCTCTGGTCAGTGCTGCCCTGACCCTCTCTTTCTCCTTACAGGGGGACTCCCTTGCCAGAGGCCAGAGTGGGGGGAGGTGAGGCTGGGGGAGGCGGTACCCAGCACCACCACAGGGTGGCACCGGAGACCACGGCTGGCCGTGGTCAGGAGGTGCTGGTGGGCTCGTGGGCAGGTTCAGGGCCAAGGCTGCCCGGCTGTTCTAGGTGCTCTTCTCTCAGGCCCAGGTAAAGGTGTAGGGTTTGGGTATTTATTTTTCTGGTCTCTGGGAATTGGTTCCTGCCAGCTTGATCCCTTGAATGAGCATCACCCGCTCCAAGGGAATTCTGCTCCTCCCGTGAGCCCGTTCCCTCCTCCCGAGAGGAAGCCAGCCCCTGTGTGGGAGTGGGTGGGGTGCTGCCTGCAGCAGGCCGGAGCAGGGCAGAGGCTCTAGAAGGGGAAAGGACTCCTGGGAGTCTAGGCTGGAAGGGGCTAATGAAAACACAGAGGCCCAAAGAAGGGGAGGCGATGTGCCTGCAGTCACGTGGCTGAGCAGGGACCACCCAGATGCTCCTGTTCCTGGCCTCTCCACATGCAGGAAGGAGTTGGCAGGGAGAGGGCACAACCACTTGTCACCACTGTGTCCTCAGCGGAGGTCACCGAGTGACTGCCCAGTAAGTATTTACTGAGTATTTGTCCTCACCGCCTGTTTCCAGAACAGTTTCCCTGGAACCTCAAGCTTCTCCTGCTTCACCAGGTCCCATCTGTTTACTGCCTTTAAAAGGGCTGCACACCTGCTCACCACGAAGTGGGAGCTGCCTCCACAAGGCGTGGCCAAAAGGCAGCTATCGGGAACCCAGCCTCCTCTGTACTTTCACCCTGCCGGCTACCTCCTCCGTTCTCACTCTAGATCTGAGTGCTCTCTCTTTTCTAACCTGCCTCTCACTTCGCCCATCCACCCATCCATCTACTGATCTATCCATCCACCAATCCATCCATCCACCTATCCACCATCCATCCATTCATCCACCTACCCATCCACCAAGCCACCCACCCATCCTTCTACTTATCTATCCATCCGTCCACCTACCCACCCATTTACCCATCCAGCCACCTCCCCAATTAACAAACATTTATGGAGCATCTATTTTGCTAGTCACAGGATACAAGAAACTCACAGCCTATCTAGGGAACCAAAGGACACCCTTAGGGACAAAGCAGCATGCAGACACTCAAGGGCACTGGCAGAGAAGTGCCTCAGGAGTGCAGGGGAGGGAGAACACTGTGGCCTGGAGTTAGCAAAGGCTTCTTAGAAAAGAATTCTTGAAGAATGGCGAGGACTTGGAGAGGCCAAGAGAGTAAGAAAGGCATCCACATGGAGGGACCTACCTTTCCTTTCAAATCTTCCCATCAAATCTTGCTGACTCTTCCTATTCAATATTTTGTCACTTCATGCCAGGTTTTACGGTAGTAGAGTCCTGAATCTCCCACCTCCATTTGGTCTCTGTCCCCTTTTATTCACTCTGTCCAGAGTCACCAGGTTAATTTCCACTGTGTAGACACTACCATTCCCTTTCTCAAAGAGTAGCAATGATGTCCCCAATGCCCGCTGGACCGTGCCAGTCTGGGCTCCAGAACTCCCATCATGCCACTTGATCTTGGCTTTGGCTAACTCACCATCCTCGCTGTCCACGTTGATTCTTTACCGCAAGCCTTTGCTGGTGCTGTTGGCCCTTCCAGGAATGCCCTTCCTCATTCCCTTATGCCCATTTCTGTTCCTTCAAGTTTTCGAATGGCTACAATTCTTTTTTTTTTTTTTTTTTTTTTTTTTAGGAACGAGGAGAGGGGTTGGGGAAGTGGCAGCCTCATGATAATCTGGGACTGTTTCTATTCAGGCGTGTTGCAGTTGTGTGCAGTCTAAGTTCCGTTATATTTATTTTTATGCTTTCTGTGACAGCAGAGACCCAACGAAAAAATAAAGCTCTCCAACATTTTACTGGACTAGACTGAATTTTTTGGGCCCCACTAATCCCAGTATGGTAGAGTTTGCTGTATTACCTGTTTCATGAGAGCGGCTTATGTCCCACATTAAGTCTGTAAATCGAATTCAAGAGTAAATCTAGAATCTGACCACTTTCTACCATTGCTCTGTGCCTACTCCATCACCTGTCACCTGCATTAATTTTTTTTAAGATTTTACTTATTTATTTGAGAGAGAGAAAGAAAGACAGAGAGATTGAGAGAACGTGTGGGAGGAGGGGCAGAGGGAGAAGCAGGCTCCCCACCCAGCAGGGAGCCCGATGCAGCCTCGATCCCAGGACACCGGGGTCATGACCTGAGCCGAAGGCAGACGCTTAACAACTGAGCCGCCCAGGCGCCCCTGTCACCTGCATTATTGCAACAGCTGTCTAACTGGCTTCCCTGATTCTACCTTTTCCTTCTAGAGATGACTTTGAACATAACAGCCAGAGAACCTCTTAAATCAGTTTAAAATGGCCACATGACCTGTGCCTCTGCTCCCCACCTCTGATTTCATCCCTCGCTTTCCTCCTGGTTCATTCTTCTCCAGGCTTCCCCAGGGCCCTTGCACAGGCCGCCCTGCACCCCGGCAGACACTTCCCCTAGGTGTCCCATGGCCGCCCCCTCACCTCTGTCAAGGCCTGACTCAAACTTCTCACCGAGATCCCCTTCTCGCCAAGGCCTTCCTTCCCTGACTGCCCTATTTCAAAGCGCAGCTCACGAACCCCGCCCCAGCCCTTGTGACCCCTTCCTTGGTCCTGCTCTTCTTTGCTCCATGTCATTTTCAAAATGACCACGTGATGCTTCCGATGTATTTCCTCTGTCGTCTGCTCTGTGTCCTTCTGTACTAAAACACTCACTGCAGAGGGACAGGGACTTTGGCTCATTGATGTATTCCCAAGCACCTCGCCTGCCTGGCAGGTAGCTGGAGCTCAGGAATATTTGTTGAATGAATTCTGTCGAGGCAAGGCTTGTCTTAGAGGTGAGCCTCTGTGTGTCTTTCCCCTTTAGGTCCTCCTGTTTCACTTTCCTCCCCCCTAAGCCCGAAGGAGGTTTACTCTTCCCTGGGGAACTTTTGGGACCAAGGGGAACCCTGGTGCGTCCAGGTCTGCCTAGAGGTAGAGGATGGCGGACTTCAGAGTGCAGACGCCGGGTGAGGGTGCAGAGGGAGGAGACAGGAGGGCCTAGCTCACTGGCGAGCAGAGGCGGCTACTTGTGTGGAGTGGAGCACTGGTCCTCTCTGTCCTTCCAACGGTCATGCTCAGCACCAGCAGCAGAGCCTCAGGGGCCTTGGCCGACCGGGGAGAGAGCAGCTGGGGCATGGGGTCCCTCCCGGCCTCCCTCACATCGTCTTACAGAGGGGGCATTCCCCCTCTGTGTGGGGGCGCCCCCATTCCCGAAGGACTGCAGCCTCCCCTCTGGGCTGGTGGGTGGGCCGGGCCCCTGGGGGCGGCAGCGGCTCGGCATCCCTTTGCCACTGTGCTTTCCTGACTGAGGTGGGTGGGCCGGTAGGGGGGCTGGGGACGAGGCTGGGGTGGAGGGGAGGCCAGGGTTTTCGTCTGGAGCCAGGCCCCGGAGGAGGTTTGGGGTGGAAGAGAAGGTAGGGGCTTGCTTCGGACCCGAGGCTGGAGCTTCGGCAGGCAGGCAGGAGTGCTCTGGCCCCGCGAGGGGGCCGGCAAGCTGGGTGCACTACGCCTGCTAGGGTGTAGGGCGGTGGCCGCAGGCCTGACGTCAGGCTCTGGGTGGCCCTCTGCTTCTGGAGCGGCTGCTGGCAGGCCACCGGGCAGGGACCCATCAGGCTGGAGCAGAAGCCAGTCCTCCCAGGAGCCCGGATGCAGCTGCCTGCGCACTGACAGCCCAGCGCACTGCCATTCGTCAGCCTGCAGAGAGGCACGACTGCCCACGGCACAGCCACCCACCCGTCTGCACACGCAGCATGTGGACAGGTGCCCACCGGCTTGCCAGCACACGTTTACACGCTCAGAGGCACGCTACCTTGCAGGTTCACACACGCTCTCCGTTCCAGATGGACCCCGAAGCCCCACCAACACTTGGTGACAAGAACTCCCAGTCTAAGAGGGAGACCTATTACCTTCACCCTCCCGTGGTCATGCCCAGTGGATGCGCCCGGGACTTCACCGAAAGCAGGGACTGGGGCAGATCCCTCCCTCTCTGCTCCTCCTGACAACCCCAGTCCCAGGGATAGATGCTGCCCCATTTGGCCTCTTGAGTCTGGTCAAGGCCACACCCTGAGCACCTCTCCCTACTCTCTGCATTACCCCCAGAGGGAGAAGGGAGGGGAGCTCACTGGTTTGTTGGGGACTCCTGGGCTAACTCCATGAAATGCTCCTCATGGGCCCGGGTGAGGGCCCCAGGCCCCGTGGACATGTACGCACAAATTCTGGTGAGTCTGTCTCCCTATCCCCATGGCCGCGGCCCAGGCCTGCTGCTTCCCACCAGGGACCCCCTCACTGTACAGCCCCTAACTGGCCCCTGCTGCCATCCACACAGCCTCTCAAATGCTTGTTCTAAGCCCCCTGCCTCACCACGCTGCTTCTCTGCCGAGAACCCTTCAGAGACTCCCCTTTGACAACACAGAGAAAGCCCCACTCCTTCCGTTCCTGCCTACTTGGCTCCCACCATTTTCCTCCCACAAGCTTCCCCTGCCGGCGAACCCCCACCCTCCATCACTGCCCACTCATCCTTGTAGGAACAACTCAAGTGCCACCTTCCCCACCTTCCCCTTCCCCACCACCCGGGGCCCCGAGAAGCCCGAGCTACCGTGTATCGGTGCGGGTGCAGTGCCCCGCACACGCACGTGCCTTTGGCACACACCCTGCTGCCCGCCCCCTCCCCCTCCTGCCCCAGCTGTTCTTCATTTTCCTCTCCAGATGCGCCCAGGGCAAAGCTATTACCCGAACGGATGGCCAGGATGAAAAATTAAATTTCCACTTATCCGTCTCACTCATGCATTCCCTCCTGGCTAGCGGGGCTTGGAGCCCAGGGCATGGCTGTGTCCCTCGGACTGGGCCCCCAGAGAACGCGACAGACACTAGCTGATGCAGGATGAGGGCTGGTGGCGTTGGTGGCTGCTCGGAAATTGTCCGTGAGCACAGGAACACACAGCTCTGAAAAGGCTCAGGCTTTCTGGCTGAGCCCTCCAGAGGGGCTGCGAGATCGTCCCTCCTTCCCTCGGGATGGCCGGCGGAACAGCTCCTGGGCCCATCAATGATTCAGTGAGTGTCATGCTTCCCTGGCTTCTGCCTAACTGGGCTGGCAAGAGGAGTGTCCTTACACAAGGCCCTTCTCACCACCCACGTGTGTGACTTTGGTTGCCACCCCTGCCCCGCTCTGTGCCTCTGGGGAGCACAGGAGGATAGGCTGTGTGCCTCTTCCAGTTGGAGCCCTGGGCAGCTTGGCCCCCCCTCCCCGCCCACAAGGCCAGCGAGGCCTGACCACAGATCCCATGAGAGGAACCACTGCAGCCATCAGCCCCCAGGAGACGGCCCGCCTCCACAGCGGGCTTCTTTCCTCTTTGTTCTGTAGCCCAGGCCTGGGAAGTGCCCCCTTCCCTTCCTCCCTGCTCCTGGACCTGGTGTGACTCCCTGAGGAGCAGCCCTGCACTCCTGGGCATGCTGCATCCTACTGAGCACTGGGAGAAGGGATGCCCTGACTTTGCTGTCCCAGCCCTTGGGTAGCACCACATGGCCCCATAAGCCTAGAAGGGCCTCTGACTGGTCCACTCATGCCAGGGGTACCGGGCGATTGCTGCGCCCAGGTTTCTTGGCCTCCTCCCGTGATTTCCCAGTCTGCTGTTTCCCCAAAGAGCCTGAGTAGTGGAGGGCGATGGAGTAGTGGTGTCTGTGGTCCACCTCTGGGGAAGGTACCCCCACCCAGGGAGGGCTCGGTGTGTGCGAGCTACTGGAGCATGTAACTGGCCAGAGGTAAGGGTGATGATCTCTGTATTACAGTCTGAGAGAAGAGCCACACGCTGAGGCCCGTCTGTGTTGTCCCTCTAAGGACACGCCTCGCTGGGGCATGGTCACGCTCCCTTACCAATACTCCTCATCCCCGTCTGCCCCTCGGCCTGTCGGCCAGGGCTTGGGCCCCTGTGAGGCTCCCACTGAGCTTGGCCCACATTTGCTCCAGGAGGGGAGAAGTGTGTGATTCTGCCCTTCCCTCCGCCCCCCCCCCCCCTTAAACCTTAGCCTGGAGGATGGGCTGCCTTAGCTTTGCCCAGCTCCACCTCAGATGCTGCTACTACCTCAACCAGTCAGAGAGCCAAGGGCAGGGGGTTGAAGAGAGCGGCAAACGACCAGTGACTCCCCCTTCCCCAGTGAGGGCGTGATGGAACGGCCCCTACGGCAGGTCGGTGCAGACCCCGGACACCGTCAGGCTGCTCCTTAGGCAGCTGTACCTGGAACGTACCCACAAACGAGGTCTCCGACGTCTGAGACACAGGCCCAGAGCTAAGGCCTCTCCAGGGCGTGCCCAGGTCCTGTGCCTGCCATCCAGTAAGCACGGCTCAACTTCCTACACTCCCCAGCCTGGCTCAACATCTCTCTGAGGTCACTTCCCGCGCACGATGCGCACCCCCGGCGTCACTTCCTGTCCATCTCGGCAGCAGCATGACACCACTTCCTGTCCCGGGCGGTTCTTTCTGTCACTTTCTTATCCTGCGACCAGCTCAGCTACAATATTAAAGCCACCCCCTCTTCCGGCTGTGAACTCGTGATGGCAACTGTACCCCTCTGTTGGCTTGTTTTGATCCTTCCATTAATCATGATAATGATAGAGATCGAGATCATAATCACAGAGCATGGGCCATTTATTGACAGACTGCTGGTCTGTGCTAGGTACTCGGCCCACATTTTGTAAATTCTGACAAGCGGCCTTCCAGGCACCTCGTCTTATCCCCATATCCCGAGCACCGTCCGCGTCCCAGCTGTTGGACACTGACGTCCGTGGCTCCTGTCGTGGCCCATGGGAGGCCTCCCCCAGAACATCCTAGCTCCCGTGCTTCCTCCCTTGGCCCCGAGACGTCAGGGGGCCGAATCTCCTCATCCGCACTGACACAGAGAAAAGTGCAGGGAAAACAGCAATTCGGTCGAGGGCACACGGCCACCAGGGCTCCGGGCCACCTCCGTGTTTTCCCTCCTGTGTCCCTGCTGCCCCCGTGGGCTTCCTGAGCTGCAGGAACAGACGAGCTCCACCTGCCAGCATCACAGGACATGGGCAGGCTCTACCACCGCTCCCCACTGTCCCCCGACCCCCAGAAGCATTGCTGCAAATGGCACTTACTTCTTCCCGGCCGGAGCCTCCCTCTGACCCCTCTTTGATTGGGGGTCACCCTGTCTCACACATGGCCTTGTAACAGAGAAAAGAGAAAAGCAAAGCAAGGCCAATGGCCAGAGCTCAAGGGGGAACCGGAGGAGAAAAGAGAAGACACAAACTCCCTGCATGACACGAGCCAAAGGTGGGGAACGTCGGCAGTGGAGGAAGCAGTGCGTGGGGCAGAGTGGCCGGGCAGGGGGCAGCTTCCTACCTGTGATGTTGACCTCCACCTGGCCCGAGCGCGTGCCGATGGGGTTGGTGGCCTCACACACGTAGGTCCCTGCCAGGCTATAGTTGATGGGCCCCCTGAAGAAGAGGGTTCTGTTCTGGGCCTCCACGCCCTTGGGGAGAGAGCCATTCAGCCTGGGGGGGATGGGGAGACAGGGCAGAGGGTTAGGACTCTCCAGCCCAGAAGCTGCCTGGGTGTCACCCACCTGCCTCCAAGACTCCCAGCCCTTTTGCTGAGTGAATAATGGGCAGGGTCTGTCTTGGAAGGAGGACCAACAACCACAACAATAATCTCTTGCGTTTCACACTCGATGGTCCCAGCACTGAAACGCAGACAGGACAGGAAGGTACTTGGTCCCACGGAACAGATGAGCAACTCTAAGTTCGAGGTCAAGGAACACAGCTGTAAGTGACAGAACTGGAGTCCTAGCCAGGTCTTTGACTCCTGGCACAGTGCTCTTCCGGCTACTCCTGGTTTCTTAGGTTGCTGGTTTAACAAGCTGCTCAGGTAACCCCCATGTGGAGGAATCGTGTTCCATTTCACTATCTCATTGTCTCGCTGGACATATCACAGGCCTTTTTCCTGGGGAAACACAGGGTGACTTCCTCCTGACCCACGGAGCTACGATTCTGTTGGACCCAGCAGTTCCCAGGCGCACACAGCTGAAACTGGCAAGCCGGCCCTGGCCACTTGCACCTTCCAGAAGCACTTCTGGTTCCAGAAGTGGAAGGAAGGTGAGAACTGGCTGGGGCATGCTGGCGCCTGCTACCTCCAGAGAAAGAGTAGACACAATGTGGGCAGCCAACTCCTGGCCATCCGCGTCAACCTGCTTCTTGGCTTCCCCACGCCCGTCTTTCTACGTGTTCCATCCGGCTCTTCTCTGGGAAGAACCTTGGCTCAGGCCATCAGCGTCGGCGGGAGGGGCGGACCGGACCCTTTGAGGGCCAGGCTCAAAGACTGGGAAGCCAAGAACCAGAGGATGGGGTATGGCACAAGCACGCCATGAACACAGGCATGCTGGGCTGACGGCTGCCCTCTCCTTGAGAATCTGGGGGTGCTGGAGAGAAGGAACGGGAACAAAGAAAGATCTGGGATGCTCCAGAAAGCCAGCTTCCCTGGGGACACCTTGATAAAAATAAATACCGGGGGCTGGGGTGGGAGTGACTCACTCAAGACTGAATCACCAAAGGAAAACGACAAAATTCTTTTATTAGGGAGAAGAAAGCAGAGGGATTATGAGGGAATCCCCCTTTGGCAGAATGGTTTGTCCCGCTGACCCTGCTGCTGTCAGATGTGGGGGTGCTGTGTGTGGCCCCTCGCGGCCCCTCCCCTTGTCGCTGAGAAACCTGACCGTAGACCCTACTTTCCTCCCCAGTGGGGTGGGGCAACTCCCTGTGACCAGCCAGGTACCCTGCCGGGCTACCGGCCAGCCCCAGAGCACTTACGTGGTCCAGTGGTACTCGGTGGCTGGGGGGTTAGCATCGGCTCTGCACGTGAGCTTCACGTCCATTCGCTGTAGGTACCAGTTCCCATCAAACCCCTCGATGGTCACCTCGGGCTCATCTGTGGGGCAAGGGATGATGTTTTGAGAAGGGGGAGGTCAGGAGAGCAGGACTTGGGGTGAGGGAGCCTCGGACAGGGAAGGGAGGGGGGAGAGCAGTGACATGGAACCAGCTGGAAGACGGAGAGAGAAAGGGGGAGGGAGGGGATCATGGACCCTCAGGGCAGCAGAAGCAAGGGGACTGAGGAGGTATGAGGACAGACGAGCCAAGGGAGGAGAGGGGGGAGGAGGGGGGGAGGAGGTCAGAGGAGGGGGGAGGAGGGGGGGAGGAGGGGGGGAGGAGATGAGATGGGGAGGAGAGAGGGGAGGAGATGAGATGGGGGAGAGAGGGGGGAGGAGGTGGGGGAGGAGATGAGATGGGATAGGAGAGGGGGGAGGAGATGAGATGGGGAGGAGAGGGGGGAGGAGATGAGATGGGGGAGGAGAGGGGGGAGGAGATGAGATGGGGAGGAGAGGGGGGAGGAGATGGGGGAGGAGAGGAGGGAGGCCGAAGCACCCCCAGGGAGAGAGAGGGAGGGGGAGGCTAGAGGGGCCAGAGAAGGAAGGGGCGGGGGAGAGCGGCGGGAGAAGCAGAGGAGGAGGGAGGGCTGGTGTGGGTGGGTAGTGGGGGGGGGGACAGCGGTGCCCACCCCAGGAAGCCGGCCCACACCGTGCCCTGCTCACACTGCACGTTGAGGGTGAGGCTCTCCCGGAAGCGGTCCATGTGGTAGTTGACGATGCAGGCCAGGGACTGCTGGTGGGCTTCCCGGCTGGGCACCAGGCGGTAGCGGCTGATGACAGTCACCGTGCCGTTGGGGTTCCGGATCTCCTGGTACTCCGCTTCGCCCTTCAGGCGTGTTTCCCAGGACACCACGCTGGGAGGCTTCCCATTGGCCGAGGTGCAGGTGGCCACCAGGACCTTGTCGTCCTGCCCCTTCTTGGCTCGAAGCACTGCCTGGGTACCCTCTACCCAGTTGGTGGGTTTGGCTGCGGGGAAGTGGAGAGCGCCATGGGACCAGCTCTCCTGCCTCGCCCAAGGTGTGCGGGTCCAGGACGTACCCCTGGCCATCCTCACCTCTCAGCTGTGCACTTCTCCCGGGACTGTTTCACACCTGACCTACGTCCTCCCTGCTCTATGGCTGGTACCCGCTTCTGTCAAGCAGAGGCCTTCTTGGAGCCTCGGCCTGCTCAAGGACAGTGGCTCATGCGGCTCTTCTCCTTACCGTGGTGTCTGAAGCTTCTGCTTGCTTCTTGGTCACTCACAAAGCACCTTGGTGGGGTGGGGGGGGCGCTCCAACCTGAATCCTGATCTTCAGCTCTGTCCAACAGCTAAGGCCCTGCCCCCAATCCCTAGTGAACTGTGGCCCAGCCCGGCTGGAAGGGACTGGAAGCGCCATGTGAACCCAAGCAGAACGACGGGGCCATCGAGGCACGCGTCGAAAATGGCCAAGCCCCAGGCCCCAGGCCTCTGCACGAGCAGGGAGGGAGGGGGTTGGGCCAGCTTACCCATCACGGTGAGGTTGAGCTGGCTTTCTCTATTGCCGGCGGGGAAGGTGGCGAACTCGCAGATGTAGACTCCCTCGTCGTCCAGCTCCAGGCGGGAGAGGCGGATGGTGCCGTCGGTGAAGGAGGGCCGCAGAAATTCCACGCGCTCGCGGTAGGGGACCAGCACGGAGACGCCCATGGCTGGGTTGTAGATGGCCACATTCTGCTTGGAGCCATTGGTGGCCTTCTGCCACGTGACCTGGGTGATCTTCACGCCGGGCAGCGGGTTGGCAAAGCTGCAGTGCAGCACCACATCCGTACCGATGAAACCGTACATGGAGTCGTTCACCTGGACCACCTGGGCGTGGGGGCCTGGGCAAAGGAGACGCGGGCGGTGGTCAGCGACAGGCGCGGCCCCCCGCCCGGACTCCAGGGGCGCTGCTCCTTCCTCTCTAGCAGTATTACTCTTCCGAAGCTGATCATAAAAATAGTAATTGCTTGTCATAAAAGCACTCTGGGCGATACTGAAAAATACTGAGAAGAAAATGGCACCACTCGGGATCCCGCCACTCAGAAATATCACTGATAATCTTGCAGGAAATATCCTCTTTTACTTTCTTCTCTTTACATTATTTCCCTATATTTCTCCGCATGACCATCTTTTCTTTTCCTCACACCGAGGGAGAATCACACACCGTACGTACTGTTCCGCAAGCTGCCTTTTCACTTGGCGATACATTGTGGGTACCGCCTCACGGCAGTAAATACACGCCCCCACCCTTGTTTTTGATGAGGAGGGTCGAGTGCACTGTTCTGCTGGGAGCCACCAACCATATCACCTTCCTGGGCCTCAGTCCCCTTCTGCCAAATGGGGCATAAAATCCAGGCCTCCACCTCACGGGGCTGCTAGGAGAACCAAATGGGACTAAGGAGAAAGTGTGTCAGGAGACAGGAAGGGCTGCCCACATGGCTCACGGTGGCCACCATCATGGCCATCCCCATTAGGTCTTCTCCCTTAAGGCTGAGTGCCCACCCCCTGGGGGGACATGGCTCCATCCCCTCACCCAGCCAGGCGGGGAGAAGCAGGTACTGCACAATCCCCTGGCTCCCGGCTGCCCCTAGTCTAAATGTCTTGGCATTTGACATCCCCTGATCTATATCCTGCCTTGTTGTCCACATCTCTCCATTCGTGATGCCCTCCAACCATGTCAGCCTGGGCCCCTCCTCAGAACACGCCATGTTTCTATGTTCCCTTCCTCCCTCTCTTCCTCCTCCTAACATTCCTAGACTCTTGCTCTTGCACTTCCCTAGAAGGCCCTAGAAGGCTCTTCTCCTTCTCCACCGATGGATCTCCCACTCAGGCCACCCCCTTTGGGAAGCTTCACAGACCTTCCCCGAGCCCCCTCTGTTACAGATCTTTTCTGCCTTGGAACGTGGTCGTTCACGCCTCTAGACTTCTCCACCACAGTGGAATCTGTCCTTTCCCATCACCACATCTCCAGTGCCCAGCCCAGGGCCTGGCACACGGTAGGTGCTCAGTAAGTATTTGTTGCCAAATTGCAACGGAACCCACGAGAATAGAGATTTGCAAGGAGGAGGGAGTGATCAGTGGCATTGGATGAATGAATCAATTCCCTCTAGTCTCCTCACCGATTGTTTTATTCCCACTAGAAGGGCTTGTTTGAGCTTTGCCCTAACCCTGAACTCGGGGCAGCCATCCCCTCTGGTGGGTCTCTCCAGGGCTCATTCCTGAGCTCTGTTACTGGCTGTGCCTCTGTACACTTTGTGTTGTCACATCCTTACTGCACTCCACTTATTGAGCACCATCAGTACTATCTTTTTTTTTTTTTTTTTTAAAGATTTTATTTATTTGACAGAGAGAGAGACACAGCGAGCCAGGGAACACAAGCAGGGGGAGTGGGAGAGGGAGAAGCAGGCTTCCCACGGAGCGGGGAGCCCGATGCGGGGCTTGATTCCAGGACCCAGGGATCAGGACCTGAGCCGAAGGCGGACGCTTAACGACTGAGCCACCCAGGCGCCCCCCATCAGTACTATCAATGCCAGGCCCTGGACTGACCCAGAGGCAGGGGGATGGCCTCAATGGTCCCCCAAGGGAGCCTGGGGTTCAAGACTGGAAACTTGGGGCTCCTATTTGCCCTTGCATGATGGGAGACACAAAAGCAGGGCACACTCCTCTGAGGGCTTGGGAGACCATGGCAGGTGAAAGCTCCTTCCCTCAGGAGGGTACAGGCATGTCTCCTAGGTCCCTGCAGTATCCTCTGTGTTTGATATATAAAAATGCATTCAAAAATGCTTGCTGAATAAATAGGTCTTTGGCCCCTTTGAGCCAGGCCCTTGCCATGCTCTGGAAGCTTCCCTGATGTTCCCGTATCACATGCCTGTTCACGACCACACAGACCCTTCAAGGCCCCCCCTGGGGTACCCCACTCCGTCCCCTCCCTCTGTCTTCTTGGCCAGTCTGTGGGGTTCTGACATGTCCCTGGGCAGAGAGCACTGCGGGCTGGCTGGAGTCCAATGGAGGAAGCATCCATCAGGGAGTCAGGAGAGTTGGGTTCTGCTCGGCTCCATCTTGAGCTGGCCGTGGGACCTGGGCCAGTCACTTACCCCTCCTGAGCCCTATTTTCCTCCTCTATAAGGAGCAGGCTGGAGTCCCCCAGTCCAGCCCCTTCTGGCCCTGAGTCTGAGTCCCTGAACTGCAGCCCGGCCCCGCTGGGGCCCCACCCCAGAGAGAGTCCCACGGTGAGGTCAGTGCGCCAGCCAGTGCTCCTGCTGACTGGCTAGCTGGCAAGCAGCTAGGCCCTAGGCCCTCCCAGCAGGGTAAGCGGGTGCTCCCTCCCCCACTCCCCAGCCTTCACTCACCAACCTGCTGGAGGCTGCCCAGCAGCTGAGATAATGTGGGTATAATTGGGGAACTTTCACCACACAAAACCAGAAAACAGGAAAAGCCAGTTGGGAGGGCTTGGGCCATAGGTTGGGGGTGGGGGCACCAGGAACCATCTAGGGATTTGTGTCCAGGCACGGAGGGGCCTATAGTGGGACACAGCCCACCAAGCCTGCCTTGACCCCATCTCCTGTCACTCCTCCGCAGGTGTGAGGACAGGCAGAGTTCAGCGCCTGGCATACATGCTACCATTCATTTGCTGTATCTTCAGCAGTGACCTCACCCTTCAGAGCTGTGAATACCAGGAGGGAAGACCGCTGACAACGGCCTGGGCGTGGGGGCGGGGCGGGCGCTGCAAGGGGCTCGGGCGCCCCAGCGGCCCTGTCTTGTCTGGCAATACCTAACCAGACCAAGGCAGCCCTCCCCATGCTAATGTCTGTTTTGGGGTTAAGGCCCCTTCTCCTCTCCAGAGGCAGCCCCATGGGGGGCCAGTGAGGAAAGTGCCTGGCACCGCCCACTCACTGCGCACAAAGCCGGTTGTCCTGGCCCTTGCTTCTGCCCTACTGATGAGTGGGCAAGCCAGAGTGCGGGAGGACCTCTAAGGAGCAGGCCGACTTAGTGTGATGTTGGCCTCTCTGTCCACAGTCCACTGGGCACAAGGGAGCTCTTTGGGTACAGGGTTTGGGGTCACTCCCTGCTCCCAGAGTTCTGGAACTGGGAGGGGCTGGGGACACTGGCAAGGTCTGAAGACCCTCCCTTCGCCCTCCACCCCACTCCAGGCTTAGGGACCCAGAACCCCAGCTTCTGGCTTGGGGCTGTCAGTCTTGGCCCAAGGATGCACGGTTGGGGAGATGCCCCTCGTTCTTTAGATTGGGCAGACTGGGAGGCTTTCGGAGAGGGGGGCGCACCCCCAGTGGGGTGCAGTGAATGGGGCAGTGGGGATCTCCACTGAAAAGGCAGAGAAAGGGCTGGATCAGGGCAGTGACCCAGGAAGAGGGCCCTCCTCCGTGCCGGAAGAGAGGGAACATCAGCCTCGTCTGGAAGGCTCAGGAGAGGAGGTGCAAACAGGAGGGCAGGCCTGTCTAAGCTTCTCCACCAACCGCTCTGGTCTCGATGACCTGGAAGCTGGTGCTCCTGTCTCCCGACACTGCCTGAGCTCCTCCCACCCTCTAAAGGGTTGTTCCATCTCCTCCCGGCTTCGGGCAGTAGGTGGGCTCCTGAAGAGTCAGACAGCGGGGCTTTGCGTTCTCCCTCTGTCACGTCCGAGCTGTGAAACCTTGGGCAAATGACTTGACCTCTCTGTGCCTCAGTTTGCACTGAGGCTGCACATCTGTAAGATGGGCCTAACAGTGGTCCCTACCCCGTGCAGTTGTTCTCAGGAATTCAGCGAGTACATGTGAAACTGGAGAGCTTGGCACACTTAGGACAGAATTAAACGTGCAGTAAATGTTAGAGGACCTCATCACCACCACCATCACATCTGTATCCTTTCCGCTTTCCTGGCATATGTGTCTAGGGCGTTTCCCGGTGTGTGTCCCCACCGGCTCCCGGCAGACTGTGAATCCCTGTGTGAGAGGGAAGGCACAGGTTTGACCTCGGGTTGAGCTGACCACACCACGGCTCGCGGGCGGGATCCAGGGCTCGGAGACTAGCCCGCTGACTTTCTCTGGTTCCCCAGGCCGTCAGGGCTGCTCCACGCAAGGCACTGTCTGTCCTTCCTCACAGGCCCGCTCTTACGTGAGAAGTGGGGGCTGTCCCAGATGTGGGAACCGGGACCACTAGAATGGTAGCGTCCTGGAGGCTCAATGGACCATGTAATGCATCATTTTACAGAGGAGGAGTCCAGGGTCCAGAGGGGTTGGTTCACTTGCTCGGGGACGCAGACGAGCATAATCCAGCCGGGTGTTCTTCCCACCCTGCCTTTTTATAAGGGGCTCCCAGTCTCAGTCCAACTCTGCAGGGCATCATTCTGGCTGGTGTCCCTCCCAGGATGTGATCTCAGAGCCTCTCTTGCTCCTTTTGATAAATGACAGGAATACCAGTTACAAAATGCAGTCACAGTGCTTGCAGGCCACTCTCCACTGGGCTTGGTGGGTGGGGGTGGGGGGCAGGAGGCTGGGGGCCAGGGGTGAAGCCCAGTGGGAGCCCGGGTGGGGGTACCTGCAGGACGTACAGAGCAGGAAGGAGCCAGAGAGGTGGGAGTGAAGGGGAGAGATCCCGGGAACCCCTGCCCTCGGTAGAGAGGCTCGCGTATCCCAGGGTTATCAAGCAATGTGTTTTTCTTTTCCTGACCTCAAGCACTGCCTATATTCTCCCTGACTACCCTATGAGCTCCATGGTCTGGGGCCCGTGCACAAGTACCTCAGTTTCCCCATTAGAGCTCAGGCTGGGCAGCTGGGACTGCCTTCGTGGCTTCCCAGAAGTGCTGAGCCAACAAGGCAGGCGTCGGGCCGGCCCCCCGAGACGTCACAGACCTGTAAAAGCCCCGAGCTCAGCAACAAAACACAAAGGCTCCTCAGTTGTGGCCGACAAACCTGCTCCCCAGGGCCCGGCCTGCCTGCCCTGCCCGCCATGGAGCTAATCCGAGGCTGAGGCCATGGGTTCCCACGCAGTGGGGTGTGGCCCAGAATGGTGGGGCACTCTGCTCCCTGTACCTACCTCGAGCAGTTTCTCTTCCCACCCTTTGAAACTTCAGACCCCTCTCTCCCTGGCCAGGCAGGCTGGGACTGGGCCCATGTGGGCGGGTGAAAGGGGAGGGAATAGGCAAAGAGGGGGTTCTGGGATTTTTGGCACAGGCCACCTCTTCTTCTGCCCCCCACCCATTTCCGGAGACTCGGCCTGGGTGCCCTCAGTCGGGTAGACAGCAGGGGCAGACCTGGCCCGGAGGAAACTGGGGCACACTGGGGGAGGAGCACCGGACTCCCCACCCAGGGCCTCTCTGACACCCAAATCCTTTGGGATCCATCTCTAGGGATTACCAGGGATCTCCTTCCCCACCATCACCCCAAAACTGGCAGAAGGGAAGAGGACATCCGGTTAGAAACCAGCTTAGTGGTAAGTGGGAATGACTCACCTATGGTGGGGGGGGAATAGGGCCTCCAGCCGAAACCCTGCTGAGTCAGCACAGTGACCTAAAGGTTATAGGGCCCCTCCTCCCAGTGCAAGCCACTTCCCCAAATGTCAACTCCCAGGGCTGGCCAGCTCCTCACTTTCCGATGCCAAGGCCGATCCACCTGGGGGACCGACTGGCAAGGAAGGCGGTATGATCAGGAGGGAATCCCCTTTCTAGGGCCCCTCCTCTGGGAAGGTTTTGCCAGTCAGTGTTACCCAGACCCAATCGTTGTGCCAGCAAGAACCCACATAAGCAGGGTTCTCACTGAGGTCCTTTGAACTTGTCCCATCTCGTATCCATGCCCCAGGCAGATTTCCCCATTATTCGGGAGCTCCCAATCTACCCTCCAGACTCTCCTCCCCGCCCAGGACGGGGTCCAGGGTGACCCAGGTCAGAGGGCTCAGTGAGGACCCAGAAGCAGCAGCTGACCCAATCCTTACCCCCATACCCCTAAGTCACCCCTCACTGAGGCTGAGCGGCGCCCCCCCCCCCCCCACTGCAGGTGCTCTGCCCGGTGGGAGTGGGCCCTGGGGACTCTCTCTGGGAGCAGTGCCTGCTGGGATGGCTCCAGGAATCCTGGGGCCTTGAGTCCCTGCTGCATCCACCTTGCCAGCAGAGGTGATAACATCCCATGATCCCACAGTCAGGGGCTAATTGCTACTGTCCAAACCCAGGCGCCTCCACCCCTTATTTGGGGTCACAGAAACTGCCGATGTTTTCTTCTTGGCTGGTGCCCCCCCCCCCCCAACTCCCGACACAGAGCTGGTTAATGATGGGCTGTGGGGCTGGCGCCGGAGCCTTGGGCGGGTGAGCACAGAGCGTGGGAGAAGAGGGGGCGCGGCAGCCTGGGAAAAGCCCCGAGAAGGTGCCTGGGATCTTCCAGACAGGCTGGGCCGGCCCGCTCCCCAGCGGCGTGGAAGCGCGGGGTTGTGGTGGTGGCAGTGGGGGCTGCTCTGGCAGGTCCCATCTCTCTCTGTGAAACCTAGCAGGACAGGTTGGGGGACGGGGATCAATCAGGGAGAGGGTTTTTACCCTCTCCCGCTGAGGAACCAGTGGCCAGGGACACCTGGATCTCTCCTACAGGTCTGCTGCCTGTTGGCTGCCCCATCCCCAAGGCCAGGGGCAGGGCCAGTCCTGAGCAGCCCCTGACTCCACCTGGACATCCTAGGAACAGACAGCCCCTCTCAGTGCTGCCCCTCTCCATCTCTACCTGTTGGTTGTCTTTGGACTGCTCACCCTGCACCTGCCACATTTCCTTTGGCCAGGTGGCTGGGAAGAGGGGTACGTACTGGCGACCAGGAGAGGAAGTCTCTGGTCCCCCATTCCTTGGTCACGTTTTTCTATATGGCTTAAGGTAGGCAGTTCCCCTCCCTGGCCTCACTGTCCTTTTCTGCAAAACCAGAGTGTTGGATCCCATGACCCTGGAAGACGATACTTTGGACATCACCTGTATGGTTCTCTCTCTGCCCTAGCTCTGCACCTTCCCTGGATCACACTCTAGAACTTTTCCACCAAGTGGCCACTCCACCTCTGAATACTGCCTGGCTCCTCCAGGAAGACCTCCCAGATTAAGCGGAATGCCAGGCAGCAGAGCTGGGGCGCTCAGGGCTCTTCTTCTTCTTTTTTTTTTTTTAAAGATTTTATTTATTTATTTATTAGAGAGCGCGCACGCGCACGAGAGAGAGAGAGAGAGGGAGAGAGAAACAGCATGAGAGGGGAGAGGGTCAGAGGGAGAAGCAGGCTCCCCACTGAGCTGGGAGCCCGATGTGGGACTCGATCCCGGGACTCTGGGATCATGACCTGAGCTGAAGGCAGTTGCTTAACCAACTGAGCCACCCAGGCGCCCCACGTTCAGGGCTCTTCTATCCACGCAGTCGCAGAGTGTGACAGATGCTAGCTCCTGTATGCTTTTGAATTCATCTTTGTTCTCCATCCCCACTGGCCCCCTTCCAGACTCCCCCTAAGCCCCCTCCCACCAGCGCAGTCCCTTCCCCGCCGCCCACCTCCAGCAGAGTCTCACTTCCTTATTTTCTCAACACTCCCAGGCCAGGACTCTACACGCCTCCCCACCCCACCCCTTTAAGTAAATCCTGAGCCTTTGCACTCAGCATCTCATTCCTGCCTCTGTCCCCTCCGTGTCCCCTCGGCAGGCCACAGTCATCACTTACCCCAGCCCCGCTGGAGCGTAACGCCGAGGCCACATACCTGCCTCCAGGCTCTCCCCCCAACCCATTCACCACTTTCTAAAACATTAATCATTTTCTATTTAAAATCCTTCCATGGGTTTCCTGCAGCCCTCAGGATCAAGTGCAAAGTCCTTTTGGGCTCGGGACCTCATCTTGGGCGCCAGAGCCTGCAGCCACCTCCTCCCCTGGCTCTCTCTCTTCTGCCCCATGGAACACCACCATCCATTCCCTGCAGTTACTCCCTCTGTGAAAAACCCATACCCCGTTATCTGCCCCAGTCCCCCTCATCCTTCCTGAGTGACCTTAGCCTTGATTTTTGAGGAGGAGGCTTCCTAGAGCACACCTCCTCCCCTGAGTGGGGTATCCAGCACCCCGAGGGACCCAGGAGCACACATCTGTCACAGCACCTCCCCTCGCGAAGGCAAAGGCCAGTGCCTGGCATACAGTAGGCGTAAGGGGGCCCCCAGTGGTGGGTGGAGAAGGCTACGAACCAGTTGGGGTTCCAGGCCAGGCTCAGCCATTTCCCGGGTGTGATAACAGCTTCCTGGATACCGCACATCGGTCAAGGGCAGGGCGGACACAGGAGGACACCGATCACTGCTCGGTGTCAGCAGGCAGGGCAGGAGGACAGCGCTGGAAGGGGAGCCTCACATCTGCACCCAAGGCACGCAGGTCAGGGCCGGAACCCTCTCCTGACTGAAACCAGGAAGCTGCACCCTAAAAGGTATACCTCTTGCTGCTCCACAGCCCCACATCCTCTGCTTGCTTCCCACTTGCTGCTTCTTGGTTCCTTTCTTCTCTCCTCTGCCCCAGTTCCTAGCACACAGCCCTGCCTCCTTCCTCACTCTAGACCAGAGGTGAAAAATATTCTTCTCACCCAAGCAAGCTGCAGCTGGAGGCCCTGCTCCCCAGGTCTTAGCCCTGTGAAGCCTGCACACCCCCCAGTGCCACACCCCTCTCAACACAGCCCGGGTTTCTCCTGGCCGAGCCCTCTGAGGCCTCGAAGCGCCTGGCTCTAAGCCTGGGGTTGACACAGGTCCCTGCTCTGCAGCCCACGCCAACCGTGTCCACCCCACCAGCACAGATGACACGTCTCCCAGCAGACACCCACGACGGCCAGGGCTCCCCTCAGCAAGGGTGCGTCCTCAATGACACATTTCGGGGAGTGTAGGGAGCAGCCTCTTCAGAGAGCTGGTGCGCGGGTGGTCGAGGCTGGGGGCTGCCCCGAAAACAGGGAGATTCCCTCGGCCTCCCCAGGAGCCCCTCTTAAAAGCTGAGTATCAACATATGCATTGTCTCAGTCCTGTGGGTTCTATGCCAATGGTCACCACCTGTTTGGAAGTCTCTAGATCTGCCTTGTCCCAGAAGGGACTTGTCAGACCACCCCAGGGCCCAGCTCTGCCCACGCCCTGTCCGGCTCCAGGCAGCTGTCTGTACCTGAGGGGGTAGGCCTGTGCGGGGAGGGAAGAGGAGGGGAGGGCATTGGGCAGGGATAGCCTGCCTGTTTCCGGGGAGGCTCATTCTAACAGGGGAAGGTTGGGTGGGAGACTGAAGGTTGCAATGGTGGGGGTGTAGAAGACAATAACTCACCCACGAGCACTGACTTGGAGGTCAGATGGGCCTGGGCTGCTATGTGCTGCTTACTGGCTGGGTGACTGAGCAAGCTCCATCAACCTCTCTGTGCCTCAGTTTTGTCATGCACGAAATGGGCACAATTACAGTGCTGTGGCCTAGGGATGATTTGAGGATTAACTGAGGTGGGTCCTATAAGCTCTTAGCGCAGTGCCTGGCGCATAGGTATGCTACATGATGGGTTGTATAATTGTTATTCCGGGGGCGCCTGGGGGGCTCAGTCGTTAAGTGTCTGCCTTCAGCTCAGGTCATGATCCCACGGTCCTGGGATTGAGCCCCGCATCGGGCTCCTTGCTCCACGGGAAGCCTGCTTCTCCCTCTCCCACTCCCCCTGCTTGTGTTCCCTCTCTCACTGTGTCTCTGTCAAATAAATAAAATCTTTAAAAAAAATTGTTATTACAGTCTCAGGGAAAGAAGCTGCCTAGAAATCAGGCAAGCTGGTTTCCATTCCGGCTCTGCCAGCCACCGTGTCATCTTGCGCAAGCCCTCGCTCTGAGGAGGCCGCTGTCCCGGATCAGAGGTCCTCAACCTTGACGCTACTGACATTTAGGGCCTGATGAGTCTTGGTAGTGGGGGCTGTCCTGTGTGCCACAGGGCGTTTAGCGGCATCGCTGGCCTCTGCCCACCCTTCCTCCATTGTGACAACCAAAAATATCTCTAGAAATTGCCAAAAGTTCCCTGCGGGGCAAAACTGCCTTCACTGGCCCAGAGGAGAGGGCAGGGAGCTCAGGCAGGGGTGCTGGCGTGTGTGAGGGATGCACAGGGCAGACCCTACAAGCTCGGTGCAGGAGGGAAGTGGCTGGGGGCTCTCAAGACGGGGACTGTCCTGGGTTCTGGGGCAGAGGGCCCAGAGGCGGGTCAGAGCAGGGGTGCAGGTCTTCCCTGCTGCAGAGCCCGCTGTCGGCTCTATAGGAGGGACATGAGGTATGTGCTTGGGAAAGGCAGGTGGAGAGGACCAGAGGCCCCGGGGAGTCTGCAGCCGACTGCCCCGTGTTGCCAGAAAGCAGGTTATGGAGCGGTGCCCGTGTCCCCAGAGGACAGAAGGGCAGGAGAGACACAGCCCAGGGGGAGCATGGCTGGGAGCCTGGGACAGGGAGGCGGGGAGGCCGCGAAGACAAGGCCCTCTGCTTCTAAGAGCAGAAACGAGGCCAGACAGCATCTTCCTCCGGCTGGTAAACCGCGATCATTTCGGAAGGTTTGCACCTCATTTGGTTCCTGCTTAAGTGAAATCCACAACATGTGTTCCCTGCATTAGTGGAGTGTTTGTGCTTAATTAGTGGCAAATTCTTTCATATTAAAGTCATTAAGTTTTGCCGTTTGCTCTTCTCACCCCGGGCCTAGCTCTCTTCTGTCTTTTTCCTTTTAACGCAGGCGGCCTGTTGCAGGTGGTTCAGCCTCTCGGCCTCAGGAGGCGCGTGCGCACATGCACACACACACCACCCCTCCGTGTGGCACTCGGCCCCTACAACAATCAGCCCTTGTGCCCGTCCCACCCTGGGCTGGCAGGTGTCGCTCCTAGCGCCCCGTCCCCACGCCAGCCTCCTCCGTGTGGGCCGGCAGCTCTGTTCCTGCCTCTGGGGGGCTCCCCCTACGGCTGCCCTGGCAGGGGCCCGTCCAGGCTTCGGGGTGTGGGCCAGGGAACTGCCGCTGGTGGGACAATGGGAAGCGACTGTGTCACTCAGGAGGCTGCATTTACACATCCCAACAGGGATACTGGGATGGAGGGGCGGAGACTGCCTCTGGAGTGTCCCCCCATCCTGTCCCCCAGAAAGCCTGGGTCTCAGCAGTCCCTGGGGCTGAAGTGCAGGACCTCTGTGAAGATGCCCTGCAGCCACAGCACAGTGGTGACGCTGGCTCTTAGACAGGAGGGCGGGTCGCCCATGATCAGGGCCCAAGACAACCTCCTTTCCACCTACGTCTGAAGCCACCTCTGGTCCTCTCTACCTGTTTCATTTCTGGGCGGCACTCACGGGTCTGGGCACCGCAGCTGAACTTTAGGTTTAGGTTAGACAGAACATTCCCAGGCCGGGCAGGAAGGGCCGGGTCTTCTGCGGCATCCCTTTGCTGCACAGATGATACAAGACCTGCAGCAGGCCGGAACTGAGCTCCTGGGACTCTCTCTGCAGACCCTGCAGCCGCCACTGGGAGAGGGGGCTTGGGGCCCGGGCTCAGGAGGTACTGGGAAAGCCAGCAGTGAGGGCCGAGATGAGGCAGGAGCCCCTCCCCTGGCCCCGTGCCCCCTCCTCCGTGAAGCCCCTCCCTGAATGTCTCAGTTGCCATGACCTGGTGCCAGCCTCCAGCAGGTCACACCTCCTGCTTCCGGGCCATCTCCGTCCCCCCAGAAAGCCTTTCTTGCCACCCTCTGAGCTCTGCTCTGGGCTTCAGGCTTTCTCTGATGCACTCCAGGCAGGATTCAACCTCTTCACTGGGCACGGCCTGGGGAACAGACAAGGGGAAGAGGCAGGCTTCTTCCCGACATGAAACTGGCCAAGGCTTGGGGTTGGTCACATTTTCTCTTTGACCTTCTTCAGCCAGTGCTGCCCCAGAAGCCTCACCTGCAGGGTCTCCAGCAGGGGGCTGGAGGTGGGCCGGGGAAGGCAAACCCAAGCCCTGCAGAGGAGAGCACCTCCCTGTGTCTCACAAATTCAGGCGACATCTGGGTAGCATCACAACAGAGGTGAGCAGGAGTTTAGGGAAAAGGGACGGGAGAGTCTTTCCATGGCCCTTCTGTCACCTTCAGGACCTACCTCTTTTTCAGACCCCCCACACTCAGCCTGCTCTGGCTTGGTTGCCACCTCCATCCCAATGCTCTCCCCAGTCCAAGGCTCAAGCGAAAATGGGCATTTCTCTTCCAAATGGAGCCAAAGGTGCTGAATCCCTCAAGCACCTCCAACCTCTCGGATGACACCGGCTTTAGCTGTAACACCGCCCGCTCACTGTACCCACCCGTGTTAACCCCGAGAAGCATCCTCCCCCAACCACAGTGTCAACCCCAACACCAGCCCCAGCCCAACCTCAATGTCAATGCCAACCTAGACCACAAGACGGGGGTTATGACTCTACCCCTGGTGCCAACCTCCTCCTGGCTTGACTCACAGGAAGAAGCAGAACCCTACGTGTGGCCACCATTTCCGTCCTAATCTCAGCTCACCCCGGGTCTGAACTCAGCCTCAGCTCGGTGGCACCCCAGGAGGAAGGCAGTCTGGCTCAGTTTTTTTTTTTTTTCTACCCGATAATCCTCCCCCTTGGGGTGGCCACAGGAAGAGGGTCTCCAAAGGGGCCTGACGTCATGTTGCCGGGAGAGGCCGGTTCAGCTTGCAGGCCTCCCCTGTGTGGGTGGGTCTGCCTGTCAAGGGCACCGGGCTTCCCACACCACCCTGCTCTCCTCCGCCCCAAGCCACCTACGGCAGGGCCGTGTGGACATGTGCGGTCCCTGGAAAGCCTGCCCTGGGCTGTGCCTTTCCCCCGCACCCGGAAGGCTGAAAGGGGCGGTGGGTGGGCCCATACTTTGTAGCTTGTCCTGCTGCTAATTCCAGCTTCAGCAGTAGGACCCAGGAACAAGTCCCACAACCTTCCCGAAACCCGGCCTTCTCACCCATAAAAATGGGCCTAAAGCAAGGCCACCTCGTTTGGCTGGGGTGAGGATGGAGGGAGGGCGTCTGTGTAAAATGACTTCCGTGGTCCCGGGGTCCTTGGGGACGCGTCCTGCCTGGCCTCACTGTGCTCCCAGCCTCAGGCTGTCACCTCGCCTTCCTCCCCCCTCCCTTGTCTCCTTTCTCAGCACTGAAATCATCACCCTCGTCTTGGCAAAATGCTGAGGGGAGCAGGTCCCTGCCCTTGCCACAGCCTGCCTTCTTCCTGCCCCCCGGGGCAGGGGCACAGGGGATGAGCAGACGCAAGAGGCAGGAGGTGAAAACCCCAAGCCCCGGCCATTGCTCGCAGCCCTGCCCGCTCTTCCCCTGGCTCCCCTGTCAGAGTTTCGAGTGTGTGTGTGGGGGGGAGTCTTTCCCCTACTCTCCACCCCCTTCTCCCTGCCATCCCTTTGCCCAACATGAATCTATCAGGAGCCGCACCCAGGCCCGCTTCCAGCTCAGACTTGTTGGGGTTTCAGGAGTCACTGGGTAGGGGCCCGGCATGCCAGGACCTGTTTCCTGTCCTGCCGTACAGAGAGCGTGCGCACGTAGGCAGCGGGGCACAGCGCCCAGCTGCAGGGATGCAGCCCAACCTCGGGGCCACCTGCTGCCCCTCTCCCCTCCTCCCCTCTCCTTCCCATTCTCATGCCCCCTTTGCCCTGCCCACCGCACTGCTCATCATGGCCCCTGAAAGCCCAGGAGTGGCTGGTGGCAGAGGGGGGTGTGCGTGCGTGGGGGGGGGACCCGCACGTTCTGCCATGTCTGAGGAGGGTGTTGCCTGCCACCTTCAACTGGCCCAAGATTGGGTCTATCCGCTTAGCAGCAGAAGCCGAGGGTCTCACCGGCTCCCCTGCCTCCCAAGAGGAGAACGTACAGAAGGATGACGTTCCTTGAGAGACCCTTGCCAACGGATGGCAAGAACAGTTAACACATGGGTATAACTTATCTGTGCCAGGCCCAGGCCCAGGCCTGAATGTTTACTTATATTAACTCACTTAATCCTCGCAGCAACTCCCGGAGCTAGGTAGCATCACTGTCTCCATTTCAGGGATGGAGAGTCACACAGTCTATGAAGCAGATTCAACACACGCAGTCTCCATGAGGCTTCTTTCGGGGAGAGGCTATGCTCTTGACCACCGCATGGGCTGCCCATGGCCTCCCTTTCTCACCTTCCTATGGGAGATGAGCGCCTGGCACACTCCTACCAAGCCCCAGAATCACAGGTAAGGGTGGGACTTGATACACGGGACCTGTGCCTGTTGGCAGCCCAGGTGGTGGGGGCTGGATCGGGTTCTTTGTTGGGAGGGCAGACGCCATCCCCTCACTCTGGCCCTGGGTGAGGCTGAGCCCCCGATCCCCACTCCTGTCAGGACAACAGGGCTGGCTGCGACCAGGGCATTCCCAGCCAAGGGGATGTTACTGGGCACTTCAAGTACATAAAACCTCCATTCTTTCCTTGTTCCCTTTGCCTCCCAGTCCAGGAGTTATAAATCTTGACTCCTAGTCTGAACTCTGCCAATCTCTGGCTGTGCATCTTCCTCTCTGTCCCTGGGATTCTCCACCTGGGAGACGCTGGTGGTCACATCTTCCCCCATTGCCTCTGGGTCCTTGGGAGGACCAGGTATGCCAAAGGTCCGGAATTGCAAACGATGGCTACCATTGACTAAGCAGCTACGGTGCGTCAGGCATTTAATTATATAATCTCACTTAGTCTTTACGACCATCCCATGAGGGGAGTCTCCTCAGCCCCAGGGCCAAAGAGGTGATGGCCAACCTCTGTCCTTTCCCTAAGCCTCAGAAATGTAAGGTTTTGTTAGTCTCAATTTTCATCCCTGCTCCTCCCACCTAGCATGCACCACCCCGAACCCCCAGCCCAGTCCCACCTACTCTGGGCTATTAGCTGCCTGGAAGCCCAGGAAGTGGGCAGCAGGTGCTAATGAAAAATCGGCCGAGACTCTTCACACCCCTCCCTGAACAGGGGACCGGAGGCCTGGCGCGGGTACTTTGGGGCCCTCTCAGTGCCCAAGGTGAGCGGAGAGTTCAGATAGACAGCTCCCAGCCAGCTCCACCAGCGGGCTTCCCACCAGAGGCTGCCGGGATAGCATGTCAAATTAGCTTAATGAGAGAGGCCCCAGCTTTAATTGGGGCCCTCTGCTTTGCAGTGCTGTCTCCTGCTTTCATTTTTAATGCTGGGAAAGGGTGGGTTTTCTTCCTCACGCCTGTGCATTTTCACCCTGGCTAATGGCTCCTGGCTCAGAAAGGCCCCTACAATGCTAATTGGGTTTAATTCCTGGGGTAATTAATGATTCTATTGGAAAACTGAAACGTTGTGGGTGAATTCTGTGTATAAATAGATAGGAAAGTCAAAGGGCTAGAGAACCCAGAATGAGGCCTTGGGAGAGACTGGGTTGGAGGAAAGGCCAGCCTGAGACTCTTTCAGCTGATGGGTCCCTGAGATGGGGGCCTAAGAGCTCCCCGTTTATAGATGGGGAAACAGAGGTGCAGAGAAAAGCAGGACAACCAAGGGTTGCCAAGAAGTCGGTGGGGATGGGGACAAGGAGCTGGCAGAGCTGGGCCACGGAAGAACAGGAGTGGGAGTGTGTGACTTCAGCCTTCGATGGTTCAATAACGTGATAATGGACGTGAGCGCACCTGGGGAACAGCTATCAGTCAGACCAGCCTGTAGAAAGGTACTGTGGTGGTTTCTCTTGTTGTGGTTACAAAGGCCCTGCCTCTGGGTCAGTAGATAAGCTAATAACTCACCAAACCAGGAGGCAGCCAGGTGTAGAAAGGAATAGTGGTGGGCAGGTGGTGGGAGGCCCTGGAAGGCCATGGCCTCTGTACCACCTCCTGCTGTGGATCTTTCTCCTCTCTGCTCCTAAGGGAAGGAGCCGGATGGGGCGCCTCTTGAGGTACCACCTGTATCTTTCCTGCTTGGCTCACACCCACGAGCCTGATCCTGAAGCGCTGGGGAGGAGGGAGAGATGGAGGAGACATCTGCCCCTTGAATTTCACGGTGGCCTGTAGGTTTGGCGCCATTCTGGGGAGGGAGAAGACGGAGGCAGGAGAGGACTGGCTGCCTGGCTGTAGGGTGCGTCCGCATGCCCCACGGCCTCAAGCATGCCTCTGTGGCGAGGGCCCTGAATCCAGGCTGTCCGGCGGCCAGCTGGGCACCTCACCCTCCCCGTGCCCCACTGAGCTCTTCTCCTTCCCGCTCCTCCCTCATCCCCTTCCCTCCCAGGGCCGAGCTACATCGGGGTTCCCTCTTGCCATCCCGTGGACTCCCTGCTCTGAGTTTCTGGAACCCAGCCCTTGGCCTCCCCATCCTTACTGCAGCCTGACTGGGAGGTTAGACCCGCACCATCTTCTATCCGGAATCCTGGCACCAATTACACTAAGAGGAGTGAACTTTTAAGGAGCACTCACTCTCTAAGTGGTATTACTGTGAGGCACTGCAACTCCTCTCATCCTCCCCAAAATCCTCCAAGAGAGGTCTTACTGTTGCCGCTGGGAAACAGACCCAGGCTGGCTGAGCGTCGGTCCGTGCTGCACTGCCCAGTGGGTCTGAAGGCAAACCCGAACTCATCACTCTAGTTCTCCGCTGCCCGGGGCTAAGTCTGAGGTGGATCTGAGTTACCCATCAGCCTTCACCATCAGTCCCTGCCTATGTTCCCAGCTTCTGCTCCCATCCCTCCCAGGTCCCCACCCTTCATGCCAGCCACCAGCTCTACTCTCAGGTTCCCAGAGCACCAGCTCTCGGGGGAGGGGGGGGGCACAGTGCTGGGCTCTGGGAGACACACCATCTCTGAAGCCCCAGCGCCCCGCATGGGGTAGGACCCCCAACCCATGTCTGCTCAGCAACCTGCGAGCCAGGCTAGGGTGAGAGCTCAGAGAGCACAATCGTGGACATGGGGCTCTGTCAACTTCTCCAGTCATTGGGATTCTTTAATCAAGACTTCTCAGGAAGCTCAGGATCAAAGGAGGAACAGACTCCCTGGAGAATGTCGTGACTCTGTGCAAAGGCAGGCTTCTCTCTAAGAGAAAGGCTGAGAGGCCCCACATGTGGGAGAAGCATCCAGCTCCACTTCCCCCGGGGGAGGCGGGAGGCCCCCTTCCTCTGCTCCCCAGTCTGGCCAGCCAGGGATAACCCCGTCGCTCAGCTCTTCCAGCCCCCTTTACCCTGATGATCCTAGATTCTGGAATGATTTAAGAAAGGGGCCGCCCATTTCTTAGATGTTGAAATGAGACCCAGAAGGGTGAGGTGACTGACTTGAGGCTACGCAATCAGTTAACTGAAAAGCCAAGGACAGAATCTAAGTCTCTTGCCCCTTCTTTTACTTTCCTGGTCCAAAGGGATGAGGAAGACAGACGGGCTAGAAACCGCTCCTGGCTGAGTGAAGGCTTCTGGGTTGGAGTCTCTGGAGGGTAGGTTGGTGTCCCATGTCTAGTGCTCAGAGACCAGGCTGGCCTAGACGGAGGCAAATGGGCACCACCCTTCCCTCATGCCCCCTCCCCGCCCCTCCCCCCCACGAGGCCTCAGCAGCCCCAGGCTGGGCAACCTTGGTGGGTGCAATCAGGAGGTGCTCCGGGGTTCACCCCAGCCTGCTCCCTTGGGGAGGGGGGTGGAGGAGGGAGGGAAGCCTAAATAAGCAGGTCAAAGCAAATCCTCCCCATGTGCCCCACCCCCACTGAGGGCGGGCAGAGCCGGAGCCTGTAGGACCAGAACCCAGGCACCCTGTCCTGACACGTCCTGGGGAGCAGCCTGACTGGGAAGTGAGGGAGTGAGGCCACGGGGTGGGGTGGGGGGGCTGAGAAAATGCAGGAGGACAGAGAGGGGCAGGCAGGGGGCTGGGTGGTCTGTGCCACCTCAGGGGGCATGGGGAGCAGGGCTGGCAGGAGCCAGGGAAAGGGTGGGTTCTAGGGGGTGGGGGGATGATGAGGAAGCAGTGTTGGCTCAGCGGGTCTTTGGCCCAAGGCCCCCGCCTCCCTGCTCACAGGCTCAGACAGGTCCGGGAAGCAGGGCTGGGGCTACAGAGAGGGGCAAGGTGAGACGTAGTATCTAGGCTCATCGTCTGGGTAAGAACCTGGACAATGAGCCACAATCAACAGGAGGCCTGGCAGGCAGAGGTGTGTGTGTGCGGGGGAGCTGCCTGATCTCCCGGCCCCCTCCCTGCCTCCCACCAGGCCTGCTGACTCTGGGTGCTGCCCACCACAGTGGGCAGAGGCCGTAGGCCTGGGGAGGGCCGGTGCCCACAGTGGAGGTGGGAGGTGGGGAGGCTGGGGTGGGAATTAGGGCGGGGAGATGCTTTGAACCCAAGAAAGCCTGGTGGGAACTGGTTCCTGACTCAAGGCAGAGAAAGGCAGGGGGGATGGCCAGGGCTTGTGCTGTTTTGCTTTATGTTTTTTTTCTTTTATGAGATGTGAACTCAAGCAATTAAAAATACGCATTTTATTTTACACAATCTGCCCTGCTGTGTCTCTTCATCTTTGCTCTATCTAGCTCTGGTCCCCTCAGAATGGCTGGCATTCCAGCCACCTTTCATCTTCAAAGCGATGAGACTGACAGAGTGTGTCCCCAAGTTTTTACAAGGCTCAGCCCCCCTCCTCTGTAGGTTCCCTCATCCCTAAAAACAAACACGGGTGGACAATATTTGTGCTTCCTGCCTCTCAGAATTCTCGCAGCAAGGTATATGTTTCCACCCCTGTTGACTGAACACCTCCTCTGTACTAGGCCCTGGGAAGTGTTTCCTGCTTAGGGTCTCATGGGATTCTCCCTTCCATCCTCAGGAGCAACTCCTGATATTCCCATTTCACAGAGGAGGAAACTGAGGCCCAGCAGTTGAGAAAGCTCCCTGGTTGCATAGCTAAAAAGTGGTCGATCCGAACTTGAGCTGCAGTCTTCTGCCTTTTGTACACTATACTTCCTTTCAAAACAAGAATGCCCCTTGTTTTTCTGTCTGCTGAGCTGTCACCTCTCCGACCAGATTCCAACTTTCTACGCATGCAGTATCTAACTCAGGGCCTTGCTGGCTGACATTCATAGGTTCTCTGCAGATTTGCCTAAGAGAATAGGAAGTTTCCCTGGAGGACAGGGTAGGCATCACAGGTGGAAGAGACCTGCGCAGTCTGGGTCTCCTCCCAGCGCATTCTGGGAGCGGGAAAGGGAAAGGGAGCAAAGACCGGGAGTGCAGGAGTGCGAAGCCAGCTGCTGCCTGGACAGGTAGCTGGGGACCACACCTGCCCAGGCCCGGCCCTGCCCGGCCCGGCCCGGCCCATCACGCTGCCCCAGGCAGCAGCTGGCACGGGCTACCAAATGGACTTGGGCAAGAAAGCATGTACTTGGAAAGGCGACACTGTGCTTGACCCTCTGGGCCAGGGGGCAGTAGCAGAGGCATGCCCAGCCAAAGTGGGCGCCTGAGCCTCTGAACTGCCCAAGCAGAAGTTAGAGAGAGGGGCTGTCATATATTATCCTCTGCCCCTGGCAAGGTTTTACCCTAAACAACTTCACCTAGGTGGCTAAATAAATCTTTCCACCTTTCAAGGTCTTCATAGTAGGTGATCCTACCTGGGAAACCGCTAAAATGTTCTACACCCTTCCCTGACAAAGTTCTTCCTGATGTCTGTCTTCAATTCCTCCTGATGCAATGGAAGCACACTCTGTCCTGTGGTGAGCTCGGGCCCTACTGGGTCAGGTACCAGAGCTGGAGATCGGGCAGGTCCTCCTCTTAAGGAGAGAATATGAGAGGAGGGAGGGGACATAACTGGTCTGGGCTCTTCCACTCACTGGGAGTTGGGCCCCAGTGAGCCTATTTCCTCATCTGTGAAATGGACTTTATATATTATCAACAAATGGCTATAAGGATTTAATGAAATCATGTATGGACATGGTGAGGGGGACATAGAGAAGGTGATCAGGAGGTGACAGCTGGTATGTCGATACTCTGAGGTAATGGACAGAGCCAACAAGCTGAGATCCCTGCCTAAGACTGGAGCAGACCCTTTCCAGCACACCAAGGACCATGGCCACGCCCATTTGTCTGGATTCTGGAAGCTGCCTTGTGCCCTCCCACAGAAGGATGAGTGGCCTTAAAGCTCCACATCAAATCTCAGCTCAATTGCTTTTCCCTCCCCAGTCAGCAGCCTCACTCTGGCCTATCGTGCCTGGCCTGGTCCTAGAGCCCTATGGCAAGTGGGGACCCAGGAGTGCTCCCCGCAGAGGGTTAGTGGTGGTGCCCACGTGCCTCTACCAGCCAGCCTCCTGGGTGGGTGCCAACACAGACCCCCTATTCACAACATGGGCCCTGAGGAGGCAGAGAAAGGCAAGACCAGAGTGCCAGAGGTTTGATGAGGGCCCAGGGGCTTCTTCCAACCTCCTTCCCTGGTTCTGGGAGCCTAAGAAAGTTCTGAGTGTCCCTATGGGAACGCCGGGGCTCCTTCACATACCCGGCCAGCAGATGCCAACTATGCCAGTACCTCCCTCCCCTGTGTCCTTCTTGCCACCACCCCAGGCCAGCCACACCCAGCTCCGTCAGTGCCCAGCCCAAGTCCTGGAGAGCAGGGGCCCCTATCTCAGCTGCCCGCCACACCCCCGCACCCTAGCACCTCTGGCAGGCCGGCACGGCCGGCCTCTGGGCCTGGCTGGATCACAGGATGGCCAGGAGGGCCCCATTCCAGCGGCTCTCCCTGCTTGCTCGTCACCCACGAACGTGCGAGGGAGTGTGGCAGGAGCCTGGGGCCAGGGCCTTTTGAAAGACGCTGGGCAGACTCACTGGGCACTGGCTCGCCTGGCTCAGGAGTCCTTAGCACGACCTTCTGGAGCGGAGTGGAGGCTTGGCGGCACTCGGGCCTGCCACGGTCTGTTGGTGCTGGAGTCAGAGTGAAAACCCAGGTCTGCCCGCCTGGCTCACCCCTCCTGGGCAAGGTCTCCACAATGAGACTGCTTTTTGGAGGAACCCAGAGCAGCTCTGGACCTGTCCCCTGCCTGTACAGTGGGAACTGCAGCCACCAGCCCACCTGCTCTTGCAGGCTTTTTGGGAACATCGACGAGGGCAGGCTGGGCAAAGAGGGCCATGTGGACAGATGAGAGGTGCCTAGCGCTACTACTGTTCCATGGTGGGGGGACACGGGACCGGACTGTGTCCCCCGTGGGGGCAAGGCCCGTCAAGAGCTTTGCCAGGAGGCCTAGAGGGGGTAGGGGTAACGACTTGCCCCTGGACCTGGGCCCTGTGGTCTGGCCCTGCTGGCGTATGTACCAGCCCGCAGGGACACCTCACTGTCCGGCTGCCAGGAGTTCCTTCACGGAAAGAGCCTGGACTGGGAGTCAGGAGACCTAGGTTCTAATCCTGACGCTGCCGTGAGCCAGTGAAGCATGCGACTCGCTCTGTCTAGGCCTCAGTGTCCTCATTTAAATACAGGAGCTAGTCCGTTCATGCTTCTCCTTCAGGTTCCCTCTAGCTGGGCCGGCCTGGGAGTCTCTGCTCTGTAGCCAGCCCCAGGCAGGCTGCAGGTGCAGAAGGCAACAGGCTCTGGGGCCTCAAGGGGATGCTGCTGGGAGGGGGGTGTTCACCTCCACGTGTTCCCAGGGGCCCGGGAGCTGCCGGTTGGCAGACAGGGGAACCTCTGGGACGCTACCGCTGCACAACAGGACAGAGAACAGGTTGGATTTTGCAACTCTGAGGCACTGCAAACAAGGTGCGGCTGGTTCTCAAGGGCTTCTCATGTGCCTGCTGTGGAGGGGTGTTTCTCAGAGCTGGTTATTCGCTGAAATGGCAGGGCTGGGCCCTGTTCTAGGATGAGGGTGGGTGCACCCGGGAAGCCACCAACTCCACACAATGAATCCAGGCTCTTGCCCAAGTCCAGGGGCAGCCTGCACAAGTGCCCGAGCTTTGGTAGCTGGGAGGCTCCTGGGCTGGAGACCTTGAACTCACGCCCAGGAAGTGAGGCGTGTGTTAGTAAGTGAGACTCCGGCAGTGAGTCAGGTGTCAGGTCCCTGCAGAGCCCGGGGCAGGGAGGGGGGGGACATGCCAGGGAACGGAGCACTTGCGCAGCCAGCTGAGTTCTGATCCTGTTTCTGCAGTGATTCACTGTGTGGTCTCAGTAAGGGACCTGCCCGCTCTGGGCTTCCTTTTTGTCACCCGTGATACCGGAATACCAATGACTGCTCTTAACGCCTCCTGAGATGATTAGTAGGGTCAAACCAAAATGACCTCTGACCGTGCAGGAACCCAGACACCTTTCCAGTGCTGGAGTTCCATCTCCCCCAGGAGCACTGAGGGCTGACCGCGCGGGGCAGGTACCTGTGGTCCCCCTAATCCCCCGGCCCTGGAGGAAGCAGGCACTGACTCCGTCTCACCGATGAAGGGCTTGAAGCTCCGACAAGTGGGTAACAGACACGTGGTCCTGGGGCTTTCAGGACTCCAGCCCCACTCAGTGCCATCCATGAGGGGACCCAGCACCCCAGGGAAGCAGACACGATGACTCTGTGGGGCACCCCCTCAGCGGGCAGTCGCTAGAATGGGACCTTGAGGCCCGAAGTCTGACTCTTGCAGACTCCTCCCTTCCTCCTGCTCAGGGGGGCATCTGCAGAGGAGACGAATCTGGGGGAGATGTTAATTAGTTCTGACAAATTAATAAAGAAAGCCTAATTTATTCTCCGGATCTAATTTCCTTCCCCGCGCTTTATTTTCCTGCCCAACAAGCTGCTTGCTTGGGAAACGGAGGGAAAGGGCGGTGGTGGCAGCGGTGGGGTCATCCGAAGACGGGTCCGGCCCAGATCAAGCTGTCCCCTCCTGGCTGGCTACCCTCGCCACCCGCCCCTCCCCTCCGGTGCTCCGGAAAGCCAGCCCCAGACACTAAGCTGTCAAACCACTCCCAATTATCTCCCTCTATGCCTGCCGGCTCCGGGGCGACAGTTGTGCCCAGCCGGCGTTGACTCATTCTGTCACCGGCCTGCCCTGCTTGGGAAAATGCAATTGAATGAAGTCCGAAGGCAGGGCTGGGGCAGATGGGGTCCGAGGAAGAGGGTGGCACTAGCTTGGGGATGGCAGATCGTGTCCCCTTTCTGCGGGACAGGGTCCTCGATCTGTCTAATAGTAACTCATCTTCAGTGCTCAGTCAAATACCAGCAGGAGGGGGGGTCATCCGACAGCTTCCCCTGCCTCTACTCACCTCTTCTGCCGCGCTGAGCAACCAAGGCATTGACTTTCTCTGCAAGGGCCTCCACCTCCCTTGGCAGCCCGTTTTAATAGCGTATGGTCATGACAGCTTGGAAATTCTTCCCGCTGTTTAATCTCAATCCCTTCTGCTGAAACACAAGTGCATGTCCCCAGGCCTTTTGATACAGAACCGGGGAGAGGGCCAGCTGCGGCCGCACACCTCCAGGCCAGGCCAGTGTTGGGGAAAGAGGCTGTCCGGGTGCTGGCAAGCCAGCTCTGGTGCTGGAAAACAGTGGGTCTTCCTTCTTGATTTGGGCGGGGCTGGGCTTGGCCCTGCCACTTGCACCCTCCTGGTTCTACCTCATCAGTGGCATTTGCTGGAGACTCCTGTTCTCTCTAGTTGTACAGCAGCGAGGCCCTAGCTCCAGGCTCCTCGGTTCAAATCCCAGCTCAGCCACTGGCTTGCTGTGTGACTTTAGACTTTGTTTCTGTTTCCTCGTGTATAAAAATGGAACAAGAGTAGTAACTTCCTCATAGCTTGCTGGGAAGATGAAATAGACTTCTGTGAGCAGAGCATCAAGAGCAGAACCTGGCATAGAGGAAGTGCTCAGCAAACATTAGCTCGTAGAGGAAGTGCTCAGCAAACATTAGCTCACGGAGCTGACTCGCACCGTGCCTTCCAGGCCCCTCGAAGCACCACGGCTCCTCTTGAGGCCGGGCCACCACACCTGCTCTTCCTTCTTCTTTTTCCTCTTGCTCCAGCACCCCTCATCCTTTAAGTCCCCCTAGACTGGGGGCGGGGGGGGCGTCAAAGCTCCTTGCTGTGTGTTCCCACCAGGCCATCCCCTTTGGCCATTGCTACATCTGTAAGAACTCGCTCGCTGTCTGTCCCCTACCAGGCCACAGCTCCACGAGAACACTGGCGGCGCTCTCCCGCTCAAGCTGGATCCTAGCACCCTGCGGCATCCCCCACAGCTCAGCCATCACTCAAAGTCGATTGATAAAGCGGCATGACTGGGAGGCCAGGGGGCATCACGGCTTCTTCTGCCCCAGTAGAAAGGGTCTGGGACAGAAGTGGCTTTGAGAAATGCTCCTGGCAGGGATAGAGGGGGGAGGTTCTGACCACAAGCTTCTCCTGCCTGGCTCCATTCTGGGTCCCACATGCCAGAGGCCCCAAAAGTAGTTGGGAAGGGCTTTCCTGCTGGATGCCAAAGGGACAGAGAAATGTCTCACAGCAAAGGCAGTTAGACATCTCTAGATCTCAGAGCCCAGCTGGCTCCTGGGAAGTCACATCACCCCATTTGGTGCCCTTCCTGCTCTCAGAGTGCCTTGGACTTGACCAAGTGATGGAGGACAGCCATGGGTCCTGCACACAGCAGCCACGGGTCCTGCACAAATCCACCATGCACCAAGGATGGGCCAGAAGAGACTGCACAGGAACAACCAATCTGACCCTCTTGCTGTATAAGCAAGCATAGCTGGGGTCAGACACTGCCTTGCGTGACTTAGCCAAGAGGTGGCTGAGGCAGGGCTCCTAACTCTGAGGCTGATGCTCTTTCCCTGAAAGCACCTTGGCTCACAGTAGCAAACCCACTTTCTGTCCGATTCCCACATTTGAGTCCCATCACCCTGGATTTCTGTTAAAGTAACTGCCCCATTCCATGCTCCCAGTGAGGTCCCAAAAGGATCAGTCACATACAGTGCAAGGTGCCAGGTTAAAGCCAAGGTGTGCTTGGCTCTTCGAGACTGTCCACTCCACTGCATCCACGCCTCTTGTCTGAGACTGGTCCCTGCTCCCCCCAAACTTCCCAGACTCTGCTCCTTCAGGAAGCCGGCCCTTGGGAGTGCCACCAGCTCCTGGCTCGGGGACTCTGCCTTAGCACCCACTGGAAAGAGTGGCTCACTCAAGGGCACACGGCTGGTGTTCCTGGTTGCCATCATGGTTCTGCACATGTGCTGGAGGGCAGAGCGGTCTCCCTCTTCCTTCTGGATCTTTCCTGGGACCATCCCAGTGTTTCTGAAGATGGAGATGGAGAGAGCCCAGATACAGGAAAGAAGGGCTTCCAGGGATAGAGGGCCGTCATCAGTGTGAAAAGAGGTCCCCTGGGTCCTTCTTCTTCCACCTTCCATTCATAATTTGGTTTACTAAAGCCTTGTGAGGGCGCAGAGCAGGTCTGAGTACTCCCCGGAGTGAGGGCAGGCCCTGGAGGTGCTGAGAACGCCCTGTCCCACGCCCAGCCAGGTGGATGGATGCAGAAACAGGGCTGTGGATTCAGCTGTGTTTGTGTGCATGCCGGGGAGGGAGGTGAGGGGGTGGGGGGGGCCCAGTGGAGCTGGGACATGGGCGGTAGGCGGTCAGCAGGAGAGCTACTCCCAGGACAAGACAGCATGCATCCCTGGCCCGGTGTCAGGCCCAAGGCTGGGCAGGGCTCAGACATCCTTCCCCTCACAGCCTGGCGGGGAGTTTCTGTGGCAAATGTGGACAGCTCTGGCTGAGAGCCTGCCACTCCAAGTGGGACTCTCCCTGAACTTTCCTCGGATGTAAGATAGGGATAACCACCCTGACCTCTGGAGGCTGCAAGGGGGTGAGGTCACCACTCCGTAGATGCTATCAAGTCCTGCAGGAAGGGGGGCACCATCAGGGGACAGGGGGCTGGTCAGGCTCAGCTCCTGGAGCAGGATGTGGTGAGCAAGATTCTCAAGGAGACTGTGTGTCTGCGTGCGTGCGTGTGTGTTTGCAGAGGACCATTTAAGATGAAGGGTGGCCTTCCTGAGAGGGGATGTTTGAGCCAAGAACCAAATGCCAACCACGTGTCCGTCTTGGAGCAGAACATTCCAGGTGCCGAGGCCTGAGGTGGCAGTGTGCCTGGAAGTCTGGCTGGTGTGGCTGGAGGGGACGGACGCAGGGACTAGAGGGCGAGAGCCCAGGGTCCTCTGAGCAGGACGTGAGCAGAGCCGTTGGAGAGTGTGCACAGGGGGAGCATGGTCCAGGCTAGGTTTGAGTGAGCCTGCTGACAGCTCTTGAGGAGACACTGTTGGGACAGGTGGCGGGGTGCTAGCAGGGAGCCTCCTGCAATCATCTGGGACATCTCAGCAGCCTCAGCAAAGGTGGGGAGGGAGAGCCAAGGCCCCATGGGGCGGGGCGGGGCGGGGCGGGGCAGGGAGTGCATCCAGGTCTCAGGAGCCCCCCTCTCCCCCCTCTCCAGGTGAGACAGCTGGCTGCTCACTCCCTAGTCCTGCAGACAAGCTGTCCTCCCATCCTGGGCCTGAAGGGGAGGGGGGAGGGGCAGGGGGGAAGGAGGAAGCCCTGCACAAAACAATGGCCTTGAGCCAAGACAGGAGAGCTGCTTGTCTCCCTTTATTTATGAGACTTGTTTGGAGACATAAAGCCAGCCCTCCCCGCCCCCACCCCTCCACCTTTCCCTTCCATCCCCACCTCTTCTCTGGGCACAGGCTTTCCTCTGACACACAGAGATCAAATAACTTTTCACTCAAAGGGAAAGATACTATCTCCCCTTACAATTCAGTACCAACACCAGCAGACCGACATCCCCAGATTAAAAGGCAATTAGGCAGCTTTGTTTTTGCAGGGCCTAAAGGTCTGCTTGGCACCCTTCTTGGGAACTGGATCCCACTGTGGGGAGGGCCAGCAGCTCCGGTGACTCCCTGCGAAGGCTGCTGGCCTGGCCTGGGTCCCACCCCCAGCCCAGCCCCCAGTGGCAGAAAGGAACCCCCCCTCCCCGAAAATATAGTACTGATCGCTTTCAAGTCTATTTCAGAGACAGCATCGACCTGTCCCCATCAGGGTCTCCAATCTATTGGAAATGACATAAAAGACGAGAGAAGGGGCCTGGGCTTCTTGGTGAACTGTGCTGGTGGTACACGTGGGGTTAAGGCCCACGCAGCCCCTTCAGAGCATCTAGGTCCCATCTCATCGAATCCTCAGAGTGGGTACTTATCACCCTGCTTTTATGCTCAGTTGCTCAATATTCATAGAAGCAGAAACTGAGGGTCAGAGAGGTGGAGCAGGCTGTCCAAGGGCACAAAGCTAGTATGTGGCAGGCAACCCCAATCCTCCCCTGGCCCTCCCCAGGGGGCTGGCTGAGGAAGGGGAGGGTTTTAGAATCCATCGTTCACCTTCCTGTAGTTTCTGTTTGTTGAGGACGGTAGGATCACGGCCACCCCTGCCAATACTCCGAGTCAAGCACTGTGCCAGCTTTCTCGGGAAGAGGTGATTGTGGTGGCGGCAAGAGGTGGGAGGCAGAGGGCTAAGAAAGAATAAGGCATTTTCTTTTCCTCCAGAAGCTCTGTCTAGCAGGGAACTCAGACATGAAAACAAATAATTACTGAGTTAAGCGCTGTGTTTCCTTTTGTTTTGTAAAAATATGAACCGAAAGCGATGGGAGTCCAAAAGGAGAAGCGATCCTGAGGGTGATGGTGGATCGGAGGAGGGAGGTTTTTAGCTGGGTCTGACAGGACGAGCAGGGGCCCCTCAGAGAGAGAAAAGTGTCTCTTAAAGCGCGCTAAGCATTGCCTTACTGGTGTAGAGGTGAATGCAAGGGAGAGACGCGTGTCAGTTTAAGAAGGGCTCAGTCTGCGACAAGGGTCTGCGTGTCGCCCTGTAGCGACTGGACTGACACTCTTTCAGCAGGGTGGTGACACGGGAGAGGCTCATGGAATACTCCGTGAAAGGTTCCGGCCACAAAAAGGCCACAAGGTGTGATTCCACTGATGAGAAATGTTCAGAACAGGCCAATCCAGAGACGCAGAAGTAGATTAGTGATTGTTGGGGGGGCGGGGCGGGCAAGGGAAGAATGGGGAGTGGCCACAAAGGTGTACAGCGTTTCTTTTTGGGGTGATGAAAACGTTCTGTGTCAGCAAGTGGCGATGGTCACCCAACTCTGATAATATACTAAACCCACTGCACTGTATACTTTTAAGAGGGTGACTTTTATGGTGGGTGAATTCTATCTCGAGAAGAAAAGCAGAGGCCATGGAGAAGGATGGATGGTGGGGAGCCAGAGCCCACCCTACCCTGATGGAGGCAGGCTGGCCAGCAGGAGGCCCCTGCAAGGCTGTGGCACCCCCAGGTGGAGGGGTCCCCACTCAGCACAGCTGCTCCGAGCAATGACCCGCTATGGTCCCAGCCTGTCATCTTCCTCCCATTCTTCTGGGCTGGAGCGCATCAGAGATCCTGGGACCACCTCCCCACCTGGGGCAGTCTCCCCCCCCCAACAAGAGGCGTGGCTGGCACCTTGTGCCTGGGACCTGAGTGACAGACAGGTCACCTGACAAGGCACGCCATTCTGAAGACAGGCAGGTCCCCTGGTAATAGAGCAGGCAGGGAAGAGGCTTTGCCATAGATGGGGAAAATTAGGGCAGAAAATAACACCGTGAAAACAGAAGTGTCCAGAAATAGGAGAGACAGAGGCTTGCTCACACCCCAATGTGTGAAGGCCTGTCTGAGCTCCTGGGTGTTCAGGGACCATCCCGCTGTAGGGACCCCCAGTTTCTCTGCTGGGTTCCGAGCTCTTCTATGTGCCAGGCACATTGGGAGGGGGTCCTGAGCGTCCACAGCAGGGCTGTGAGGGAGTACTCATTCCCAAGGACCCCATTCTCAAAGCCCTGTCACCTGGAAGGTCTGGGGACTGAGGTTCCCTGGACACCCGGATTGTGGGGGGGGCGGTGCATCAGCGATCACAAGTGGGTTGAAATTTCTGAAGCTTGTACAGTGGTGTGTGTGTGTGTGTGTGTGGGGGGGGGGGGGTCCCTGGTTGAAGGAGATCTGAGATGCCAGGATAGGGTGAGGAAGACGTTTGGAGGCAGGGGTGACTGCGGCTTGAAAGTATAGGCAAACACCGCAGGCTTTGATGCCCCCCGGTTCCCCTTCCAGTCTTGGGGTGGGCAGAGGGTAGGGCCGGCTCCCCGGTCCATACGGGCGGCAGGTGCTTATGGATGCAAGCTGGAGGAAGCTCAAAGTAGCCTAGGGGAGCAAAAGCTGGGACAGGAGGGCGATGCAGGGGCTGCCTCCTCCCTCGTGGGCAACAGCTGTATTCTTCCTCCGGGCTTGGGGACCAGGGCAGGGCAGAGAGGAGAAGGCGACGTGGAGCAGGTTGGAGGGGGAGGACCTCACTGATTTTTCCCAGCATCCCCCAGGCCACTTCTCTCACCACAAACCTCAGTCTCAAGCCACTTGGTTGTCATGGAAACAGGCGGAATAGAACAGATGGTCTCCACTAGCCAAATTCCAATTAAACAGGGCAGAGATGGATCGAGAAGGGGGTGTGTTGTGACTAGGGCACAGAGGGCTCTGCCCCCAAACCCAGCCTGCCCACCCCGGGCTACCCCAGGATGAACAGGAAGCCCCTGGTCCCTTCCGGCAGACCAGGGGCTGGGGTCTGAAGGACATCCTGGGAGACGGGTGGAGACAGCCGCCCAGGAGAGTCACCACTCTGTCCCCTCTGTCCTTACCCTTTCTCAAAGGTGGGGGGGGCTGCAGGTTGAGGGCATGCCACCTTGGAGAGCAGTATTGGGGGACACACATTTAAGTCTACAGAAACACTGGAAGAGAGACACATGCGTGCATCCATGTACACCCAAGCACACATGTGCAACGCAATCGTGCTGTATGTGTATACGTGTGTACGTTACGTGCCCATCTGCAGGCTCGGAAACGCATGAGGGCATGTGCAGAAAGGTTAGGCAGAGCCATGAATCACGCTCTTAGAACAATACAAAGAAAATGCTTTGGAAAATAGAGTAAGCAATTTATTTCAATTTATTTAATAAACACGTATTAAGAAAATAGGAACTAGAAACACAAACACAAACACACACACACAGACACGCACGCCATACGGTCCCAGGCTCAAGGACACAGCGTACATTAACTAATAACATGATCACTGCGCTACGGCAGGAAGGCTCACAAGTGCCATGAAAATACTGGGGAGGAAATGATGAATTTGGGGCAGGGGATTAGAGAAGGAAGGGTCTTGAAGGATGAGAGGAAGCTTGCCGGGCCATGAGGCAGGGCCCACCAAGCCGAGGGGCAACAGGAACAAAGGCCGGGTGGGCGGAAAAGTGAGAAACAGCGTGCAAGTGGGGTCTGGATGCCACACACAGAGGCGTGCCAGCATACACACCTGCCTGTGGAAACCACACACCCATGCACAACTTCACACACGCAGCCACCGAGGCACCCCCCCCCCCCCGCCCCCAGCCTTGATGCATTCATAAATGTTAACTCCATGAGAAAAGATGCTTTTGTTTGCTGCAAACACCATGAGGTGGGTAAGGGAGGTGTCGGGAGAAAGGGAAGCATCAGAAGTTTGCACATCTTGGCTTCGGGGGTTACACAGAGTGCCAAGAAAACAGATAGGTGTGCAGAAGAAGAAACCTCATAGTTTGCTAGGGACTGAGAAGGAGGGAAGCCGGCCAGCTCTCATAAGTTTGCTGTGCATTTATGGAGCGCCTACTGTGTACAAGGCACTGAGCTAGAGGCTGCAGAGATCTTAAGGCTGAGTCCTCTCCTTCAAAGAGCTGTGTCTGGGGTGAGGGGAGGAGAGAAAGTACTAGACAACACAGTAGGTTCTGGCTACAGTGAGGCCCTAGACCAGTGATTCTCAACTGGGGGTAACTCTGCCTCCCAGGGGACATTGAGTAATGTCTGAAGACATTTTTTATTGTCACACGGTGGGGGATGGGGGAGGACGCTGCTGGCATCTACTGGGTAGAAGCCAAACATCCTGCAGTGCACAAGACAGCCCCGCATAGAAAAGAATTTTCTGGCCCCAAATGTCAATGGTGCTGGCTGGGGTTGAGAAACCTGGCGTAGATCATGGAGTCTGTACTTAAGCCAGCAGCACCGGGCAGCTTGCGAGAGCTTGAGACAGAGTAGGGGCGGGCAGGCTACACAGGAATGGGGAGAGGCCCCCACGATGTCTCAGAGGTGGGGGTCGTGGGACCGGGGAGGGGTCCTGCAGAAATGGAACCACTAAGAACTGACAACCAACCAGATACAGGGAATGAAGGAGGAGTCCCAGCTCCAGCGAATGGCAGAACTGGGGTTCTGAGCCCAGCAAGGACTGTGTCCCGGGGGTGGGGGCAGGGAGAAGGCCACGGGTGGCTTTGGGCTGCACACAGCATGAAGTGGGAACGTCCAGCTGGCCATCAGGAAGGCTGGCCTGGGGTGCAGGTCAGGCTGAAACTGGACAGAACAGATTGGGGGATTGTTCCCTTAAGTCCAAAACCCTCCACAGGACCCTCCCAGGCCCTCCCATGGCGACCGGCTCCTGATCCCCATCTAGAAGTCACCAGTATTCTTTCGTGGGTGTCCCTGGGTGGCCTCCCTCAGGCTGGCCTGGTAATTCTCTGCCACTTCAGCACTCCGACTCAAGACTCTGGGCCCCAGCCTCAAGGTCACTTCCCCAGGGAAGCCTCTCCCAGGTTAGGGCCTCGGTGTCCCCTTCATAGCCCTGTACATACTTGAATTGCTTGGAAAATTCTCTGGACCGCTCTGTGCATCAGTCCAGCCAGCAGGGTGACACCTGTTTGGGGGTACAACAGTGCATCACCACCAGCTCGTGCAAAGATTAAAATAGGCAGGAGAGGCTCCCTGTGTCCCTGGCGAAGGCCCTGCCTCCTTTCCCACCTCCCCATTCCCTGACCACTTGACTTATAAAAACAGGTCTAGAAGGAACTGTCTGGGCAGCCATCAGGGTGGGACAGCACCCAGGATCCTGAGGGAGAGGCACGAAGTTTGCACAACCCAAGAGCAAGTTTTCTAGCAGCTGGAGATGAAAATGTCACCAAAAAGCCCAAACTCAAGGACACAGGGCTCCCCTCTCCTCCTCACCCTTGCACCTCCAATACTGTTTCCACTTGGGGAGTTACCTGGTCTTCAAGTGCCCCCTGAGGCACATTAGCCTTTGAATAAAGTCTTTAGCCTTAGTTTGAGCTGCTTAAAGTACTTTTTCTCGACACAAAGTACCTGGCACATGCAGATAAACATGTTGACTAACTGACCTCACCTAAAGGAATAGGGAAGCATTACCCACAGGGTCACCCCAGGACCCTACAAGGTCAGCCAAGTGAGTCAATAGGGGTCAGTGGCAGGGCCCAGAAGAGTAGCTGGAGCTGCCTTCTGGGGTGGTCACAGGGCCTGTCCTTCCAGCCGGAAATATCCAGGGGCATCCAAACAGCCTGTGGGGGGAGGCCAGCTAAAGCAGGCCACTAATCTCTCTTGAAGATTAAATACCACACTGGCTCTGGAGGCCAGAAACCAGCTGGGGGAGGGGCGGGTGGGGAGACGGGGTAGCCCAGGGCAGGGGAGGGGGAGCTGAAATTGGAGGAAAACCACCAATGATTAACCAGAGCTACTAATTATTAACCAGCTAGACTCTTGGACTTGAGAGCCCCATTTCTGGCTTCACCCCTTCAGTGTTGAATCCCAAGCATCCCTAGGACTCTGCGCCCCGCCCCACCTCCCCCCACTATCTCCAGCCAGGCCTTGCTCTTTATCTTCCCGTGCCCCTCCCAGTGGCTGCCTGTGCTGGCGAACATCAACCCCTACTCCCAGCCCCCGGGAGGGTGTTGGTGGAGACAGGGATCACAGTGATTGAAACTAGATTTGGGGTTGGTCTGGATGACCCGAAGGCAGCCTTGTCCTTGGCTGGATCCGTGCCCTCTTCACTTCACAATCCCAACGCCCACGCCCACCCCACTCTCCGGAGAGTAGCTCAGCCTCTTATCTCTCCCTGTTTAGCCTCAGGGTTTGGCAAGGGGCGCTCCCAAATCTGCTGCTATGGAGGGGTCTGATGATGGGGAGGGTGGCAAGGAGTGTGTCCTAGGGGATGTGGGAGAAGGGGCTCTGGAGCTGAGCAGGGCAGAGGCAATGCTGGGACTCCAGAAGGAGGCTTCTGGGTTAACTTTAGGATAAAGAAAAGCCCAGACTCTCCAGGGGCGAAAGACTCCTTTAAGCACTGGCCACGGGAATCCATCAGAGAAGCAGAGTGGGTCACAGGGGTCTGCTGCCCCGGGGTAATTTTAGTGGCTGGATGGTACTGATGAGCTGCCTGCAGGGTGGCGGACGGTATCGCAGCGTCCGTACCACATGTCCCACAGCGGGGTGCCTCACCCTGCCACATGCCCTGGCTCGCCCTCCTAGGGCCGTGACAGGCCACCCTGTGCGGCGAAGCACTAATGGGTGATAGGAGAGGCTGCCAGAGGGTCATGCCACGTGGGCGTCCCTGCTGTGCCCTGCCTCCCACGGGGGACCCCACCCATTCCAACAGGCCCCCACCCGTCCCCATTAGGGCACAGGCTGCTGGGAGAACGAGGGGCTGCTCCCCGCTGTCTCCAGGGCGGAGATTGCAGGCGGAGGGTCCTGCTCCTCAGCCCCTCCCCACTGTCCTCTCCATGCCCTGAATCTGTGCAATATGCTCCCTTTCTCAGGCCCTTCTCTCCCCATCACCAACTTAATTCCTTAATTCCCACTGGAGATAAGCGGATCTTTCACTGCAATTTATTGTTAATCCAAAGGAAAACAGGTTCGGAAGGGGTGAGGTGGAGGTGGGGAAGCGTGAAGGCAGCCAACCTGCTCTGCCTCTTCCCGGATCCCTGGATGGCTGTAGTGGCTGCGGGATCCTGGGCCAAACTCCTGGGGCAGGTCGGTCGGGGCCCCACACCTGCTGCTAGGGATCTTGATGACCTGGTTCCATGGAGAGCCCCAAAGATGGCCAGGTAGGTCAGAGTTGGCCAAAAGCACAGGGGAGAGAAGACTGAGAGCAGGAGACCCTCTGGAAGGACATCCCGTGCCAGATCAGATGTGCTCCACACCGATCCCAAGGAGGCTGAGACAGGATTCACGCGTAGGGGCTTCAGGCATGCAGATCTCAGCTCAGTGCAAGGAAGCATCTGGGGCACTCAGAGCTGCAGGGGCTTCCATGTAGGGTGCTGAGTCTCCCGTTACTGGGGGTATTCATGCTGAAGCTGGATGTTCAACCAACCAGTAGGAACGAGGCTGAGGGGTTTTAAGAAGTGAATGGGTGTTACATTATCTGCTCTCCTTCCAGTGCCAGGATTCTCCCAACTTCCCCTATCTATCCAACTTCCCCTGTATATCCTGCAGGGAAGGGAGTTACCCTCAGCTGATAGCCCAGCTGGGAGGTTCTTTCCAGACCTGGGGGCAGGAGGGGACCAAATGGGCTCAGAAGCGTAGCCTGCTTTAAGAAGGTGGTCCCTTTCAGAAGGGGCATCACACCTGCCCCTTCAGAGCCAAGCAGGAAAGGCTTAGGAAGAGTGACAGGTTTACTTGGGCATTAGCCCACAAGGCCCCAGCTCCTCCTCCCCATCTCCCAGCCAGGCCTGTGGCCTGCGGGCATTAAGAGATGGCACCCTCGGGTGTCCCCTGCTGTGTGAGGCCAGAGGGCAGATACCATCCCCTGTGGGTGGGCAGCTCCAGGAGGGCGGGGAAGTTACGTTTGCTGCTCAGCCCCTGCTCCCTGCTCAGTGTGGGGTCCACGGGAGGTGTCAGTGCCCACACCGTCTAGGGAATGCAGGAATGGACCTGTGTACCCCGTCCTGCCACCACATACCCAGGGCAGAGGGATTCCCACAAGTGCTGGCACCCAGCACATTGTGCGGCCAGAAGCCTGTGTGTGGGGTTTGTTGGTTGAGGGCATATAACTCTTGCTTCCAACTACTCTTTAAGAAGGGAGCACAGGATGGCTCCAAAGAGCCGTCACCGGGCATCTTCCGGGGACCATCTGGGGGTGGGGGTGATTTTCCAGGAGCCCAGGCGCCTGTGCAGGTGATGTACCCTGCCCAAGTGGAGAGGAACTCAGCTGAGAGGCGTCCCAGCCCCAGGGAACTGACCCTCCCCTAGATGTCGCCTCCCTGGGCAAGCAGCAGCTATTAATAACCAAGTGGTGTGAAGATTCACTCTGTACCAGGCACTGCACTCATCCCACCACACGCACTATCTACCTCTTCTAAGCCTCTCGTTCTTGCATACGCACTTCCCAGTGGAGGGAACTCAAGTTCAGAGAAGACAAGACACAGATCCACATGTGGGCACACGTAAGTAATAAGAGACGGGAGACCACTTGGCTCCAAAATGAACAGTGGGTTCAATTTGCGGGGGCGGGGGGGAGAGTCCAACCAGTTGTTTGTGATCCTATAGACAAAACAATTATCTCAGATTGACCTTCTGCATTCTCTAACTGGCGGCTGGGGGGCAGTGTGGACCCTGCCAGGGACAGTCATCATCTGATTGCCCGCCTCTTTCCCCCCACTTCCTACCCCCCTCCAGCTGGGGGAGAACCCCCCACCTCTGTGGGTGAAAAGATGGCAATCCGTGTCTATAATCAGGAGCAGACACAGACACACACAGACACACAGACACACACACACACACACACACACACCATAAACCTCTCTCATACACACACAGAGGACATAAAAACACTTGTAAAGAAACACATAAAGCTGCACAAATTATCATTACAGCTTGAGCTGTGTACACAAGGGCCAAGGGGGCAGGAGTGATGGAGTGAGAGGAAGGGAGGGGGGAATCGAGCCATCTTCCTGGGCAGAGCAGGGGGTGCTGGTCCCCAGGCAAGCTGCCTGGTGGCCCTGTGTGTCCCTGCTCTGGGCTCCCTGGAGGGAAGGGGGAGCCACAGAGACCCTTCCCCAGTTCTCACCCCCACTGCAGGGCCAAGATGTGGGTGCTAGGGAGGGATGTTGCGGGCTCCCTCCCCCATCACCCCCCTCCCCCCGTACCGACAGGGAGGCCCCTCATCTGACCCCTGGGGGGTGACTCAGGGTGGGAAGGGTGCTGGGTGGGCAAGGGCAGGCAGGGGGCCATTGCCCAAGTTCCCCAAGGGCCCATCCATCAATCGAGCGGAGATAATCAGAGTGCTCAGCCGGCCCAGGACACTGATTACTCTCTGGGCACCATAAACACAGAGAATAAATCTGGGAAGGGGCCGGGTAGGAGGGCGTCTCGGCAGCAGGGCTGGCCACCCTGCCTGAGAAGGGAGAGGAGGCCCATCCATCATTCTGCGAGATGTAGCTATCTAGGCCAATGAGGTGAGGACAGTTCGGGGGGTGGGGGAGGTGGGCAATCATAATAAAATAATCCAGTGCAGTGCGGCTGTTCTGCTCTGATCTTATTTACACCCGAGAGAAGCCTGGCCCTGCCTCTGCTCCAATTTTTACCCAGGAGCCACCGCCAAAGGCTTATGCCATTGACTCAAAACCCTCGAAGGACGCCTGACCCACAGGGTAGAGAAGAAGGGCAAAGAGGTGGCTTGGCTCAAGACACAGGTGGGCATCTGTAGGCCCTGGGCCCTGACACGCACTAAGGGTTTGGATGGGCGTCAGGTGGGTCTCAGGCCTCCATCCTACTATTGCTTCCAAGCATTTCCTGGGCACAGGGCAGACTCCAGCCTCAGGAACCAATCGCAGAGCTTTGGCCTGTGTCTGGGCCACAGAGGCTCTGCCGTAATTCAAGCTAACGGAGCATGGATAATCTAGAACAGCAGAGGGTCTAGGAGGAATTTCTCTTTGGCATCGAAACATATCAGGTGACTGTTTGGCAGCCCAGTTACCTTCCTAATTAAGCAAGTTTGTGAGGCCTGAGCCCACATGGTGACCTGCAGGGGTCAGGGTGTGCTGAGGGGAGCATCGGCCCCGGGTCACCATCGAGAGGACAGTCCGCGTGTGAGCTATCTGGAGGTCACTCAGTCCTCGGCCACGACCCTGGAAGGCGTTTTGATCTTTCTGCTCCCATGACCCTCTTCCCTGGGATAGTTCTCTACCCCTGCCGCGAGACCGCGAGGCTGCCATGCCTCTGTGCCCAGCCCCCTGTTCTGAACCTGCCTGGGGCAGAGGAAGCACCAGCCCTTTCATCCCAGGGGATCCAAGCAGCCAGTACAGGTGAACACCCTAAATCCTCCCCATCACTCCAGGCAGGGACTCCTCCCTTGCCATTTTTTGGGAATCTCTGGGTGAGGGCAAGGGAGACCAGAACCTCCCAGAAGCTTCGGATGGGCTCTGACATAGGATCAGCTTGCTGAGCTGTGGACCCACCCAGGGCCCAGGGACAGCCTGGGAACACCGGCTGGGGGTAGTTCCCAGTGGCTTCTTTGGGAGAAGCTAGTACCCCCTGGCTCTAGTCTCACGGTGCAGCATGGGAGGAGGCCCCCATGTGGCGGCAGTGATGCCCCAAAGCTCAGGGGATGAAAGAGTGATGATAGCGAGACACTTCTCTCCAGCATAGCCACATCAACACTCCCAAGACGTAACAGTGACTGCAGTAGGATCCACCAGGAGTGTAATGACTGTGCTTCTAGTACCTGTAAGGTATCTAAAGGATACAGTAGTGATGACCACCGAGACTCTGATGATAAGCACTGATAGCTCCCCATCAGGTTCCCCCCGCACCATCAAAGGGAACAGGGGGGTGAGCACTATGCAGGGGTGGTGGGCATTCTGGATGCAAGGTCCTGTGTTTCTCCCAGGCTTGGTAAGCTGTCTCTCTCCATCGCCAGTCCACCCGCTTAGCTAAGTGGTATGATCATGGACATTGGGCCTGACTTCTTGGCTCTGCCACTTAACTAGTTAGTAAGTCACTTGTGTGACCATTGGCAGGTTACCTAACCTCTGCTGGGCCTCATCTTTCCTCATGTTAAAAAAAAAAAAAAGAGAGAACAGATGTACCTTCCACATGAGTTGTTATGAAAATTAAATAAGTTATTACATGTAAGAAGTTGACGACAGTGTCTGCCACCCAAGTACTCTCAATAAAAGTTCATTATTACTATCATTGTCATCAACTGTCCAAACGACCAACCATGTATCCAGCTGGCATCTAGTAGCAGCCCCTGATGTGGCCAACCTGTACTAGGCCCTGGGGACACTGAGATCCATCAGTAACGGACGTTGTCCCTTTAGAGCTCTCGGTCTTGGGGAGATGGTAAGTCCCAGGCCTGAATGACCACCTAGCAAGACGCGGAGTGGTTAGTGGCACGGAGTGGCCCGGATGAGGTGCGAGAGGGCTTTGAGATGGGAGAGGTTATCCCCAGCCGGGGGCGGGGGGTGGGTCAGGAGGCTTCATGGTGGAAGTGGCTCTTAGGTCAGTATTTAGATACGGGAAGTAAGGCGGGGAAACCTGGGGCGTGAATACAGGGGTGTGTGGCTGGGCGGGCCTGGCCTTCAGGGGAGGGCAGTGAGAGATGAGCCAGGGAGGGGGCAGCGAGCAGATTCTCCGGGCCTGTGAGTGTCTTTGTCACGTAGGCTTTAGGTCCATCCATCCAAGAAGCCGTGTGGGCAGATGGGAGCCAGAGAGCCAGGAGTCATGGGCCCCTGCCACAGTCCTGGGAGCAAGGGCGTTGCAAGCAGCCCCTCCCGAGGTGGGGCCCACAAGTGGTTACAAGGCTGGCTTGGCTCTGAGGCACCTTCGCGAACTTCCTCTGTCCTGGCAGCTGACAGCAATTGCCCGCAACCCACCAGGACTGAGGGAGGGGTTGCTTGGGATACTCCCTGCTCAGGGCCCAGAGAGTCGAGTGCATGGAAGCAGCCTCAGGCAGTCCTACTTGGGGCCTGCACTCCAGACCAGCGGTCGCCTAGGGCCTTCCCGGGCAGCTCCAAGACCCCGTACAGGTCTCCACTCCCCTTGCCTCCAGAGCCAGGCTGACTCGCGTCTGCCCAAACAGACCGGCCCTCCTATCTCGGCTGACTCACTTGGCGGGCACACCAGTTCATGTGCCAAAGCGTGGGCTGGCCTGTGTGACCCTCCATGGGAGCACACAAGTGAGCTCGTGTGTGCTAAGAACTAGTTCTTTGGGCCTGCTGCTCACTTTCCTCTCCACAAGACTGAGCTCCTGAGATGGGGCAGGGTTCCCTTTGCTCTGGTCTTGTTTTCATGGTGCCTGAGCCCTGGTGGTATTCTGGTGACCAGCAGGTATGCAGGATTGCAGGGGAAAGAAATCAAGATAAAGCAGGAGGAGAAGGCGCAGATGGAGAGGAGAGGGGCTGTCAACAGGGACTAGAATCTGCAAAGCAAGAAATAATCCCGGCTTTGGTGAGGAGAACCCCAAGAGGGGACCCATGGCTCCATCACAGTGACCGTGGGCAAGTTACTCCACCTCCGGGAGGGATGTGAGACCAGCAAGCTCCTGCCAAGGCTGTCAGCTGCCACAAGTGCATCTTTAGGGGAGGAAAGAAATTTCTATTGTGGGGTCCCCAGGTCTCCACCCCACCTTCTGGGCAGAAAGATGGGCCAGGATTCAGGCCGAAGTGGCTGTGAGGAATCCAGACTCCCTCTCTGCTGCTAGCACGTGTCTCTCAGACTTAGGGGTAAGGGTGGGCTGCTGCCCTGTCCCGCAAAGGCCCTCTGCCCCAGAACGGTGGTTTGCTGAGCTTCTGGGCCAGGTCCTGCCAGACAAAGCGGACTCCTAGGAAGAGCCCTGGCGGAGAGCTGTGTCCTTCTCCCCTTCAGGCAGGGGATAGAATTGGGGGGCCCAAGGGGGCAGAAAGGAGTGTTTCCAGCCTTGGGGAACACACATTCCAGGAGGCATTCCACTTAAGCCCATAGATCAAACTCAAACTCCCAATGGGACGTTCTTGTGCCTGTGGCCACTGGCCTGATTTGCTTCCTGGGCCACGCCTGCAGCTGTGTCCCAGCGGAGCTACCAGCCAGTGGAACTAATGTCCTCTAATGAGATCCGGGCCAGAGTGGCCGGGCGGGTTTTATTGTCTGTGGCTTGGTAATGAGACTCCTCATAAACTGGAAATGAAACTGGGGTCTGCACAGACCAGAGCCGGGTGGGGAGTGGCCTGGGAGAAGGAGTTGGCTCTGCCTGCCAAATCTCAGCCCCTTCCCCTCTGCGGCCCCAGGCCAGTCCACAAGCTCTCCGAGGACCACTCTCTGCCCCCCCGTGACTGCCTGCGCCCTGGGGCTCCGTGCTCATACCCCAGAGCCCTGCCCTCGTCTCAGGCCAGATCTCCAGGGGGTGATGCTCTAGCTTCTAGAAAGACACCCTTCCCTCCCCTGCCTTCCCCCCAACTCCAGCCGTTCGGTTGCTGGGCGTCCTGTACTGTGGTGGGGACCTGGGATCCATGGTCAGCTCTGGCTGGGCCACCCTCCGACCCATGTCCTCACTTATCCCTCACTTCCCTAGGGAGCTCTGGCTTGTGGTAGGGGGAGAGTAGTGGTGGCTGGCGAAGTGCATGACCATCTCACTGGACTCGCCCTATCATGGCCTGGCTCAACCTCTGCTGTAATGTGTCCATCTCAGCCTGTTTCAGCTCCCTCAATCTACTGGGAGATCTATTGGGGGTCAGAGGACCCAGCACCCGACTTGGCCACATTAGCTGGAGGTGGTCAGCAAATTACTAAGCTGACTCACTTTCCTCATCTGTAAAATGGAAGGACCAGGAATACCATTCACATGGGGTTACTGGGAGGATCAGCTGGAACCATGAGCTGTCAAGAGGGCCACAGACATTTTTATTTTTAGTGGTGAAAGGATTCTATCTGCAACAGGATAAACCGGAAGAGGCTTTTCTGCCAGCGAGAAGGGGGTGACGCCAGGAGGGATTCTCGATCTGGCTGTACCATCCTGCCAGATGAGTGGACTGCTGGAGACAGGGTCTAGTGGCCCACCCTTCCCCCAAATGCAGAATTCTGAAGGAGGGCAGGGGCTGAGTCCCAGGCCCTCTCTGCCAGCCCCGGTTTCTACCCCAGCCAGAGCTCCAGATGGACAACGGAGCCTCGCTGCGGCGTAGCCAGGGAGTGAGGCGGGTGCCCGGGAGAGCCCCTGGTGCTGCGCTGCAGAACAAAGGCCACAGAGCACCTGCTGTGTGTGCGAGTCCACGACTACCAGGGTCGGGCTCATACAGGTGCCTGGAGCCCACCAGGCCCCCTGAGCCCCTAGGGCTGCTGCAGCCTCCGCCATTGTTTCCAGGTTGGGGGGGGGGCACCCTGAACAGCTCGTGGCTGGCGACCAGGGCAGTGAGGTCAGCACCGGGCAGGCAGCTGAGTGGCTCTTCCTCAGGGGAGTACAGAGGTGGCACTGCCCCGCCGGCAGATGCAGAGGGGGCCGTGACCACTCAGAGGAAAGGCACGGAGCATGGAAGCAGCTGCCACTTCGCTGCCCATTTTATCACATGCCTGCAACGCGCTCAGCACTTTTCATACCTTACTGTCAGTTTAATCTTTACAACCTCCTTTGAAAGCTGTACTCACAGAAACCCATTGTACAGATGGAGAAAACTGAGGCCTATGAAGTAAACTTAACCAAGTCTACTCAGCTAGCAATTTGTCGAGCTGGGATTCAAACCCAGTTGACCTGGCTGTACTTTGCTGGGCGGCCAAGATGGGGTGCTCCCCAGGCTGCAGGGAGAGCAAGCAAGCTGTATGCCATTATCTGTTGACTAGGGCCTGGGGTCACTGCTGCTGCCCTGCCCTAGGGCCGTGCTCTAGAGAGGCACAGATCCCATGAGCTCCTGAGAATACATATCACTGCCCCCCTTCGCCATCCAAGGATAAACCTTGGGATTATCCATTGCCCTAAAGAGCCTACAGCCTGCCGTCAGGAAGACTTTCTTTGTGTCCTTATTGGGTCTCTCCTGTTATACCAAGTTCACCTCTCCTTGTGGAATGGGTCAGGGTTCAGATGTTAGGCTTGATGTGTCTTCTTTCCATCTATGTTTTCTCTTTCCCCATCTCCCAAATCAGCACATAGAATCCAGAGCTTCAAGGGTTAACTGGACTAAAGGGTGTTATCTCCAACTCAGGGCATTCCCTCTGCAAGGTGAAACCTGCTCAGATCTTAAGTTACCTCCTGGCCCAGCCAGCACATCTGCTGTTTGCTTCGCAGACCTGGTCTCTATGGAGAGGGGCGGGCATCACAGGGGAGAAGCAACTGCCCGCCAGCCTGGGGCACAGGGTCCTGGGCTCCCAGGATGAGCCCTCTTCCCCTTCCACCAAGGGGGCTCCCAAGTTCTGCTGCACAAGCCAGGTGTCTCCAGGCACATGTATGTTGCCGACCCGGGCACACATATGGTTCTGCAGGGCTCTTTATGGAGGACCAAAACCCACACTCGTGGCCCTTTTTAAATGCTCAGAGTATGCCACCTTCGCCCCCCAGATGATCCCCTTGCTCCCCAAGTATTCATACAGGAAGCAAAGATGCCAAATCAGTAGCTGAAAACCTATCTCTCAGGGACCCTCCCAGCCTTGCAGGGGTCTCAAGAAGCTGTGGGACAAGCCAGGCCCCAGTGAGCAGCAGGTTCCAGATGCTGTTTGCCAGCGAGACAAGAGAGTAAAGTCTCTCCAGCTGAGCACCTCCCTGTGAGCATGCGGAGGTCCAGTCTAAAGCCAAGGACAGAACAGGAATAGCAACCCGTGTAGAGGCTGCCCACCCCCCAAAGGACCCGACAGCCCATCTTGGAAGGAGCTGGCTGAGGGCAAATCCTAGGTCTCTTCCCAAAACCGCCTCCCGGACACTGACATCAACACAAGCATTATCAAGGCTCAGAGCTACTCACAAAATCCTAGTTGGAAAGACTTAAGAAATCAGTTACATGTGACTATCCACCTGCTATCTATTGATGGCCCCAGGCCTGCGGTGACCCACACATGCCAGTGAACAACACCTCCTTGCCCTCGTGCCCATGGCTCTGCAGGGGCACAAGGCATTGTAGATAACCAACACAAGCACACAAAGCCTTGCACACGCGTGTGTGCGAGTACCCACTCGACACTGATGGCGAGACAATATGCAGACTGTCAGAACCACTACAGCCTAACTCCCATAGCTGGCTACTGTCCATCCCAGCCTGGCACCCTGGCCAACATGCAAAGTTAAAAAAACAAAAACAAAAACAACCGAACGGACAACACAACAACAGTAAAGCAGGTGAATACACAGGCCCCCTCTCTGTCTCTCCCCCAGGTAGGAGCCATTCAAGTTACCAGGTTAACCAGGAAAGGTAAGATCAGGAAAATCCAAGGTATATTCACACCTCCCTTGGGTGTTTTCTGTTTGTGCCGAACAATGAACATTAGTCAATGCTAAACAATGGCAGTATCTAGACACAGCAGCTGGGGCAGACCCTCTGCCCGAACCCCCACCCCCTCATGCCGGCCCACTGGCTCAGCCGTCAGCACTAGGGTCCTGTTGGCTGGTGCCACCATCCTGGCAGCATTCAACTGGGTCCTGGGTCAGGAAGTGGCCACCGAGGTGGATTCACTGTGTAAAGCCGGGTGGCCGAGGAGGGAACTAATACCATTCTTTCAGCCCGCGTGGGACCACAAGGGGCCCCCCTGCCCCCGAGCCACAGATATTCAGGCTCAGAGATGCCTTCTCAGCTGCTCTGCCGGGGCTGCTGGGTCCAGACTCTGCAATATCTTCTCCTCCCCTCCAGCTTTGGCTATTAGGCCCTGAATCTGATTCCGAGACACTCTCCATAGCGCAGCCTCCAAAACGGGCACGAGACTGCTGTTCACACACGCTGTAATCCCCAGGCCAGCAGAATTGGTTTTGCCATAATGTCCTGCCCAGCAAGCCTGAGCACATCGCCTTCTGTGAGAAATGGGGAGAGAGGGAAAGGGCCCAGCTGCTCTGACACTCTGAGTTTCGCAGGAAACCACCTTCTGGGAGCTCTGTACAGACTGCAGAGAAGGGGTGTGCGGTGGCGGCCCGACAGGTCTTCCGAGGGTGTGCATGACACCTGGGGTGTGTGTGCTCTCTCTAGACAAAAGGTTTGGGGAAGCCAATTAGGGAGGGTGTGGTGTAGGTGGGACACCAGCTCTCCGCACCTGCTTCAAAGGTAGGTTCTCTGTCTCCCTCCAGGGCTCCTCCGGGCCCTCTTTAGGGTGCAGTTCCCAGGCCCTACTGGCCCTCTCCTCGGAGCTGACCTGTAGGAACTGTTATCTCAGAAGCTTGTGGGGCTTCACCGCCCAGCCTGGTAAAGTCTGTGTTGTAAAAACATACTTCTGTGTTTACACGTCAATAGCCAGATTGGGAATGTTGTGGGGTTTTTTTGTTTGTTTGTTTTTTAGTCAGGGGGTCATCATACACTCTGGGGGCTGCCCCCACCTGCTTTCCCCCAGAGAAGTCCTGGGTCGGTGCTCCCTGACACAGCCCAGGAGAACCCAGAAAAGAGCATCAGTCTGGCAAGTCCCCAGAGAGGAGCAGCAGTGAGCACTCAGGAGGGAGCCGGGGTGTGTGTGTGTGTGTGTGTGTGTGTGTGTGTGTGTGTGTGTGCGTGTGCGTGTGTGTGTGTGTGTGTAGAAAGTGGGGTGTGGGCAGGCAACTTCTGAGCCTACCAGCCTCCATCCAAGTGTCAGATGGGCACCACCATACCCCCTGCCTCCCTTTGCAGGGGACCAGGGGCACCGGCTCAGGGTACAGGAGCTTGGCCGATCGGGGAATTCTGGCTGCCCCTGATGCTGGCCAGCCATGACAATGACAGTCAATCAAGGAGTGCTTATGAAATGCCTGTCTGAGCTGGGGTTCTAGGTCTGCATCCTACCCCTCAATCTGGATTTTTGGTGGGGGTAGCGTCTACACTTGAGTTAGGTGGGAGTGCCATCTCCCTGGCCCCACTCCTTGAGTGAGCAGGCTTCCAGCAGGCACCCCCCCCCCAAGAAATAATTAACCACTGTGTATCACAAAGCTGGGGGAAAGAGAACAACAAAAGGAGGGGAGGATGGGGGTGAGTTCATTCTTTTCCCCCAAACCTTCCCACTCTTTGTCCGACCAGAATTAGGTTAACCCCTGGCGTGCCAAACCAACTAGAGCTCTCCCAAAGCTCTCCTTTCTCTAGAATCCTGGTGTGGACACTATGCGGTTAAGGGTTCCCAGAAGCCCAAACCCCCAGTGGTCAGGGGAGTCTTAGGTAGGGCCTGAGCTCCAGTTGGATTCCCAGGAGGTCCCGTGTGAGAGGAAGACCTCTCACTCCCCATGACCACCCTGCCAGGGATGGGACTAGTCAGGCCCCTGGAAATGGGCAGTGCCCCCTCCCCCCCCCCACACCTAGCAGGGCAGCACCCCACAGGCTGTAGGGGCGGGGGCACCGTTGTGCTGGCTTCTACAAAGTGCTTTCGATGCCATCAGCCACTCAGCGAGATCTGTGGAGCCTTGGCGGTAGGCTAGTGGCAGAAAGGGTACAGAACTGAATGAGGCCAGGTTCCTGCCTCCCAGGGGTGCACCCCGGCCTGCAACTCGGCAGCCGGGTTGGCCTCTGGGTAACAACACACCAGCCCAAAAGTCTGCGGCATCGCGGGCATCTCCAACGGGCCGCTGCCAGCGATCCGGTATTCTCACCCCATCGGAGCTGGTCTGTCTGTACTCCGACCCCTTATTCTGCCACCCTAAGCCCAGACCACGTGCTCCAGCCAAGCCCCCTCCCTCCCCCCGCCAAAACCCCATCTAGCCCAGGCGGGAGCGGGAGACCGGCTCAGATTTCTTCCCAGAGGGGTGGAGGAACCCCCACCCCCACCCCGACCCCCGCTGGTGTCACCAGCCACCGTGGGAGCTGGGTAGCTTCCCCAGGGACACAAAGGGTTAAATCCAGGCGAGGGGACTCGGTCGGATTTGCCTCCTAAACGCATTTTCCAGTTCATTCCCCAGCACAATACGCCGCCGGCCGGTCCCAGCCTCCGCCCCCACCGCACCCGTCAGATGGGCCACCGCGGGCCACCCCAGGGTCGGGCGTCGGGTTAACCCCTCGGCCGCCGGCACCTCGGGGAAGGACACGAAGGGGCATCTCGGGAAAGTGGGTCATGCAGCCACCTGGCTGGCACCAAGCCCGCGGCGCTTCCTGGGCTGGGGGGGGGGTTGCAAACTGGGAGTGGAGTTCCGAGGTTAAGTCCAGCTCGCGCAAGGCCGGGAGGTTGCGAGCCCGCGCGGCCCGGGCCTCACCCACCGGGAGAGGAACCGCAGGTGAGCGAGAAGCTGCCTCTGACGCAGGAGCCGGCTCTCGGCGCCCGCGTGGGGCTGCGTGGGGCGGGAGGAGGCGCGAGCGCGCGGAGCCGTCTGGCAAAGGGGCCGGGGACAGAGACGAAGCCCCCCTGCCATCCTCCAGACCCACAGCCCACCGCCTTCGAGAGACTGACGCCCTCCCCCTGGGGCTGTTGTCTCATACCCTGAGACGGAGATTACGGTGATTATTTTGCATTTATGTAACATACAGTGTTTCCAAACTGCTTCCCGAGCTGAGAGCTGGTTATTAAATAAACAGAACGCTATTACATATTGTTATTTTTGTGAAAAACTGAACGGAATAAAGTGCTTTCTTGCCATACAGAGACGTGCATCCGACCGCTTCCCTGCAGGGCAGGCTGTTGGGCTTCTCATCCTCTCTCTCCGCCGTGCCACCCGCACCCCCCTTACCTAAGCCGTGACCCAACTTTTCTGGCTCCTTTCGCTGCCTATAACCCAGACGTGCCCGCCATCCAGCTCCCAGCTCCGGGAAGGCACTGGAATGGGGGGGGGGGGGAGCGGTAAAAAAGGCAGAGGCGGAACGGAACGCGCTTACCTGGGAGGAAGAATGCGGTCAAGCCGAGAGCGAGTCCCCACCAGCGTCCAGCGGCGCCCGCAAGCCCCATCCGAGCCATCGGGGTCCGGGGGTCCGGCGAGAGGGGCCGCGAGGAGAGCGCTCCCCGCGCTCCAGAAACCAGCCCGGAAGACGAAGGCCGATCGCTGCCGGCCGGCGGGCGCTCCGAGGATCCAGGTCAGCCGCAGCCGTCGTCCGGGGCGGGGTGGGCTGGGTGCGATCGGCGCGGCCGCAATCCCGGCCCCGGGCCGCCGGCGGCTCAGAGGCTCGGTGGATGCCCGCCGCAAGTTGCACGAGTCATGCCCCCTTCTCCTCCTCCGCTCTCCTCCCGGCGCCGGTCCCCGCCCTCTTCTTCCACGCAGAGCCCGGCTGGGGAGAGGGACCCACCCCCGGCGCGCCCGGCTGCCCCGCTGCGCTGCGCGGGCTCCCGGCCCCCGGCGCGCTCACACCCTCCCGCTCGGCTCCAACTTGCAGGCGTCCATGGCCGGCCGTCCTCCGAGGGCGGCGGGCGGGAGGCGCGGTGGGCTCGGGGCCCAGGCGGCGGGCGGCCGCGCGGCTCGGCGGCTCGGGCGGTGCGGCTCCGCGGGCGGAGGGCGAGCCGGGTGCGCCGCGCGTCCCCCCCCACCCACCCCGCGCCGCCGCCGCTGCTCGCGCTGCCGGGTCCCGGCGATCCGCAACAATGTGGAGCTGCCTGGGCGCCGAGCCGCGCCGCGCTCGCCGCTCTCGCTCTTTCTCTCACTCGCCGAGCTCCAGCCTCTCAGCCGCTCTCCCCGTGATGTCAGACCGAGGGGGAGGGGTTAGCGTTAACCCCCTCCTGGCTCCCGACGCGCGGCCCGCGCCCGCCCGGCCCCGGCCCCGGTCCCGGCCCCGGCCCCGGCCCGGCCGCGCGCACCTTCCGACCCCCGGCGGAGGCGGGTCCCCCGCGAGGGCTGCGGGGTCCGCCGAGGCCCACTGGCTCGGGAGGTGCCCCTTCGGTCGCCTTCCCGCCCCGGGAGGGCTGGAGGGCTAGCCGCCCTCCTCCTCGCTGACAAAGGGAGGCAGTGACCCCTAGCGGCCGGAGTGGGGGGGAGAAGCTGCTCGGTGGAGGTGGAGTTAAGATGGGGCGGGCGGAGAGGCGGGGGGGGGGGGGGGAATGGGCCGTGGAGGAGGGAGCGTGCAGTATGGAGACTACTGGATCTGGCAAAGTCCAGCTGAAAGGGAATCTACAGGCCCTCTACTCCAACCTTGGCCCCATTTTACAGATGCGGAAACAAAGGCCCAGAGGAAGGGAATGCTACTCGCTCAGGGGCACAAGGGCAGAAAGTGGCCGACTTGGACTGAACCCCACAGCCAGAGCTCCCCTCTCCTCTGCATCACCTGAATGCTGAATGGAGAGGCAGCTATGCGGGGACCGACGGGAAGCTGCCAGAGAAGTCGTTGGTGGGCAACCGTGGGTGAGATGGTGCCACTGAGGTTTCTGGTCTTTTCTAATTTCCCCTCCCTTTGCAGGGTTTCCTTTCCCGAAACTGAAGCCCCCTCCCCTCCTGAAACCAGCGGGAAACCGAGCTCAGCTCCCTTTGCCAGAACCTTTGTTTTGGGCGATTTGCAGGAATCCCGGGAAAGTGACCCATCTAGTCAGTGTCCGAGGCAGGCCAGGGACTCTCCGCCGCATCCCGTTCACCACCCACCACATCCGGGTGTGGTTGGCTTCGTGCCAAGGCGGCTGGGCCCTTTGGGGCCCTTGGCAGCACGAAGCCTGCCCTCTGCGCCTTCCCTCTGGATCTCCTACCCTCATCCTCCACCCTGGGAGGAGGCAGACAGGCACACAGTTTCCCACTAGGGAGGAACAAGTTCTCCCCAGATGCCTGACCAGATGATGCGCCCTTTGCCCATTGCTGCCGTTTGTCCAGCTGGCGGGAGCAGTGGGGTTGGATGGAGAAGATGAAGGCAATTTATATCTGATAATATATAAATTCCAGTTCCTGGGTGGCACCACTTTCTCACCATTGGGGATCTGGCCCTGGAGCGTCTCTCCTTTTCCTGCTGAAGTGGTCTAATTTGGCACTCACATGGATGTTTGTGCCCTCATGTGCACGTCTTTTACATTTAACAAATACGATCGAGCTTTCTTTGTACCAAGCACTGTGCCAGGCTTGGGGATGTCGAGACACCCTCATTGCCCTAAAGGCACACAGTCTAGTTTGGGGGGCAAAGAGGGAAGACAGATAAAGAAACATATTATAAATAAGTATTTCCTGTGTGTGGTGTGTCCAGAGGTGAGTACCCAGGATTTGGTGGGTTTCGGAGAAAGTGCCCCGTGCAGCCTGGGGAGGGGGGATGGGGATCAGGGAAGGCTTCTGGGGAGAAGGGACACAGAAGGGGCTGGGTGAGTCATCTAACAGACAGATGTGTGCTGGAGTGAGGAGGCATTCAGGAGACTGGATTTCGGATGGGGGGAGGTCTGTAGAAGGAAAGGCACAAAGACCAGCAACAGCTGGGTGAGTGGGACACACACACACTGGTTCTAGCCTGAGACTTGGGAAAAGGAGAGGCCTGTGGATCTGTGAATGCCTGGGAGCCCCCAGAATGGTTTTATGCTGGGCAATGTCTTATCAAATTTGATTTGTGGTAGCCCGGTCCAGCGGCCAGGCACCTCCCCTCTGGTCCTTGGGTACTTGTAAGGGCCATGGCCAAGTTGGTTCATTGCTGTGTCTGAGACTCTTCCTGGTGCGTTGTAGGAGCTGAATGGATGGGTTTGAGGGGGCAAATCCAGATGCACCAGTACCCACTACTTCGCTGCTCATGTTCTCCTACCTCTTCATCCTTGGGTGAGGCTTCTCTGATCTGCTCTTAAATGAGCTTCCAGAGAGGATGTGTCTGGGGGTAGGCATGGCTGCCTGGGGATAGGTTGGATGGAGAACATGAAGGCAAATAAATGAGAGAGTATGATCATTCACTCATCGCTTTTAAACAAGCCCCCAAAATGCAAAGCACCAACGTAGATGCCGTGGAGCCAGAACACACTGAGGGGAGGGGGTAAAACGTAATGGTCAAGCACTTGGGACTCTGGAGCTAGATTGCCAGGATTTGATTCCTTAGACCGCCCCCCTCTGCCACCCAGTAGCTGTGTGTCCTTGGGCAAGTCACTTAACCTCTCTGTGCTCAGGTTCCTCATCTGTAAAATGAAGGGAAGTGTAGCCCCTACTTCATGGGGTTGTGAGGATTCAATGAGTTGAACAACATGAAGCACTTGGGAGAGTGCCTGGTGTATATACAGAACTGTTTAAGTGTTAGTCATTGTTAAAACTGTAATCTCTCTCCCCACATCCAATTTTGCTCTTCTCTGCCATGGTGCCAGGGGGATATATGAATCTTTAAAACCTTTATTTTGAAGTAATTTTGGATTTACCAAAGAGTGGCAAAGACAGAACCAAGTTTCCATGTGTCCTTCACCCAGCTTCTTGTGATGTCAATGTCTTCTATGTCCACAGTATATTTGTCGAAACTAGGAAATTAGCATTGGTATAATACTATGCATTGAACTACAAAATTTATTGGATTTCTCATTTTTCTACCGATCTCTGCTCTATGTGCAGGGATCCAATCCACAGCATCACATTGCATTTAGCAGTGGATTGTGTTCTATTGCAAATGAGCAGGTCCCTGTGCCCGAGAACACTTCCTTGGCCTGTCAGCCGGTGAGGCCTGTGTCCAGTCCTCCTCGAGGTCTGTGGGGCCTCATCTTATCCAGCGCCAGGGCATAGAGTAGGAGCCACGGGCTTTCCTGAGGTTCCGTGAGGCTATCAGACTCGCATTCTTGGCCTTTGCCCATGCTGTTCCATCTGCACTGATGTGCTCTTCCTCTTCCTTTTGTCCAGCCACTTATTTTGGAGGGCTCAGTTTACCTGTGTCACTTCCCCAGAGCAGCTCCCTCTGCCCTTTAGACCAGGCAAGTCCCCTCCTATATGCTCTCACAGCTCCCTTGCATGCTATAACCCTTCTGTCATTGCTTATAATACTTGATTCTTTCCTTCCCGGGTTCTCAGCCCCTCCAGGGCAGACCATGTGGGTCTTGTCTGCTCTCTCCCTAGCACCTCGAATGTGCCTGACACTTGGTGGGCACTCAGCGAAAATGTGTGGACTGACAACCTCACATCCTGGGCCACTTTCTACCAATCGCTTTCCTCTCTGGGCTTCAGTCGTCTCATCTCAGACCAAGGAGTTTAATCTGTTCAGCGGCTTTCAAATTGTGTTTCGAAAGCCCTAGCAATTTCCTGGGGTCTCCACTCCCTGCCTCATTAGGAGCCGTGTTTAAAAGCACCTTGTTTTCATGCTCTTTCAATGTGCGGCTTTTGAGGAAGGTTCTTTTTAATGGATTCTGCTGCTTAAAAAGTTTGATCCCCCCCCGCCCCCCGACACATCATTTCATTATATATTCTGCACTGCATATATAGTTGACCCTTGATCGGAGGTTAGGGGCACCAACTTCCCGCATGGTTGAAAATCTGCATATGACTTTTGACTCCCCCCAAATTTAACTACTGATAGCCTACTGTTGACCAGAAGCCTTATGGATAACGTAAGTGGTCGGTTAACACATTTTGTAAGTTCTATGTATCATATGCTGGATTCTTACGATCAAGTAGAGAAGAGAAAATGTTATTAAGAAAATCATAAAGAAGAGGAGCTACATTTACAGCCCTGGACTGTATTTATTGAAAAAAATCCATGTGTAAGTGGACCTGTGTAGTTCAAACATGATTTTCAAGGGTCGACTGTAGTTGCATTATTTCAGAATTCTGTGATTTATTTTTTCTGCAGGCCGCAGTGAGCCATGGAAGGTCTCTGAACAGAGAAGCACTTATTGGGGGCTGCTGGAGCTGTGCTTTCCAGAGATGAATCTGGCAATATCGTGGGTAGGACGGACGGAGGACTGGTCAGGGAGGGAGGGGGGGAGCGCGGAGATAGAGTTGTTGTGGGAGCCAAGCGAGGAGAGAATTTCTTGCAGGAGGAGGTTCCCAATAGTATCTGATGCTGCAGAAAGCGGGTGGGGATCAGAAGGGGGTCATTGGGGGTGCCTTGGTGGCTCCGGTCATGATCCCAGGGTCTTGGGATGGAGCCCGGTGTTGGGCTCCCTACTCAGCAGGGAGTCTGCTTCTCCCCCCTCCTTCCCCCTGCTTGTTCTCTCTCTCTCTGTCAAATAAATTAATTAATTAAAAAAAGGGGGGGTCTTTGGAAATGGTGGCAGAAACACCAGTGACCTGTGAGAGTGGTGTTGGTGGTAAGGTCAGGACAGAACCGGGGATCGGAGTGGCAGGAGAGGCAAATGGAAGGTGGCCCAGCAGAGGCAGCAGGTGTCCACCCTGCTCTGGAGAAGTTTGGTGGTGGACAGAATGAGTAACATGTCTCAGAATCTTAGAGAGGTTTAGCATGACAGAGACCAAGGGGCTTCTTTCCCCTCTTTTTGCTGGGAAATCCAAAGCTACTGAGCCTCTTACAGGCAGAGGGAAAGGGGCTAGTGAACAGTGCAATTTGGAGAAGCAAGTGTGAGCCGTAAAAGAGGGTGCCCTCCGGGAGGAGGCGAGGGTGGTGGCCCTGGGGTGGAGGTCAGCCTTGGAAAAGAAAGGCCTTACCTTTCTTTGAGCCTGGAGGCAATGTGAGGAGAGCAGTGAAGAGGGAAGTTTTGGGGTGGAAATCAGGGAAGTTAATGATTAGGTCCTTGCATGAGGTAGGAGCTGAAGTTACCTGCACAGAGATGAGAGGTGGTTTCAGACCTAGTAAAGGAGAGGCCGAAGGAAGTGGGAAGGAGGTAGGATGAGCAATCTTCCAAAACCCGAAGGGAAAAGGAGCAGGCCTAGTCTGTGTGCCTTCGTCGAGGAGAATCAGCACCAGTGGGCATCCGTGTGGGGGAAGTCGGTTTTGGTTGAGTCTGGGAAGACTGTTGAGGGAACCGGCAATGGAATGAAATCCCTGTCTCCTTTCAGACTGAGGCCCCGGGGCCACGAAGGGGCATTGCTGGCCATGGGATTCTTGCCCTGGTGTGAAGTGTGGCCCGCAGGAATCCCACATTCCCTCCTGGCTCCGAGGCTTGATGACTGCAGGAACAGCAGCCCACTCAAAGGACAGGCACGGGGACTCACCTTTGTCCCCTACTCCGCGGCTGGGGGCCGTGACCAGACAGAGATCAGCCCCGAGGAAGGTGCCATCCCCAGGAAACTGTCCCAGAGCCCTCCCTCAGCTTCCATGGGCTCTTTCAGAGAGGCAGCTGTTGGGTTTGGACAGGACCCAAAGTCAATACAATAGTGACTTCCCCTCCCGGCCATAGTCCAGGCCCCTCTATGTCATTTAGTAATTGGCTAATAAAGCTCACTTTGATGTGAGGGGGAGCCCTATTAAGAAGTACCCAAGATCCCCCCAATACCCAGAAATCTGCTCATAGAAGATAAACTTGAACATATATTAGAGTGGTATGCCGAATGGGGGGTCACACTTTCCTATGACCCTGGTCCCCAGTCTGGGGTCAGTGGAGGCCGAGGGCAAGGGGAGAGGAGCGGAACCCCCTAGAGGAAGTATGGGCAAGCCCTAGCCAGCCCCAGAGAGGACCCACTGGCATGGGTGCCCCTTTCCCTAAACTGACAGGCTAACCTCACCCCAGGTAGTGGGAAACCACAACACCTAATTACTGTTATCATCACCTTGGTAGCTGTGGTGATTATGATGGCACCTGTGTATCCCACAGTGCTTGGCAACATTTAATTATTGTTATTCTTAACAGTGATCACTGTAGAGCCTCCCTATGGCCCTGGCCGCCGTTGCTCTTGGGGACGATGGGTCAGCTGCACACAGCTGCACCCCGGGCACAATGGTCCACCATGTCAAAGTGGTACCAAGATGGCTAACAGGGAGCTAGTCTCTCCCTTGTGGACCATGGTGTCCCAGGGATCTCCATGGCTCCGGGGGTGGCAGCTCTGAGCGATGATAGAAGGCCCCAGTTCCACCTTGAACCAACCAATTCTCCAGAAAGAAAGGACCCAGAAGGCAAACTAGTCTACACCCCGCCTCTGATCAGAAGGTGCTCAGTGCATTCCTGCGAATCACCACATCCACAACCCTCGGGATTTCTGGATGTGAGTGGGGGCGGGGGGCAGCATTCCTGATTTGAGACTGTTAAAAACTCAACAGTGCTCCTGGGAAGAGGGTTCTGCTGAGGACCTGCATGGACCAGGGAACTTAGACTAAGACATGGCAAGGGGCTGGGGAGGCTTCTGCCTGCAGTGTACCTGATGGGAAAGGTGAAAGGGAGGAGAGAGAGGAAGAAGACGCTTGGCGTGCCACCCACACTCCCTTCCCTTCGCTGGTGCCTTCAGATAGGGGGTGGGCGGGTGTTGTGGCCAGGATAATTATCAGGATGCACTACTTGTCTAGAGGAACCAGATTTTTTTTTTTTTTTTTTTTTTTGGAGAGCCGCATGGAAGTCAAGAAATGGAATTGATCATAAGGGAGGAACGGAGATCCGGGGTCAGCCCAAGCCTTGCGGAGAAAGCGCGTGGTGGACACTTGCCCTGGGAGCGTGGGGATGCCACTGCCCCTTCTCTGGGGCACTGTGGAACTGTGGGTCTTGACCTCTTTGGGCCTTAGGCCTTTTCAGGATCCGATGAAACTTATCCCCCTCTGGCCTGCAAACAGCACACATGCACAGGATAGTATTCATGTGGCAACCGCCCAGGAGCTCAGCTGGGGCCCTGAGTTAGGAAGTTTTGCTGAGGAAGGAGTCCTTGGGGAAGGAGGCAGCCCTGAGCCCAGACTCGCTATGATCTGGGCTCATGAGGGATGTTAGTGACATGGTGGATCCAGAATGAGGAAAATCTAAGCCATATTTCTATAGTGTGAACTAAAAAAAGCATGATATATATATATATTGCTTTGCAACTCTGTAAAAAAAGATGTACCTATAGAAAAATGGGAAGGCAGCGTGGGGAAGTGAAAACAATTTGCAGGTGAAATTTTTTTGTCTATTTTGAAATTTACTTTAGCATCATTATGAAGTTGCTTTAATACTAGATTTACTTTTTCTCTATATTATGTAAAGTGCTTTTCCTCCAGAAATGAGCTTCTGAATTATATTTGATTTTGGTTAATATTAATGTCCTGCACTCCTTGAGTACATGCTTCTGGGGACAGCTGCTCCAGGAGGATGTCAAGTGGCCTGGATGCGACATCCAAAGGGTAGACAATGCCCTTGCAGGTCCTTGAACTTGAAGGCACCTTAGGGGGCAGCTCAGCAGAGAAGGGGGTATATGAGTTAGAGTCAGGAGTCCCAGGTTTGCATCCTGGATTGGCCATTTACTAAGTGTGGACAAGAAGGGTGACCAGCTGTCCCAGTCTGCTGGGGACTGAGGGGGTTCCCAGGACATGGGACTTCTGGGCAAGTTGGGAGATGGTCATCCTATTCATAAGCCACTCTACTTCTCTGTGCCTCAGCTTTCTCATTTGTAAGATGGCCTTGATGACTTCCATTTGTAAAGGTGGGGGTGAGGTTTCTTACTGAGGGATGGGATGGAGGAGAGGTTGGGGGAAAAGGGGGCAGACATCTGAGAGACCAAGAACCCATACAGGTGCACGCCGTGATTTAAGATGGAGGACTCAAGGCAAACACTCCCCCACAAAAGGCTTTAACAATGATTCATTAACAAATATTTATAGACCACCTATGGCCAGGTACCATGCTAGGCATTGGAATAAAGCCACGAACTACTAAGACATGCTGTCTCCCTTCCTGGGGCCCAAAGGGAAAGAAGAGGTCTATAAGGAAGTGAGATAATAGGGGAATCTAGGGGCCTATAGGAATGTCAGGGTTGTGGGGACCCTTCTCTACTCTAGGTGGTCAGGACGGGTGAGGAAAGCATTCCTGTGGAGGTGGGTTGAACCCTGAGGGGCAAGGACGGGCTAGCCAGGGATACTATATGGAGAAGTCATATGGGAAAGGCAGCGAAAAGCCCCAGGGTCCAAGTGCATTGTAGGACTGTGAGTAGTTGGGTCCGCCGGGTGCGGTGCAGGGGCGGAGGAGAAGGGGCCAGGAGGTGTGTACCAGGTCGTGTGGGCGTGTGGAGCAAGGGTGTTTCATGCCACGTGGAAGTCAACCGGTCTAATGCTAAGCCCCAACTGGTATTCTGCTAGCATGGCATTCTGAGGTTTAGCTTGTTCTAGTAGCCAGGTCCTCTGGACCTAAAGGTGCCAGTTAGGTCTGTCCTGCTCCCAAGGCCCCTGAGCCTGGCCCATCTGCCGAGGGCTCCTGCGGCTCCAAGTCTGGTGTAGTCAGTCTGTGCGTCCCCCCAGCAGGGGCCCCGCTGCCTGGCACAAGACCATGGCTCCATAGGGCAGAGTGGTGCCCCCTTCTCAAGCATGCTGCTGTCACCACGATGCGTGTGTGGGCTTGTTGGCTGCGTGACAATGAGCTCAGGGCATGCGGGGGGCTCACGTAGCCCAGGCAGCTGATAAATAACGAACAATTACACCCATCCGTCCAAGACCAGGGAAGTGGGTGTGCACCTATATGCGTGTGTGTGCACACACTCGGATTCACTGACATTTATGCCCACGCTATCACTGGAGCTCAGGCAAGCACGCGGAGAGATTCCCTGCTGCCTGAGAGAGGAATAGGCCCACGTTACATTGCATTCATCCAACACCGACACACGTATGTGGCAAATGCTCCATATACAGCCTCACGGAGGTGCCTGTGCTGACCCGCACCGCTCTATCAAGTACTTAGCACAAGGCCTGACATACAGGATTATTATACTGTTATGTGTTAATAGGATATTATATTAAGACACTGGGACGTGTGCCCATGGCCCCAGATACTCGTAGACCCCCATACATTGCCCCAGACACTCCTTTAAAGGCAGGTGCAAACACAAGAACTCCCTCCTTCCGCAAAACTGGTACATACACTCTCGTGTACAAAAACAGGCTAACTCTCTCGTAGATGTACAGTTTGCTCTAATTTGCCCTCCCAGTTGCACCTACACAAAAATCAGAACAGCAATAATAATAATAATAATAATAGCAAAACCAGGTTGGGTGATTGCTTTACATTTTTCAAAGGGCTTTCAGGTCTATAATCTCATTTGAGTCTCACAGCAGCCCAGTGAGGTAGGTGTGTGGAGCAGGCGTTATTACCCCGGGTTTATGGTTGAAGAAGCAGAAGCCAGAGAGGTGAAATACACCATTTGGGAGGCGGCCTCGAACCCAGATCTGACTTCTCTGCAGGGAGCTTCCCCGGGGCGGGGGGGGGGGGGGGGGGGGGGGGGTGGGGGGGTGGGGTGGCTGTTTGACAACGTCCAGCTCACATTAGAGAAAGCAGCAAGCAAGCCATTGGCTTGCTGCTGGATTCTGGATTTCTGGTCAAAACATTTCCCGGAGTCAACCCTGGCTGAGAAGTGGGAATTGGAGGCTGATAAAGGGAAACTGCCATCATTAGGAATGCCATAAAGTCTCATTTACAACTCCAGTCAGATGAAAGGAGCAATTGACTGTGTTGGAGGGAAAAGCAAATACTGATCTCCTTTAAGACTGCCGCTTCCAAGACAGCTGATCCCGGGAGGGCAGGAGGTCCCCGGGTGGGGAGCGCCTGTCCCATCTGCCTGCTCCCCAACTCTGTGCACTTCCTCTCCCCTCTGTCTGGGCGGGCCTCGGGGTCCAGGAGCTCTGGTTCTTGGAGAAGGGGGAGAGAAGGAGAAAGAAGGGTCTCCCCCTCCCCCAGAGCTCCTCTCTCCTCCCGCAGCGGAACCCTTCCTCTGCGCTCAGTTCTGAGCCTGAAAGACACCCAAGACTCTGCCTCCTATTGGCTGGGGCAGAAATGGGGAACACGCTGCCAGTCCCCTAACACCTGGCCTGCCACCTCCATGGAGGCCAGGCCCTTAGGCGTGAGATCCAACAACTTTGAAAGGGGACAAGGACAGCTTTCTTCAAAGGCCCGTGCTCTGTGGGGAGGTGGCTTTGATGCTAGAAGGACATCAGCGGGATCATCCTTCTTTTGCTGCTTCCACTGCTGCTTCACTCTTGGTTTTATCATCACCGGTGACTTAGTTCCTCTATCTGCCAAATGGGGATGTGAAGACCACCCTTACGCTGCCACAGTGAGGGCCAGGTGAGATGAGGCGTGTGAAGCCCCCTGCACCGTGCGCCCCTGGGCTCCAAGGGTGTCGGTCTCCCGAGGATGGCCTCCACGGCCAGGGCGGGAGGGCTGGCATGGCAAGAGGCGCTCCCCCGGCCTCCTGGGTATGCCGGCTCTGGCTGGGAGGGAGGGAGGCAAGGGAGGGGACATCTGTTTGACACTCTCGTCAGCATCCGTTACCTGGTGTGTATTTTCCCAGGAGCTGATTACATTACAGCATGTGTTGATAAACATTTGGAGTTGGAGCGGAGTGGAAACTGAGCGGAATGCTAAGCGGGTGGAGGTTTGGTCAGGAGCTGCTGAGAAAGGGCTGGATGTGAAGAACGGGAGGTGGTGATGGGGGGCCCGGTCTGGTGACTTCTTAGCCTGCTCTGCCCCTTTCTCTTTCTCTTTCTCTCTTCCTCTATGTTCCCTGCTTTGGCTGCCAGCCGGGCATCCAGACAGGGTCCCATGGGCAGGGCTTTACAGCAGAAGAGGTGTGGGATTTGGACTCAGGCAGTTGTGGGTTCGAATCTTAGCTCTGCCACGGGCTAACTCTTGGCACTTTGGGCCAGTCCCTAAACCTCCCCAAGACTCATGCTCCTCCTCTGTAAATGGGCTTCACATACACTCCACAGAGTGAAGATTGACCCATCATGCCTGGCACATAGAACTCGGCACTCAGTGAGTGTTGATTCTTTCCCCAATTTTCCTGGAGGAAAAAAGGAACCCTAGCCTTGATTGCACTTTGGATGTTAGGCAACTTTCTTATGTTTACTTTGGACTAAGGGGAAGTGGGCTTATGTTTTTCGTAATGCAACTTCCCTACCTCTAACCGTGGTTGGGACTGGTTAGGTGACCCTACATCTTTATATACCTGTGCACTTAGGACAGCTGAAGTTAGTTATTTGTTTAGTTATCTGCCTGATGTCTTTCTCCCTCACCAGTCCCCAAACTCTCTGAGGGCAGGGATTGTTGCCTGGCCACAACTGAATGTTCGGAGCCTAGCTCAGTGCCTGACACCAGAAGGAATGGCTGACTCTCACCTGCCTGATTCGTTCAGAGCACAGTGGTCAAGATAACCCCTCTTAGAGGTCTGTGGTGCCTTATTCCATGCTTGTTTTGAATTCAGAGCACTGGCTGTACTTCTCATTTGGCCTTTGGAATAACTATTCCTGGGAGTATCTCTTGTTTCTCTGAGGTTGCGAGTTTCTGGGGGACTGGGGGTATAGACCTTCAAGATTCAAAAGGACATGCAACTGGGCGCAGAAGAAATCCGACAGGCATGCCTAAATGAGGGAGGGATGCTGCTCCTATCTCCCTCCCCCACCTCTGCGGGTCCTTGCCTAGGCACCTGCCTGCCATCCCAGCCCACCTCCACGTGCGCCCGTGGCCTCCAGGCTGCAGGGGCTGCCCGCAGGTTGCAGGAGCACGACTGCCCAGCGCCACCTAGCGGGCCTGGGGCCGGGGGAGAGTGCATCCCTATCTTCCCAGGCCCGCGGGACGGTGACTGCCCCACAACGCAGAGTGGGGAGGCCCCTTTCTCTACCTCCGGAGAGTGTGCAGGCTCTCCCGGGGAAGCGCGCTTCTCCCAGGTTCCGGGGAGCCCTGGCCCCGACGGCAGCAGTCGGGGTCGTGCGCGCCCCAGCGCCCTCGAGGCGGCCTCCCACCCCTCCCCCTGCACTTCGTGTCCTCGTTCCTGTCTTCCACAGCCACAAAGAGGACATTGATTGGGAAGAGTAGCCGGGCTGTGGTAGGAAAGCTGGAGGGGATGCGCACGGACACACACACACACACACACACACACACACACACACACACACACACATCCCGCCTCCTGCAGCACCCAGCACTCTTGGGGGGTGGAGGGCAGAGGCAAGGGGAAAGATCTGCGCTTTGCCCCCTTCTCCCCCCCTCCCCCCCCCCCCCAGCCCACCTAATTTCTGCAACCACCATCCACCTCTGGAGGAATCTTCAGCGAATGGTTCGTTCTAGAGGCTGGCCTCCCCCGCCCCGCCCCCCAAGTGTGCTGTCCTCTCTCAGCAAAGATGTACGTGGCACTTAGGGGCCCTTTTTAATACCTAATATTGTTAGGAACGAAGAACTGCTGTCGCAGCTGCTGCAAAGACAAATAATATGCAGTAATGCATCCCGGGCTGATAGGAAGGTTTGACTAGGTTGCCGCTCTGGATTATCAGTGCTCTCTGTAGAATGGCTAATAGATGGCACACAGCACCCAGAGGAAGTGTTGGGGGGCCGAGCGCGGTGGGGTGGGAGACGGGAGAAGGCAGGGGCAGGAATAGTTCTGCTAGCGAGGATTCCCTGAGTCTCTCTTCTTAGCCTACTCCTAGAGGGTGGAATTGGATTTGAGCCTTGGCTGGAGGCAGGGCTCCTGACCCTTCTACAACCTCCTGCTTCATCACTTCTCTGATAAGGAAATCCTTACCCCTCATAGCATCTGAATTCTGGGCACCCTGACCCTTTAGAGGCCAGGGCTGCCAGGGCTGCCAGGACTGCCCCAGGTGCCCTACCTTGCCTAACTCCTGCTCCCTGCCCCCCATCCTGTCTGAGAGTCTCAGAGCTGGGCAGCAGTGGAGATGGGGTGGGGGGTTGGCAGTTGGTGCCTGTAAATAGAGAACTGGGAGTGGCAGGAAACAGGCTCTTTGACATCCCACTTGGTACCTCCCTCAAAGCTCCTGCTTGCCACCTGGATACCCATGTGTGCACAGAAATTGGCTGGGGCAGGGGCTGGGCTGGGCTGCTGGCTTGCCTGGAAACACTCCCTTCTAGTCCCCAGAGCTGATGTGGAGAGTGTGCCTTTGTACGTGTGTCCCCATTTGTGGGCAAGTCTGTGCCCACATGGGTGCCTAGAGATGTGGATTTATTCACTTATTTAGTCTATCTGAGTTTGAAGGGACTTTGGAAGAGACCTCTCTGCCCCACTTCCTACCCCATTCTGCCACATCTCTGCCAAATGTTCATCCAGATTCTGCTTGATTGCGCCCAGTGACAGGGAG